>NW_028227268.1:60507500-60640000 GCF_978045245.1 Mus caroli
TCCTGGTCTGGGTGACTGCAACAGATCAAACCAGGCAGGAATTGGTGGCAAAGAGGGAGCAGAAAGACTGTCACAGGTAGAAGAATGATCCTGGGGCAGAATGACAAAGGACAGGCTCTGGCAGCTCAGTCTGGGCCAAAGGTGCATCAGAGTGAGGCAGAAGATGATGACAACCCAGGAAACAGCCAAGCCAAGGAAGGATCTGGGGAAGCAGAAGGCAGGTCCACAGCCCCACCTTACTGCACCCAACACATGCCTGCAGCCCATTTCCTCACCCTAAACCCACTCCCTTAGGTCCCTCCCACTCTGTACCCTCCCTCATCCCACACACCCTCCTCTCTTCACTCCCACTCTTCCATCTTCTCCCCGGCCCTTAGCCCTTCATTCTGCCTCAGGCACAACCCCACTCTCCTGCCAACCCCTAGACGTTCCGCTACCCTCCAGCATCCCGCCCCTTTCCTACGCCATTCCTCCGGGCCTGTACTTGGATCTCTGTTCTAAGAAGTCAAGGCTCACAACCATCTGTAACAAGATCTGACTCCCCCTTCCGGAGGGTCTGAAGATAGCTACAGTGGAGAGAGAGAAAGAGAAAGAGAGAGAGGGGAGGGGAGGGGAGGGGAGGGGAGGGGAGGGGAGGGGAGGGGAGGGGAGGGGAGGGGAGAGAGAGAGGAGAGAGAGAGAGAGAGAGAGAGAGAGAGAGAGAGAGAGAGAGAGAGAGAGAGAGAGAGAGAGAGAGAGAGAGAGCGCGAGCGAGCGCCTGGTCTACAGGGTGAGTTCCAGAACAGCCAGTGCTATACAGAGAAACCCTGTTTCGAACCCTCCCATCCACCCCCAAAGAAAAAGAAGGAAGGTCTGCCTTTGGACCTCCAAGGATTCTCAAGGGTATCAGCCTGGGTCTCGCATCTCTGCAAGGGAGCTGGTGGGCGCTGGGGTTGGAGGGGACCATGTAGCATCTCCCTCTGGTTTTACAGAGCTCAAAGGTTTCTCGAAACAAGGTCCTAGGAGTACCTTACACATTAAGAGGGCCATACCCAGGGAAGCAGATTCTGTTGTTAGCTAATTAGATGTTTGTAAGTGGTGGCTGGAGCAGAACCCAGTGGTCTGGTTAGTTTCCACAGACTAGGTGAGAGCTGCTAAACTTTTGACTTGCAACCAGGCTTTGCCTGAGAGGGATTCCCCGCCCCCCCCCCCCAAGCAAGGTCTCTCTATGTAGTTCTAGTTGTCCTCGAGTTTCCTATGTAAACCAAACTGGCCTCAAACTCACAGAGAGTCTCCTGATTCTGCCTCCTGTGCTAACGTCAAACGCCTGGCTGCCTGAGAAACTTTTATGTGGCCCTAGGTATTTAGATATATGAAATAAGTTTATAAATAAAACCCTTGCCAGGGCTGGTGAGATGGCACAGCAGGTAAGAGCACCCGACTGCTCTTCCCAAGGTCCTGAGTTCAAATCCCAGCAACCACATGGTGGCTCACAACCATCCGTAATGAGATCTGATTCCCTCTTCTGGTGTGTCTGAAGACAGCTACAGTGTACTTATATATAAAAAATAAATAAATAAATCTTTAAAAAAAAAAAACCTTGCCAATGTAAATCAAAGAATTTTAAATAATTCAGCTACCTATCTAATTGTATACCATTTTTAAATAATTAACTAACTAATTAATTTTTTTTTTCCGAGACAGGATTTCTTAGTGTAACCAGCCCTGGCTGTCCTGGACTTACTTTGTAGACAAGTCTGGCCTCAAACTCACAGAGATCCACCTGCCTCTGCTCTCTAGGTGCTGGAATTAAAGGCTTGAGCCACCATACCTGGCTTGTACACCACTTATTAGAGATAAGAGCTAATCACATACCAAGATGGAGGTGCCTGCTTATTTCTGCATAAAGAACTAAACCTTAGAGGGCTGGCAAGATGGCTCAGCAGGTACGAGCAATGCCTGCTCTTCCCAAGGTCCTGAGTTCAAATCCCAGCAACCGCATGATGACTCACAACCACCCATAATGAGATGTCATGCCCTCTTCTGGTGCGTCTAAAGACAGCTACAGTGTACCTATGTATAATAATAAATAAATCTTTGGGCCAGAGCAGGGCTGACCGGAGCGTGTGGACAGGGTTGACTGGAGCAGGCAGAGGTCCTGATCCCCATGAAGGCTCACAACTATCTGTACAGCTACAGTGTACTCACATACATAAAATAAATAAATCTTAAAAAAAAACAACAACAACTAAACCTAAGCTGGATTTTCGATGCTGCAGGATGTGGAGCATTTTCATTTATTCAGAGGTGATTGATATTTTGATATTGTATGATTGTCAAAGCTAAGAACATGGCTTCCTATAAATATAGAGTACAAGATGATAAGAAGATGTTTTAAGGCCATTTCAAAAATGGTTGGAAATTCTAATTACAAGTCAAAATTCATTTGATGATTTTAAGATGAAACATATAGTCAGCAGAGACCAGGAATGGGGGTGAGTTGCTGAGTGCTTGCTGACACCTTCAAAACAATGAGGGTGGTGCAGCTCAATTGCTAAAGTTTTTGCCTAGCATTCATGAAACCCTGTGTTCAGTCCCCAGCATAGTATAAAACCAGATATGATGAGACATACATCATTTCAGATACTCCAAACAGGAAGTAGGAAGACAGAAAATTCAAAGCCTACCTGGACTACAGAGTAATTTCTAGTCCAGCCTGGGTAGTTTAGTAAAACTATTAAAAAACAAAACTTGCCAAAGGCCTAGACCTTCACTCCTCATTTCTGTATTGGTCAGAGTCCTCTAAAGAAACAGAACTGATAGAGTGAATATATACATATATACACTGCATAAGCCAAGAATTCTGAGGTGACTCATTTCTTGAGGCTGGCTGTCTCTCTCAGCAGTCCCGATTTGATAGTGTTGGAGGCCTGAAGAATGACTGGAGAGAAACTGGTTTTCTGCCTGTGTTGGAATCTTTTTTTTTTTTTTTTTTTTTTTTTTTTTTTTGGTTTTTCGAGACAGGGTTTCTCTGTATAGCCCTGGCTGTCCTGGAACTCACTTTGTAGACCAGGCTGGCCTCGAACTCAGAAATCCGCCTGCCACTGCCTCCCGAGTGCTGGGATTAAAGGCGTGCGCCACCACGCCCGGCTCTGTGTTGGAATCCTAAATAAATTGTTTCTAATATTGGCAAAGGAATGCCTCACCTAAGTGTAGATGAACTTGCCAGCAAGAATGAGTGTCAGCAGGCAAAAAATTCGGTTTCCAGTGTCCTTCTTCCAAGTCTGTGCTGCAGACAGAAGGTACCCCCCTCACTTAGGATTGGCCTTCCTACTTCAAATAATCAGATCAAGAAAATTCACTCACAGGAGTGCCCAGTGGCTTGTGGTTTAGTTGATTCCAGATGCAGTTGACGACTATGATTAGCCATCGCAAGTCCACCCCTTGTCAACCGGCCTCCACCATCTGTCTGTCTTCTTCACGGGCCATTGAGGAGCGTTAAAGGGAGATGTGTTGGGAACCACCACCCCCGTGTCTTTGATGGTGGGCACTAATTTCTCAAATTCCTCCTGGGATGCAATGTTGTCTCTGGCTTCCGTTTGGTCTTTTTGACTACTGTGTCACTACACTGTCAGGGAACCAACGTGGTGGAGATTTTACCAACTTCTAAGTTTATCTGTCCAGATTATGCATTCTGAAACTGGGGCAATAACCACAGGAGTTCAAGGACCCACTGGATTTACTGTCAGACTTCAGGCAAAACTCTATTAATTACCTGCCTTTCATAAGCCCTGATTTTAACCCGAGGGCTATGAAGTTTCTTGGGGTCTCCTGGAATAGTATTAATTCAGAACTAACGTCCAGTAGGCCCCAGGAAGTCTAATTGTTTTCTTTTCTTCAATGTACATTTGCCCTTGTAAAATGTGTGCTCCTCTAGGGAAGGATGGAAAAGGTAAAACTCTTAGGTGTTTTAACAAGGTCTTTCTTTAAAGACACCTGGCCTTTTCTTTGTTCAGGGACTTCTGGGTCTGTGAACTGACTCAAATCTGGAAACTGGTTGATGATGGGCTGGGATTTCCTACTGTATGATCCAATTATTTCATTTATTCCAAGGTTTTTCTGTTATATCAACTAGACACAAACTTAGTAGGCTTGGGACTAGAGATGGCTCAGCAGTTAGAGCACCAACTGCTCTTGTTGCAGAGGACCTAGGTTCAGTTCCTAGTACTCACATGGTAGCTCACAGCTGCCTGCATCTCCAGTTCCAGAGGATCCAATGGCTTCTGGCTTCTATACACAGTAGGCATGCAAGTGGTACACATGCATCTATGCAGGGAAAACCTTCACGTATGGGAAATAAAATAGATTTTCAAATATTTTTAGGGCTGGAGAGATGGCTCAGCAGTTAAGAGGACTGTTCCCAAGTTCAGGTCCCAGCAACCACATAGTGACTCACAACCATCTGTAATGGGATCCGATGCCCTCTTCTGGTGTGTGTGAAAACAGCTACAGTGTACTCATATAAATAAAATAAATAAATCTAAAAAAAATATTTTTTTTTAATGTCTGGACATGGTGGGGTATGCCTTTAATTCCAGTACTCAGGCAGAGGCAGAGGCAGAGGCAGAGGCAGAGGCAGAGGCAGAGGCAGAGGCAGAGGCAGAGGCAGAGGCAGAGGCAGAGGCAGAGGCAGAGGCAGAGGCAGAGGCAGAGGCAGAGGCAGAGGCAGAGGCAGAGGCAGAGGCAGAGGCAAAGATTTGAGTTTGAGACCAGCCTGGTCTATATAGCTAGTTTCAGGACAGCCTCTGCCTTAAAAAAAAAAAATTAACCATCACCAGCAACAAAAATATTTTGAGACAGTGTCTCAGCCAGCAGATTTTAAGGGGAAGGAAGGAGGTAGGGAACCAAGGGAGTCAATCACTCTGCTGCTCCGTCTTGGCTCTCTTATAAGGTAGTCGACCACACTTTAAAATGTATTTTCTTGCCTGGTCTACAGAGTGAGATCCAGGACAGCCAAGGCTACAACAGAGAAACCCTGTCTTGAAAAACAAACAAACAAAACAAGACTTCCTTTTTTCTTTTGTTTAATTTGTCATCATCATCATTTTTTTTTTTCTGGTTTTTCGAGACAGGGTTTCTCTGTGTAGCCCTGGCTGTCCTGGAACTCACTTTGTAAACCAGGCTGGCCTCGAACTCAGAAATCCACCTGCCTCTGCCTCCCGAGTGCTGGGATTAAAGGCGCCACCACGCCCGGCATCATCACCATTTTTGTATGTATGTGCATGAACCCACACAAATGATGGGGCGGGGGCATAGCATGTGCATGCCAGGGCACCTGTGTAGAGGTCAGATTATAACTCTGTTGAGTCAGTTCTCTTCAACCCTTATGTGGGTACCTGGGATCAAAAGCACCTTTATCGGCTAAGCCATCTATCTGGTGTCCCTGTTATTTTTGAAGTTGTTCTTTTTCATCCACCCTTGTGAGGCCTGTGACGGCTGTCACTTTCTTGTTATCATTCCTTGCACTCTTTCCTCATTTTGTGGATGTTTGGGATCAAGCACTTGCAACAATTTATGTTAGAGTCTGATGGTATTTACCTTATAATCCCCCGGGGCCATCTGGGTAGGCAGGGGGTTAACTCAGAACAAACCAATCATTTGCTGTCCCTGTGTGCTAAGCTAGTAATAGCATGCGTTCTTAGATCTTGAGTGCATGAAATCAATCTTTCAGGCAAGTAGCCACTTAGAGCAATTCAACACTTTACTGGAAACTCAAAAATGTCCTCACCCTGAGGCCTTGTGGGTTTGCAGCAATAAGAAAAAACAGCTGTGCATCAACTCCATGGCATTAGCCAAGGCCCAGAGAGGCAAAGCAGGTGAGGTGTGCCCCTGTCCTGGCCTCTTCAGACTTTTCAGGCATGAATGTTGTTCCTCAGAGAGTCTCTCTCCCTCCCTCTCTGCCCCCTTTCTCCCCTCTCCCACTCTCCCTCTCCTTTCCTTTGGGGCTGAAGAGTTGACTCAATAGTTAAGAACATTTACTGCTCTTATAGAAGACCTGGGTTCCATTTTCAGCACCTACCTCAGGTGACTCAGAGCTGCAACTCCAGTTCCAGGCATACCTGATGCCCTCTATCCTCTGGACACACACACACACACACACACACACAGAGGGCACATTAAACTCATGCAGGTACACACACATACATATAAATAGAAAAATCTTTACAACTCGTATTATTGTCTCTGTGTGTGACACACGTGTACATGGGAGTGCAAGACCACTCACACATGCTTGCCACGTGTACAAGGAGAGGTTAGAGGATAACTTCAGAAATCATCTCTTTCCTTCAATCATAGATTCCAGGATTGAAGGGTCTCAGGATTGTATAGCAAGCACTTTGACAGCTAAGTTTTTACTAGCTAAGCCAACTGGTTTTTTGCTTGGTTTGTTGTTATTATTGGTTTTTTATTTATTTATTTTTTTGAAACAGTCTCAGTACCTCAGGTTGGCCTTAAACTCTATGCAGCTGAGAGCTGAGGATGACTTCAAACAACATTTTTATTTATTTATTTTTGAGATAGGGTCTCTCTATGTAGTTCTAGCTGTCCTGGAACGCACTCTGTAGACCAGGCTAGCCTAAACCCCAGTGATCCAAGTGCTTCCGCCTATTGAGCGCTTAGGGCTAAAGTTCACTACCCTGCTCAGCAAACACAGCTTGATGTCACACTCCTATCTCTGCCTCTCCCTCCAAATCGATAAGATCATAGGCAAGTAGCACTAGTTTATTCAGTACTTGAGGCTGAACTCAGCGCCTTGTGCATGTCAGCATTCTACCAAGTGAGCGAAAGCCTCAACCCACACCACCCCTTATTTTTAATTTGGAGATTGTCACACTAAAGTTCTCAAGACTGACCTTGAACTCAGGAAGGCTTTGAACTTCAAATTCTCCTACCTCACTCTCCCAAATAAATAGGATTATAAGTCCCCCAGGCCTGGCTTTAAAAACAAAACAAAAAACAAAAAAAACTGTCTTGTGATTTTTGAGACAGCGTCCTGGCTGTTGTATCTGCCTGCCTTTGCCTCTTGAAAGCTGGAATCAAGGCCATTATGTCCAGGCTCTTTTAAAGTTTTTTTTTTGTTTGTTTGTTTTTTTTTTTTTTTGGTTTTTTTTTTTTTTTTGGTTTTTTGAGACAGGGTTTCTCTGATAGCCCTGGCTGTCCTGGAACTCACTTTGTAGACCAGGCTGGCCTCGAACTCAGAAATCCACCTGCCTCTGCCTCCCGAGTGCTGGGATCAAAGGCGTGCGCCACCACGCCCGGCTTTAAAGTTTTTTTTTAATTTGTTTTTTCGAGACAGGGCTTCTCTGCATAGCCCTGGCTGTCTCAAAAACCAAACCCACTTTTTCTCCTCAAAAACCAAAACAACTATGAAGTCCTGAACCATGGTGTGGTGTCATACTTTGCTACACAGAACATTTGAGATCAACCTGGCCTCAAGTAATTAAAAAGGCTGGGGATAGCTCAAGTAGTATTGTGCTTGACTTGCATACATGAACTGTTTGATCCTCAGCAAAACACAATACATACACACACACACAGACAGAGGGAGGGGAGACAACCCCGTTATTGAATTCTTTAGAGGGGAAACATGAGGCTATGATTGAGGGTACCAGCTTGTTCTGTGAACTCTACAATTTCAAGGTAGATGTGTCATTTAAGTTGTTCTCCATATTAACCATGACTCAAGGGCCAATGAAGGGAACTGATGGCAGTTTTTCTCCTCCCCCTGCTCACCTTTTTTCCGTAGACAAGGTCTCTATGAAGTCCTGGCCGTCTTAGGCCTCACTTTGTAGATCAGGTTGGCTTCAAACTCACAAAGATAACACCTGCCTTTGCCTTCCAAATACTGGGATTAAAGGCATGTGCTACTACTATGACATGTTTGAATTTTAGAGACAAGGTCTCACTATGGATCTCTGGCTAGCCCAAAGTTTATTTGACTGGGCTAGCCTCAGAGAGAGCTCTACTGCCTGTGCTTCTGTGCTAGGATTAAAGGCATGCACCAAGATGAGCCCATGTATTCTTTAGCATCTAGTCTAAGGCTGGAACCAACATTGTTTCTAGCAGTTAGAGAACCCCAAAGAGCCATGGCTCCCAGGCTTTTAAATTGTTTATTCATACGTGTATTTTTATTAGACGATACATGTGGGTCCTAGCTACAAAATGGCCCAGCCTAACCTGGAGCAATATTGCCTCAGCCTTCAGGGTGCTGGGGGTTACAGGTATGTACCACCATGCCCAGCTTCAAGAAATCTTATCAACTCTGATCTCTCCACATTAATCTCATAGCAAGTCCTAGACACATTTCCCCACAAAGCTGTACAGGTATTTCTTCCAAAATCAAGGTGGCACAGGTCTTTAATATCACTCAGGAAGCAGATGCAGTTCATAGGGCAACCTGGTAACTAACCACAGGACAGCTAGGATTACAGACTATCTCAAAAAAAAAAAAAAAAAAAAAAAAAATCCTAGGCAAAATGGCACACAATTCTAACATTTGGGAAGTAGGAGCAAGTGGGTATCTTTGAGTTTCATTCAGGCTAGCCTGCACAATGTGGTGTACCACACCAGCCAGGGATAGATTCCTTCAACAAAATACATCAAACCACTTGCAGTGGCAGTTTATGCAAAGAGGCAGAGGTAGGGTTAGAAACTCAAAGCAACTAGTCTGGGCTGAATTAAAAGGGGCAAAATTCGGAGCAAAATTAAAGGGGGTGTAGGATCCAATAGAGGGCTGGTGAGATAGCACAGATTACACTGCTTGCCTTAAAACTACACTTGGGTTTGATCCCCAGAATGCATATTACACTCAGTAAATGAGAACATAGAAGTCTCCCATCCACCTTTAAATTTCAAGTTGGTTTACTGCTAAAATGCATACTCATAGAACATTTAACAATTGAGATTGTAATCTCATTTCCATCTCTCCTGGAGACTGCCTTGGAATTCAATGTAGACTAGGAAGTCCTGCTCCTGCTTCCCCAGTGCTGACACTAAGAGCCTGTTTTTTTAGTGCAGTCCTGGGATTGAATGCTGGAATTTCTTTTACTCTACAAACCTGCATCTCCAGCTGAAAAAGTACTAGCTACAAAAGCATTTTAAAAATCTTAGAACATTAACTACAACTGAGTAATCTGGCAAGTTCCAGTTCTTGGTGAACCTCTAGGTCTTTTAAATCACATTTCAAAATGATAGCCAAAGCTGGGAAATCATGTGTCTCAGTTGTAGACCAGAGGCACATAGGGTCCATACTGCTGAAAATTTTGGGGATTGAAGGGACACAAACCTTCCAATGACAGGTGTTCACTGTAATGGCTTTTAGTTTTCTTTTCTATTACTTACCATTCCTCCAAGTAGGTGGTTTTCTTCCTAAAGAATCATCACAACCAGCATTAAGAAATCCAACCTGCTGGTATCTTACCCAAGCAATATAGATATGCAAATCAGTGTGACCTAGAGACCCCAAACCACCAATTTAAAAAAGTACTTAAGCCGGGCGGTGGTGGCGCACGCCTTTAATCCCAGCACTTGGGAGGCAGAGGCAGGCGGATTTCTGAGTTCGAGGCCAGCCTGGTCTACAAAGTGAGTTCCAGGACAGCCAGGGCTATACAGAGAAACCCTGTCTCGAAAAACCAAAAAAAAAAAAAGTACTTAAATAGCCCCACCCCCCTTCTGTGGCAAACAGACATTAAGGCTTTGCCATTAACTAAACAAAATTGCTCTCTCATACAAGTATAAGCTGTAAATGATAGTCAAGACCAATTTTAAGTTAAATCATGCCAAAACAATCAGTTAAGAGCCCCCCCACCACCCAAGCCACCACAGAATTTCACAAGTGACACCATATATGCTTACCATGCAACAAAACCTTTATTAACATTTTTAACAGAGGTTCAGCTATTATTGAAACTTGTAATTTCTAAACTTAAATTGGGGCAAATGGCTAGAGTGCAGAGTAATGCCATCACTGCCCACTGGGAATGCAGACCGAATAATTAATAGCCACCCCTCAGACGGAGGACCAGGTGCAGGGTCGACTCTTTCTGGATGTTGTAATCAGAGAGAGTGCGGCCATCTTCTAGCTGCTTGCCGGCAAAGATCAGCCTCTGCTGGTCAGGGGGGATGCCCTCTTTATCCTGGATCTTGGCCTTCACATTCTCGATGGTGTCACTGGGCTCCACCTCCAGGGTGATGGTCTTGCCGGTCAGGGTCTTCACAAAGATCTGCATACCACCCCTCAGACGGAGGACCAGGTGCAGGGTTGACTCCTTCTGGATGTTGTAATCAGAGAGGGTGCGGCCATCTTCCAGCTGCTTGCCGGCAAAGATCAGCCTCTGCTGGTCAGGGGGGATGCCCTCTTTATCCTGGATCTTGGCCTTCACATTCTCGATGGTGTCACTGGGCTCCACCTCTAGGGTGATGGTCTTGCCGGTCAGGGTCTTCACGAAGATCTGCATGCCACCCCTCAGACGGAGGACCAGGTGCAGGGTTGACTCCTTCTGGATGTTGTAATCAGAGAGGGTGCGGCCATCTTCCAGCTGCTTGCCGGCAAAGATCAGCCTCTGCTGGTCAGGGGGGATGCCCTCTTTATCCTGGATTTTGGCCTTCACATTCTCGATGGTGTCACTGGGCTCCACCTCCAGGGTGATGGTCTTGCCGGTCAGGGTCTTCACAAAGATCTGCATGCCACCCCTCAGACGGAGGACCAGGTGCAGGGTTGACTCCTTCTGGATGTTGTAATCAGAGAGGGTGCGGCCATCTTCCAGCTGCTTGCCGGCAAAGATCAGCCTCTGTTGGTCAGGGGGGATGCCCTCTTTATCCTGGATCTTGGCCTTCACGTTTTCGATGGTGTCACTGGGCTCCACCTCTAGGGTGATGGTCTTGCCGGTCAGGGTCTTCACGAAGATCTGCATTTTGACCTTGAATTTAAAAGGTAAAAATTTAAAAACCTACTAAAATCTTCGATTCCCTACAAAATACCTCTACTGAAAACTCCTCCCCCCCTTTTGTCACAACATAAAATCTGTTTTGTCATGGTTTCAAACTGCTAAAGCTTTCCAAAACACTAAACTGGCATTTGGAACATTCATCAACTGCGGGGCATCCAAGTTCGCTAACAATAGACATGATAAAATTGAAAATAAAAAATATCCAAACCAGAAGCCATCGATAAAAATTCAAGTAATAAACAATGCCCGAGTGAGAAGTACCTCTTTTCTGCCTCCCCCCACTGAAATAACCACGATGGACTCTCCATCGGTTAAGCGTCCGTTAAGCTCCCTGGCGCGCGCGCCAGGGCCGCCCCCGCTCCGCGCACGCGACCAAGGCCCACTCTTCCCGGAAGGCCCGTTGCCGCGTCACGTCACCTCGCTCCCCTCCCCCACTCCAAGAAAAAAAAAAAAAGGCCCGCTTAGCACCACCTAAGCCCCCCTCTCTAAATCCTTCCATGATTCAAACGCCGCAGACAAATACCTGTTAACAAATGTGATGAAAGCACAAACCGCCCAGCGCGTCGAAACACCCTCACAGAAAGACCGCCGAACCGGACAAAGCCTCTCGTCACTGAGCTCAGTGGCCGCGCGAGCCGCTATTTATGCAGCGTCTGTTGCGTGACACATCACTCCTACGTAGCTGTCGTCTTCCTGCGCCACCGAAAGTAGTTCCGCGGGCCCCCACCTCCCCCAGACCAATTAGGCGTTTTGCCGAGCTCCCGATTCTTCAGAACCAAAGAAAAGAGTACTACCAAACGAGAGCCACTGTATTCCCGGCGACTCGTCTCCTCTCGTTCAAAAAAATTGAAAAAATCATCACGCGGATGAATCCAAGTTAAAGGGCCCTCCCTCGAAAGCTCTGGAAGCCTCCTTGCGGCGCCAGTGCTGATTGGTGAGGAGTCAAAGATGAGGCCAACGCTGATTGGTGGAGGTCGCGGGCGGCTCGATTGTTGCTGGGCTCGGTTCTCGGGCAGTTTAACGTCGACGTTGCTAAGTAACCGAGTGCGCATGTGCGGGCGCTCGCCTTAGCGAAATACTGATGTTTCCTGCTTGGGGTGGGGGAGGGGCGTCTTCTCTTCCCGCGTCCCGAGCCCCGCGTCCCGAGTTCCCCGTGGTTCTTTCGCACCCCTCGCTCGGCGGCTTTACGCCACAGGGTGGATTGCGACCTCACCCTGCTCCCCATGGCTGGACGCTAGCTTCGCCCAGGCCCCCTCCAGTGTGAACATTGATGCTTCCGTAGCCAGTGTTTTTAGTTATTTTGTGGCTTAGCCGCCCACGGGCCTAGATGTGGGTGGGAGTGGGGTGGCTGCCGGGCTGGAAGCTGAGGTATTTAGCTAGAAACCCAGCCCAGAGCCCGCCCGGACTTGCAGATTCTCTCCCTCCCCAGCAATCTACAAAGGAAGGAAAGAGGAGAAATGCCTTTTAGACTCAGTACCCAGGGTTCACCCACCTCTCCCATTGGGGTGTCTATTGTGCAAAGGAAGGGAAGGGGCCCGTTAATCCTAGAACCTCAACCTCAGGACTAGGTTCTGAGGTTTTGGGTGTGGTTG
The DNA here is from genome assembly GCF_978045245.1 of Mus caroli. Lineage (NCBI taxonomy): Eukaryota > Metazoa > Chordata > Mammalia > Rodentia > Muridae > Mus > Mus caroli. The sequence goes on from NW_028227268.1 coordinate 60,520,081, forward strand.
CTTTTCCCTCATCGAGATCAACAAGGAAGGAGCAGAACTGATCGGATTGCTTTGTCATGCGGAGTCACGAGGATGGCCATGTAAACAGCTTTGTTTGCACAGGCTACCATCTTCCGTACAGTAAGAAGTCTAGCAACGCTAACAGATTAAACTTCACTCTGTAAAGGTTTACGAGTTATTACCATATTACTGAAGGAAACCTTAGGAACATATCTGATTTGCCTAGCATGAATCAAAAGCTCCAGTTTGATTCCCCAGCCCAAAGTCTGCTTTCTAGAATAAAGAGCAGGTAGGATTTTATTTGAAGTGAATTGAAATTCATAAAATGTCTCTTTTGCATAGTATTTTATTTTTATTAGGAAGCATGAGTCGGACCTTGTTTCAACAGCAGAGTATGTCTGAGTCAGACATTTTGAGGCACAGATTCAGCCAGAGTGCAGATCTTATGATCGATGCGATGACTTCACTGGGGTAAGTTCCAGCAATTGCCAGACAGGTTACTGCTTCCTAGTTTGGTTTGTTTTGTTTTCAAAGTAGATCGTTTGGTGACTTCAACCCAGTAATAATATTTCAAAAGAATGGCATCTGGACTCCTCCTGCAGTGGTCAAGATAGATTTTTTTTTTTTCCATAGCATAGTTTTTGTTGCTTGTGCTGTGTTCACCCCCAGCCCCACCCCTTGGAGACTGGCCATCACTATGTAGCCCTGGTTGGCCTGGGACGACTATGTAAATCAAGAGCTCACAAGAGATTCTCTTGGTTCTGTCTTCCTAGTGTTGGAATTAAAGACATGGACCATTGTGCACAGCGTGATGTAAACAGATTTTTTAAAAAAGTATTTTATGTCTGAGTGTTTTTCTTGTATGTATGTCTATATAGTACTTGTGTATCTGGTACCTGAGGTGCTCAGGAGGGTATCAGATACCCTAGAACTATACAGACTGTGCTGAGAACTTGTGTGGCTGCTTGGGAATCGAGCAGCTAGTGCTCTTAACTGCTCCAGCCCTCTATAAACAGATTAAAAAAAAAAAAGACAGTATAAATTTTGAGATTAGAAGTTTATTGAGTTAGCTCAACAATGTTTCTCCAATGAAAAAGGAACTGTTTTCCATTTTTGTTCACAATAGAAAAAAAAAAAAGATTGTGTCATCTTTAGGCCCTAAAACACATGAATACACCTGTGTGTGTGTGTGTGTATTGCTCTGTGGACCAGGCTGGCCTCCCATCTCAGAGATCCCCCTGCCTCTGCCTCCTGCCTCCTGAGTGCGGAAACTAAATGCATGTGAGAAATATGTATTGACTGGACAGTAGTGACACAGTGACACATGCCTTTAATCCAGAACTAGGGAGGCAGAGGCAGGGGATCTCTGAGCTTCAGACAGGAGCTCGAGGATAGCCAGGAATACATCCTGCCTCAAACACAAAAATAAGGAAGAAAGAAAGGAAAAGGAAAAGACTTATTTATTGAAATAGGGTCTCATGTAGATCAGGCTGGCCTTGAACTCAATTATGTAGCCCAGGATGACCTCACACTCATGATCTTCCTGCCTCTGCCTCCTAAGTGCTGGAATTGCAGGTGTGTACCACCATAACTGTATTGGTAGGAAAGAGACACTTGTATTCTGAGACACGTGTGAACTTCCATTAGGGCTATCAGGCCTCTCATACAGTAGACCCCAAGGAATTAGAATTTACTGAGGAATCTCACACTAAGAGAAGAAAAAGGCTTAAAAGCCTGGATCTTGCCTTACAGGAATTTCTCTCTCAGGTTGAGATTTCCCCTGGGTCTGACAACTTGTCAGACCACCTTGAAGGAGAAACTGGAGTCCTGACAGTGATGACTGTGGAGACCACACTTCCATCACAACTGCTTAGTTATGCATATAACCAACTGCCTTATACTTAAAATATTTTCTCATTTTTTAAAGATTTATTTATTATTATACATAAATTCACTGTAGCTGACTTCAGACACTCCAGAAGAAGGCGTCAGATCTCATTATGGGTGGTTGTGAGCCACCATGTGGTTGCTGGGATTTGAACTCAGGACCTTTGGAAGAGCAGTCAGTGCCCTTACCTGCTGAGCCATCTCACCAGCCCATTTTCTCATTTTTAATTATGTGTCTATGTGTGCATACATGCATGTAGACACAGGTGTCTGCAGTGGCCAGAAGAGGGTGTTGGATCCCCCTGAAGCTGTAGTTACCCTGGAACTGTAGTTACCCCTGTCTGGAACTGTAGTTACCCCTAAACCTGTAGTTACAGGTAAGGTTATGAGCAGCTGCCTGATGAGGGCGCTGGGAACCAAACTCAGGTTCACTGCAAGAGTGTCAAATGCTCTTAACTGTTGAGCTGTGTCTACGGCCCCTTTAACTTAAACCTCATGTTGGCTCTTTGAAGATAGACTTGAGGGGAAGGCACTGTATGTCTTTATTTGTTCCTCGTTCCAGGGGCACCACATTGGGTAAATCTCCCTTTTCTCTTTTTCATTATTACTTGTCTGATTGGCCTATTGAAGACCGGTGGCCACGCCTAACTAATGAGGGCTGCCAGGGCCCAGGCTCTGACTGCAACTTTTCAGGTCTGTGGTGATATTTAAAATATAATATTAAGGGGCAAGAGAGATGTCTCAGGAATTGGGCTCTTCTCTTGCAGAGGACTTCAGTTTGGTTCCCTGTACCCCATATCAGGTAGTACCTTCTCTCTGTGTGGGCACCTGTGTGCACTGGTCTATGTAGCTATTTGTTTAACATAGTTAGGAGACAGAGTTTATTGTAAGTCAGAAATTTTAAAGGATGTATAGTATAGTCAGTGACTCATGGCTGTGAATCAATCCCAGCACTTGCAGAGCTGGGCCGGAAGGATTGCTAGAGTTTGAGGGCAGCCTAAACAACATAGTGAATTCTAGGCTACCCTAAAACTACAAAGCATGCCCGCCTCAAAAAATAAACAAAAAAAGAAGGTCTAAAGATGTAACTCAGTTGGTACAGTGCTTGCCTGGTAGGCCCCTAAGAATCCTCAGCATAGGGGGCTGGTGAGATGGCTCAGTGGGTAAGAGCACCCGACTGTTCTTCCAAAGGTCTGGAGTTCAAATCCCAGCAACCACATGGTGGCTCACAACCATCCGTAACGAGATCTGACTCCCTCTTCTGGAGTGTCTGAAGACAGCTACAGTGTACTTACATATAATCAATAAATAAATCTAAAAAAAAAAAAAAAAAAAAAAAAAGAATCCTCAGCATATAAGCTGTGCTGAGACCATCCTCAGCCACACAGGACAGAGGATCAGAAACTGAAGGTCAGTCTGGCTACCTAGTGAGTCTAAGGGCGACTGGGACGCATTAGAGTGTCTCAAACATTCTAAAAGGTAAAAAGTGTTTATAGTGAGTACGCAAATGAGCATAGAACAAATTTCTATAATATCGGGGGGGGGGGGTTGTTTGTTTTTGTTTTAGTTTTGAGGTCTCACGCTATAGCCCTGGCTAGCCTAGAACTCAATATGTAGACCATCCTGGCCTTGACCTCATAGAGATTCATCTTCCACCACCAAGGCCCAAGAATGTTAGGAGCTCTTGCTTCTTTCACAGAGAACTAGAATTCAATTCAGTTCCTAACACTTACACGGGGTGGCTCATACCACAGTTCTGGGGAATCTGTCGCCTTCTTCCAGCTTCTGCAAGCACCCGCACACCTGTGTAGACAACCACATAAAATTCTAAGGTAGACCCTTTTTCTTTCAGTTGTGGTAAGATACAGTATACATAAAAATGAACATTCCAAGCATACTGTTTTCACGCAGTAGTCTCACGCCGTTGTCTAGGCAGGCACACAGACCTGAGCTCACAGTCTTGCCTCAGCCTCCCTTACTGGGATTACAGGAGTTCAACTTCATGCCTCCTTTTTTCCTTCCTTTTTATTTTTTGAAAAATTTTAAAATTACATTTATCTGTGTGTGTGTGAAGTGGAAACATGAGGGTTCTTTGGAAAGTCAGTTGGATGGTGTTTTGCTGGGGTAAACACATAAAGGAGTGTTTTCCTGAAGTGGACACAGGTGAAATACTAAGGCAGACTCGTGAAGACATGTTTAGCTGAAGCAGACACAGGTGAAAGGATGTTCTGCTAAAGCAAGCACGTGAAAGGACACCTGATGAAGGATTCTTTGCTAACAACACCCATGTATTGGTCTGCCTTACATTATAGTTGAGCTGTATTTATCGGGATTCCATAGAGAGAAAACACACCAAAAAACTTCTGATGGTGTGCTGCAGTTTCGGGCTGATTTGGCAGAGTGATATCAGCTGAGACAGGTAGACATACTAAGACAAGACACTTGCTGAGGCAAGACCCACAGAGGCCATGTAATGTTTGGAGGATATAAATAAGATTGGGCAGACAGTGATGGAGGCTGAGCTAGGCTTGCTTATAGAGCTAGCTGTGCAACACTTGTGGGTCTTCTGCTGATCTTTGCTTCCCTGAGAGGCACAGCCGAGAACTTCTCCTGGGGTTCCTCCCTGGTTCCTCCTACTGATTCCAGCCGAGGTTGGGACCTAACTGTCTCTGATAGGTAGTGCCACTTTCTGATTCATGCTTGCTATCCTGATTAGCAAACTGGACTGCTGATATATTCTTGAAGTGTTTTCGAGTGGATCGAGCTGCCGCTGCTAACCTGTGAACTGAACTGCCAACTTCCAGACAACACAAACAGGAGTTGCTCCAAAGAACCTTTCTAAACAGGTCCACTTCCGTGCCCCCCACCCCCGACCCCCGTATCTTTTCTTTTCTACTACCTCTGGTGGGTGATGGGATACAAGAGAGGTTAAAATGTTTAAAACCCATCATTAAAAATAGGTTTAAAAAAATTAAAGTTACCTGTATGTGCCACAAAGGGGGCTGCTTGGGGGAGTTGCTCAATTCTTCCCTTCTATGTGGGTCCCAGAAATAAAGCTCAGACCAAGCTTGGAGTCAAGCACATTCACCCACTGAGCCGTCTGGCGGGGACTTTTCTTTTAGACATTTGAGATGTAAATCTATTTTATTAAATATGTTCAAACCATTGTATAATCATCCCCAGTATCTGGTTTCTGAACTTTTCATCTTAAACACTGAAACTGTCTGCAGAACCACCAACTACCCCTTCCCATGCCCATAACCCTCATACAGCCCTCATACAACCACAAACAACCCTTATACAACCCCTACACAGCCCCTACACAGCTCCCACACAGCCCTCATATAACCCTCACACAACACCCACACAGCCCTCACACAACCCTCACACAACACCCACACAGCCCCCCCACAACCTTCACACAGCCCTCACACAACATCCACACAGCCCCCCCCACAACCTTCACACAGCCCTCACACAACATCCACACAGCCCCCCCCACAACCTTCACACAGCCCTCACACAACATCCACACAGCCCCCCCCACAACCTTCACACAGCCCTCACACAACACCCACACAGCCCCCCCCCACAACCTTCACACAGCCCTCACACAACACCCACACAGCCCTTACACAACACCCACACAGCCCCCACATAGCTTTCCACACAGCCCTCACCTAACATCCAGGAGTACTACTCTACTTTGATCTCTATGCACTTAACTATTTTATTTTTTTATTTTTTTTTATTTTTTTTATTTTTTTGGTTTTTTCGAGACAGGGTTTCTCTGTGTAGCCTTGGCTGTCCTGGAACTCACTCTGTAGACCAGGCTGGCCTCGAACTCAGAAATCCTCCTGCCTCTGCCTCCCGAGTGCTGGGATTAAAGGCGTGCGCCACCACGCCCGGCACACTTAACTATTTTAAAACAAAAATATCACTTTCTATTTCTTGTTTTTAAAGTACATTTTTTGTTTGCTTGCTTGTTTGTTTTGTTTTTTGAGACAAGGTTTCCCTGTGTACCCCTGAATGTCCTGGAACTCTGTCTATGAAGGAAGACTGGCTGTGAACTCAGATCTGCCTGCTTCTGTCTCCAAAATGCTGGGATTAAAGAAGTATGGCAGGATGCCCGGCTGCTGTTTCTATTTCATGGGTGTGGCTGTTTTGTCTGTATGTATGTCTGCACACTATGTGGTATAGAACCAAAGAACAGAAGAGGGCGTTGGCTCCCCTGGGACTGGAGTTACAGTTGGGAGTCACCGTGAGGGCACTGAGAATTGAACCTAGGTCCTCTGGGCCAGCAGCCAGTGCTCTTGAACACTGAGCCATTTCTCCAGCTCCTATCTTCATGAATTGACTTTTATTTATTATTATTACTAGCATTATTTTGATTTTTTTTTTAAAAAAACAGTGTTTCTCTGTATAGCTCAAGCTGTCCTGGAACTCACTTTTTTTTTTTTTTTTGGTTTTTCGAGACAGGGTTTTTCTGTATAGCCCTGGCTGTCCTGGAACTCACTTTGTAGACCAGGCTGGCCTCGAACTCAGAAATCCGCCTGCCTCTGCCTCCCGAGTGCTGGGATCAAAGGCATGCGCCACCATGCCTGGCTTGGAACTCACTTTGTAGGCAAGGCTGGCCTCAAACTCACAGAGATCTGCCTGCTTCTGCCTCCCAAGTGCTGGGATTAAAGGCGTGTGCCACCACGCCCGGCTTAAAAACAATTTATTTTTAATTATGTCTGTGGGTATGTGCATGCATGAGTGTAGGTGCCCAAGAAGTTGAGGAGACATCAGATCCTCAAGTTCAGTCAGTTGTGAGCTGCCCGAAGTATGTGTTGGGAACCCAGCTTTACAACAGCAGTACGGTACCAACTCTTTAGCCCCAAAAGGATTCCCAAACAGAAGCTATCCAAAAGTTCAGCAACCAAATGAAAAGGTAGCATTACTACAGGACAGAGAAATCTGAAACCGAAGGAAGTGATGTCATGGCACAGCCTCAGAAAAGCTAAGTGAAAAGACCAGCGGTGTGACTTCTGTGAGGTATGGAGCAACTGCAGACCTCATCCAGTGCTAGCAGAGCATAAAACAGGCCAGCCAGTTTTAAAACTTCAGTAGTTCCTTAAAAAGAATGGTGCTTGCTAGGCATGATGGCACATGCCTGTAGTCCTAGCATCTGTGACAGGTAGAGGCAGGAGGATTGTTGAATAAGACAACACTGACTACATAAGACTTGGTCACAACACAGTCTTAACCTGTGAACCAGAAATTCCACTTTGGATGTTTGGAGAGAAAGTGATCTATGGAAAGATTTGGGTAAGAATGTTAAAGTGAATACTCGCTTTATCACATTTGCACACATTAGAAACAAAAGTGTTCAGTTAAGAGAATAAATGTAATGGGACTGGGGGCTAGCCTGCCACACACACATGAAGCCCGGAGTTGGGATTCCTAGCACCCATATAAAAGTGGACTCTGGGGTCACACGTCTGTAGCCCCACCCACTGTGGGGCTGCTAGAGAAAGTCATCTCTTTGAGTTCAGTGACCTTCCAGTGTAGGCAGAGTGTGAGCTCCCGTTTCAGTGAGGAGCCCTCGCTCAGAATGAAGGTGGAGAACCATGAAGGAAGACACCCATCATTGAACTCTGACATACACATGCAACACACATACACACAATAAACGGTGATATATTCTTATGTAAATTTTCTCCCCCACTGTTGTGTCAGTCAGGACAGAAACTGACTCAGAAGCCATGAAGGAAGAGCACTGCTTACTGGCTTGCTCAGCCTGCTCTCATAGAGTGAGTCCAGGACCACCTGCCCAGGGATGATGGTGATCAATATTGAATCAAGGAAATGACCTACAGACTTACCCACTAATCTGATGGAGGCATTTTTTTTTTTTCAGTTAAGGTTCCCTCTCTGATGACCCTTGTTTGTGTTGCATTAACAAAAGCCAATCCGCATAGATCATATTGACATCAATAAATTATATATGTATATATGTGTGTGTGTGTGTGTGTATAATATCAATTATTTCCAAAATGTTGAAAGTATTAGATTTAACAATGTACATGCTATTTTTGAAATGACATTCAAAGATAGGCCAAAGTAGTGTGGTAGATCACACCTGTGATTCTAGCACTTGGGAGGTTGAGGCTGGAGAACAGGTACAGGTTTGAAGCCAGCCTTAGCTACTTAGTGAGTCTAGGACTAGACTAGGCTAAAGAATGAAGTCCTGACTCAAACAAGCAGGGCAGCCAAGTAAAGGTGCCTGTCACCAGACAGCTTGTTTGGTGCAAGAAGAGAACTCATGGTGTAGACTGTCTTCTACTCCCCATGCACCTGCACACTTCGCTCTCCTCCTGAATAAAGATTTTTAAAACTGTAATGTGTATCAGGAGACGGAGGAAGGCAGATCACAGTGAGCTAAGATGAACCTGAGCTTCATTCGTGAGTTCCAGGCCAGCCAGGGCTACACGGTTAGACCTTGTCTCTAAATACACAAAACAGGCAAAAGTAAGTCACAGTGAGAAAAAGCCAAAACAAAACAGTGGTCACTTCTGCTTTCTTTTTGGAGATAGTCTAGTGTGCTAGGATATACCACATCTGAATTGGTGCATGCAAATCCATACACTTAAGATACGGGCACAAAGGAAACACCAAAACAAATTATGCATCTAGGAAGTTTCAATTATTGAGAACTTTGTGTTAAAACTTAATGAGGATTTATGAATTAATCAAGCTGTATTTGGGAAAACCCATAATATTTTCATCATTAAAAAGATAATAAATGGCCGGGCGTGGTGGCGCACGCCTTTAATCCCAGCACTCGGGAGGCAGAGGCAGGTGGATTTCTGAGTTCGAGGCCACCCTGGTCTACAAAGTGAGTTCCAGGACAGCCAGGGCTACACAGAGAAACCCTGTCTCGAAAAACCAAAAAAAAAAAAAAAAAAAGATAATAAATGGACACTATATTCTAATGAAATCAACAAAAACAGAACTAAGTTGAAAAATGAAAAATGCACCAAAAATGAGTAAAAGAAAACGTTTCTTTAAAAGCGTGAGAAGAGCCGGGCGGTGGTGGCTCACGCCTTTAATCCCAGCACTTGAGAGGCAGAGGCAGGCGGATTTCTGAGTTCGAGGCCAGCCTGGTCTACAAAGTGAGTTCCAGGACAGCTAGAGCTAGACAGAGAAACCCTGTCTCAAAAACAAAACAAAACAAAGAAAATACCTAATTAAAAAAAAAAGAAGAAGAAAAAAAGTGTGAGAACAACTGAAAGGGTTTGGAGACTATCTAGGATGCCGCAGTGGAAGGTTCTTGGGATTTTTGTCTTGAAACGTCAATACGGTATTCTGCAAAAGCTTATGAATGGAATGTAATCCTGGATCCATTTACTTAAAATTGAAAACAAAATCTGGGACTGGGAATGTGGCTCAGTGCTAGAGTGCTTGCTCAAAGCTGTGGGTCCTATTCTCAGTTCTACAAAACCACCAAAAAACCTGTTGACCATTGATCAAACTGATTCCAGCTGTCATTTATGCTTCCAGTAGCAGATATCCGACAATTTACCTACTACGTTAGCTCACATTAGGTACATGATGGCCTCTGCCAAGTTGGTAGTGTTACCACCTTGGAAACCACTAAGTCACCCATGCGTGCCAGCTCTGATGTGGCCGTGAATTTATGAACTGAGGCCTGACCCAGGTCCCCAGTTAGAAATGTATGGTTGGAGTCAGTGGAGACTGGAAGCTCCTTCGCTGATCAAACGGGCACCGCTACCTGCAAGCGCAGGTGCAGGCGCGGTCTTGTTAGACCCTCAGCGCTGGGCTGGCCCCACGGCCCAGGGTCTCTCGTTGGGTCCCCAGCTCGCGTGTTCCGGAGCGCCGCGCACCACCCCCGGGGCCTTCAGGTTGTCGGAGGCGGGGACGCGCATCGGCCGGCGGGAGCGCGCAGAGCCGAGAGGCCTGCGAGCCCGGCTGAGGGAGACATGCGGCGGACGCGCAGTGCCGTGGCCACCAGCCCGCGGGAGCAGCGGCGCTCGGGGACCACCGGGGGCTTGAGCGGCGGCGAAAGCCGCGCGCAGCGCTCCCGGAGCAGGACTAGGGCCGGGGCCGGGGGCGGGGGCGGGGCGGTCGGTCCGCAGCCGTCGGCAAAGCCGCGGCCCAAGCCACCGCCGCGGGCCCAGGAGGCGGCCGCCGAGGAGCCGCCGCCGGCGGTCACCCCCGCCGCCTCGGTGTCGGCGCTCGACCTGGGGGAGCAGCGGGAGCGCTGGGAGACGTTCCAGAAGCGGCAACGGCTCAGCTTCGAGGGCGCCGCCAAGCTGCTGCTGGACACCTTGTGAGTGTGTCGGGGGCGGCGGGCCGGCACACGCGAGGTGCGCACGGGCGGCGGGACCCGAGGGCTGAGTGCTGAGCCGTTGGCGGGCTGCTCCGGACCGTAGCGGGCTGAGTGCGCGGAAGGGCCCCTCAGGGTGAAAAAACAGACATCCCCGGGCTTGCCAGCTACCAAGACCGTTTTACCCGTTTTTGCACGTGCTTTCGGGGAGTGGGCGGGAGGAAAGGTCGAAGTGGAGAATTTAGTGACCCGAGGAGCGAAAGCCCGTTGTTCTGATCAGTTCCCGGGAGGGAGGGTGCGGGGTGCGGTTATTGATCTCGGAGGGAAAGGCGCGCAAAGCGCTGTCCAGGACGGGCGCTTGCAGGGGGAATGGGGAGCTAAGGTTTTATGCTCTCATCCCGGGTCCGGGCTGGCAGGCTTTTCTTTGAGCTCCCCGGTCTGTGCTTCTGAAGTGCTTCCAGCTTCTTTGGTGGCCTAAGGAGCAGATCTGAGGTCCGTTATTGGGGAAAAGAGCTGATGACTACTCTGGCCAGATACCTGCTCTTTGGCAAATATGATGTGAACCCCTTCCTCCTCTACCCATTGTGCTCCGAGAAATACCGAGTACCCTTGTCTTATAGTCCTCACTCGCAGATGAATTAAAAAGAACAATAAAAGACAAAGAAAACTAACATTAACCTAACAATTGCTTAACAACCTGAACTACTTTCCATAACAACAAGATGTTCTTTTGTCTTTGTTCCAGAATAAGTTCTCTTGGTTTTGGTGGATCCTCTAAGAACTGGAGTATTTATTTAGCTTTCTATGTGTTTCGTTTATTCAATTTTATCCTCGTGGGCTATAAATTGAATGCTTTAAAACATTAAAACAAAAATCAGTTAAAACTTAAAAAAAAATGAAATATAACACGGAGAACCTGTTGTGTACTAGCTACTGGGAGATCTAAATGACACTATATAAAACTCAGTAGAGCTGGGCACAGTAGCACATGCCTGCAATCCTAGCATTCAGAAGGCCGAGGCGGAGGAGTACAGTGATTTCAAGGGCAGCCTGGGCTACAGAGATAGATCCTTTCTCCGAAGAGAGAGAGGAAAACAGAAGCAAGCCAGCGAGAAGGTGATCCACGTGTGTAAGCCCAGCGCTTGGAAGGTAGAGGCAGGAAGATCTACAAGTTCAAGGTCATCCTTGACCACAGTACTAGCTACTGGGAGATCTAAATGACACTATATAAAACTCAGTAGAGCTGGGCACAGTAGCACATGCCTGCAATCCTAGCATTCAGAAGGCCGAGGCGGAGGAGTACAGTGATTTCAAGAGCAGCCTGGGCTACAGAGATAGATCCTTTCTCCAAAGAGAAAGAGAAAGAGAGGAAAACAGAAGCAAGCCAGCGAGAAGGTGGTCCACGTGTGTAAGCCCAGCGCTTGGAAGGTAGAGGCAGGAAGATCTACAAGTTCAAGGTCATCCTTGACCACATAGTTAATTTGAGGCCAGCTTGAGCTGCACTGACACCCTGTCTCAAAAGGAAACAAAAAAGCACCCCCCCCAAACACACACACAAAGCAAAAATGTTTAGGTAATATTTTCCCCTAAAACAAAATGATAATGATCTTTAAAAAAGATACTAAAAACATTGGCAGGAAAAGAGGCATTTCACTCACCAGATTAGCGTGCTGTATGCTTGCTTACATCCATCCACTCCATGGTCTATTATTAAGCTAACTTTTATACAAAGAAAACGTATGTTATATACACTAACATTTGGTTCAAATATCGCAAAAAATTGGAGGAATGGATAGCAAATAGGAGCTCTCTAAGTGGGATGATGTGGGGGGTGGGGTGGAGGGTTCTCACTGTGTTATTAAACTGTTTGGTTTTTTGTTTTTTTTTTGGTTTTTTTTTTTTTACAATAAACATTGCATATAGAAGAAGAAAATGAGATGTTAACTTGTTAGAGAAACCTGGGCGAGTTTTCAGTCTTGCCTTTAGTCAGATGGCAAATTGAAGCTGCTATTGGCAGTTTTTCCCTGTGGAGGTTAATCAGAAGCAACATGGTCTCGTTTTTTTCTGGCCAGAATATTTAGTCTTTTGGGGAAGGGGCTTCAGGATGTCCATTGAATCTTAATGTTGAGTTATGGGGCTGGCTCCAACTGTATACAGTTGTGTGAAAAGCCATGGACCTGGGAAGCGTGAGGAGAGTGAGCAGAGTTAGAGAAGCCTTTGTTGCCCCACAGAAGGCAACTGGGCGACCTGTCTTACTTTTTCATAGCCACTTGTTACCATCTTTATTACAATCAAAACTGAATATTATTTGGCCTGTTTGCCTAGTGGCTGCTTAAGGCTGGTAAAGTTTCTTCTTGGTCCTAAGCTTATAATTAAAAAAAAAAAAAGTAATCAGTTGACATATAAATAAAAATGTTGGGAGTGGGAGCAAATGTGCCAGACTTCTCTCATAGCCTCATATTTACTGAATTCTGGGAATATTTTATTTGGCAGCATAAAATTCAAGACAGTTCCCAGTGAAAATACTGAACCTCTTTTATGAGATGCACCTGGTTGTCCTATATATGTATGTATATATATATATATATATATATATATATATATATATGTATATATATATATATATATATATATATATATATATATATATGAATGAGCCTGGCTTTATTTTAAGAACAAAAAGACAGCGTGAAGGAGCCAGGCCATAAAACCCCTGCTTGTCTCTTAGAAATTTTTATGCTCTAGTTTTTATTTCATTTAGTGAGTACCAGGGCCTGGTGAAGCACACAGGAGGCTGCCACTGTGGAGCAGTTCGTTTTGAAGTTTGGGCTTCAGCAGACTTACACATCTTTGACTGCAAGTGAGTATTTTATCTTCCCAAATTGGCTTAGAAGAGTTGAAGAGCAAAATAGGCCATGTTTCAGACCAAGGTGGGGAGTCGGGGTCTGGATGAGACAGTGTTGGCCATGAGCTGATAACTGTTACATCAGGTACCAAGGACATAACTGTTACATCAGGTACCGAGGACACAAAGGTTCATTGTTCTCTTCTTTGCCATGTGTACAACTTGAAATTTTCAGTGATAACTAAAAAAAAAAAAAAAAAAAAAAAAGTGTTATATGTAATTCTTTTACTGTGTGCATAGATCAGAGGACAACTTGTGGGATGGAGTCACTAGGCTGGTGGTAGGTACTTTTACCTGCCAAGTCTTCTCACTGGATAACTTTTTTTTTTTTTTTTAAAGTGGGAGAAGGCTAAACATTCTGTGTTATCCAGAGTAACACCCACAGTTTGTGTGTTCGGGAGCCCGTGTATGTTTGAACCACAGAGTTATACAGCAGCACAGTTCAGGTGACAGAAAGCAGGGATTCCAGGGCTGTGGCTTATAGGCTCGTGCCTCCAACTGATCCCACTGACTTAGGGGTGACTAGCAGAGGTGGATCAGGCTGCCCTTAATTCCCGGTTGGGTTACTGGGAATCCCACCTCGAGTGGAATCTTCTTAGGAGTCTGTCAGTGAAACTACATGGAGTGATCGGGTGGGGATACCCGGAAGCTTTTTGTGTGCTGGATCTCTCTCTGTCCTTGGCATGAGGCCCATGGTACCACCACCAACAGTGGAAGGCTTGCTTCTTGAATTATTTATTTACTTTATGTATGAGTACACTGTAGCTGTCTTCACACACACCAGGAGATGGCATTATATCCCATTACAGATGGTTGTGAGCCACCATGTGGTTGCTGGAAATTGAACTCAGGACCTCTGGAAGAGCAGTCAGTGCTCTTAACTGCTGAGCCATCTCTCTAGCCCTCGAAAGCCTGCTTTTTAGCATCTTCCCTGGCATTATAATAGAAGAGGAACAGGCTTTACCTTCTGGACTGGCTATGGGCATGTACTTATTCAAGAGGGTCCAGTTCTTTTCCCTCTAATTGTATCTAGATCTTATATGGATAATAAATACCATAAATATTATTTATTATGTAAATCATAAATACCCCTCAAGTGTAGAACTGGCTAGGCCACTAATGAAGTCCAGATTTTGAAAGAAGCATTATGGCATAATTTCTTGGAGAATTCTATACTAAGTCAGAATAAAGTATAAATTAGGGCTGGAGGTAGAGCCTTTGGTTAATATGTACAAAGCTGGGTTTGGTTCCCACTACTGCATAAACTTGGCATGATTATATGCCTGTAGTCCCAGGGGGAGGTAGAGACAGGAGGATCAGAAGTTCAGGGTTGTATCCTCAGCTGCATCAGTGTTGTGACCAGCTTGTGTACATGAGATTCTTCTCTCAAGCAAGCAAAGAAGTTCATGGCCATCTTCAACTCTATAGTAAGTGTTGAAGCCAGCCTGGGGGTACATGAGACCCTGCCTCAAAAAATAAAATAAGGTTAAAATTTTAACATGACCCCTTCCTCTATCTCAAAGAACAGAATAAAGTTAAAAAAATTTTAAAACTTACTTCTTTTATGCATGTGGATGTTTTACATGAATGCATATCTATCTGCACCACATACCCCTCAGAGGATGTTGGATACCCTGGAACTGTGAGCTACCAGATGGATGCTGGGAGCTGCACCAGAGTCTACTGCTCCTCCTACCTACAGCTCTTAACTGCTGAGCCATCTATAGTCCCAAAGTTATAGTTCTTAGAAAAGGTGGAGGTGCACTTGAGAAGTAGAATGCCTGCTTAGTGCGCAGGATGCCCTGGTGCAGTGTCCCTAGGGTAGAGAGAGAAAAGCCGACAAAAATAGTGGGTTGGAAAAAACAAAAACAAAAACTAGGTATTGGCTCAATTTCCAGTTTGGTATTTCCGGATAAAATGCTTGGAGCTTGATTTTCTTATGTGGAACTAGAGGAAGCCTAAGGCTCCTTCCTCCGTTCTGATGTGCCCGTCTGAAGAGGCGCAAGAGTATAGTATAGCAGTGTCTGAAATCCATTTTCTGAGTGTCTTTTAAGTCCACTGTTTCTCTTCAGGGTCGGGAGGGGGGGCAGCAGAAATGAGGTCCAGGAGTGCTGAATGCTGTGTGGTCTCCCCTGCTGGCTCTGTCACCAGTAGGCTTCACTGCCATGAAGAGCTGAGGCTTCAGGTGGCCTGTCCAGCTGCCTAAGTCCTCTTCCCTGGATGGTGCTGAGAAGGGTGTCCCACTTGAGGTCAGCTGGTTCTGCAGGCATTGGGCTGGGCTGCTTGGGCCTGTGGGTAATGCAGGTGACACTCACGGTCCGGCCCTTGCTCTCTCTCTAGCTGTAGCATTTGCAAGAAGAAGCAGAACAGACACTTCATTGTTCCAGCTTCTCGGTTCAAACTCCTGAAGGTTAGTACTTAGGAGGAGGGTAGAACCCTGCCCCATCTTTTAAGCCTGCTATCTATAAACTGTGAGGGACAGAGAGCTCAGCAGGGCATTTTAAAGTCAGGGCTTTGAGATTTTGTTTGTTTGTTTGTTTGTTTTACTTAGATGGAGCCTCAGTGTGTAGTCTAGGCTAAGCCTCAAACTTCTAGTCTTCTTACCCAAGCCTCCCAAGTGCAGGGAATCACAGAGTTGTGCCACTATTCCTGGTTGATTATTTTTCACGTTTTTTGTTTTTCTTTTAAAAGTGTTGGGGCCTGAACAGTATTGCTAGTAGCTTTGCCACACTGGGCTCTCTATCTTGCCTACAGGAATACTTTGACTGACTTAGTAGTTTCTCTTTTTCATTTAAATGTTCTACTTATTGGGTAGGCACATGGCACAACACACACGTGGAGGTCAAACAGCTTGGTGGAACCAGTTCTCTCCTTCTACTTCTACAGGGTTTTTAGGCATCAGACTCAAATCACAGCTTCCTTGGTCAGCATCCTTACCTGTTGAGGCATCTCATTAATCCCTATTTGCTTACTTTTTGAATTGATAAATTGTTTGACACAGCCAGGCTGGCTTCTGCCTCTGGAGGGCTGGGCTCGCAGGCGTATACCACTATGCCTTCCTGCCTTTTGATTTCCAAAACTTACTTGATGTCATTGTAGAAACATTTTCAAATTCAGAGAGTCACAAAAATAAAAGTCATTTTGAAAACTGAAGAAGTATCTGAATAACCCATGTTACTTTTGAAAAAATATAAGAGAAATAAAAGTATTCCAAGGTAGTCACTGCTATTTTGATGCACTTTCTTATTGAGTATTCTTCCTCCTCTCCTCCTGTCACCCTTCTCTCTGACTTAGTCTCTTGTGTCCCAGGCTGGGGATTGAACCCAGGGCTTCATGGATGCTAGGCAAGCCCTGTAATAACTGAGCTATGTTTCTGGCCCTGTACATATTATTTTATATATATATATATATGCATCTAAACATCTGAGTCATCTCCCACTTATTTATTTTAAATATGGGATCTTGCTCTGTGGCACAGACTGCCGCCTGTGCTTCTAAGAGACACTCCTGCCTCACTTTCCTAAGTACCTATAACTCCAAGTGCATGCAACCTTGTTGGTTTGATTGTTAATACATTTTTACCAAAATATTACATAAGTTAATGTGCTGGCTAATTTTATGTTAACCTCACACAAGCTAGAGTTACTAGAGACAAGGGACCCTCAATTGAGAAAATGGCTCAGTGAGACTGGGCTATAGGCAGGTCTGTAGGGCATTTTCTTAACTAGTAATTGATGTGAGAGAGGGCCCAGTCCTTTGTGAGTGCGGCCGATTTGAGCAATGTAGCTATATCCTGTCTCAGGAAAAACTGGTTGAGGTTGGGGAAGCAAAAAACCCATCTGGCCAGGTGTGTGTGCCTTTATTCTCAGAGCTTGGGAGGGTCTCAGGGCTGGCCAGGGCCAAACAAAGAAATCCTGTCTAGAGAAACAAAACAAACAGAAAAGCTGTTCTGTTGATAAACTACTTTATCATTTCCTAGTTGAAAAAAATCATAGTGTTTTCATTGTCTTTCTTTTTGTTAAATTCAGTGTTAGCACATGTTCGGCAAGCACTGTGTCGCTGAGCTATATCCCCAGGTGTGTCCACGTTTAATCTCCTCACCGAAGACTTGTGCGGGCCACTTCCCTGGCTGGCTTACCCTGTCACTTGTGCATTTGCAGCCCTGCACTCCTGGCTTGATCTCATTTACATTAAGAGCACTGGCTGCTCCTACTAAGCACCCAGGGTTTATTTCCAGCACCCACACAGCAGCTTACTACCATCTGTAACTCCTGTTCCAGGGGATCAGATGCTGCCTTCTAGTCCTGAGGGCACTGTATGCATGTGGTGCACAGACATACACACATAAAATAATACAATTTCTTAAATGAAATCAGGACAGGAGTCCACTGCTGCAAATCCAAGAACTCAGGGGTCCCAGTGATACCCTATTCCTCTTAATCTGTGCACCCACCAATTTGATTCCATGTGCTTTGCTCCTGACTAGAATGCATGGCCTACCATCATCAAAATTTTCCACATAGAGCTAGGTGTGGTGGTGCATGCCTTTAGTCCCAGCACGTAGGAGGCAAAGGCAGGCAAATCTCTGTATTTGAGACCAACCTCCTTCGCAGTGAGTTTTAGGACGGCCAGCTCTACATCATGAGACTCTTGCTTAAAAAAAAAAGAGAGAGAGGGAGAGGGAGAAGTCTGCCACATGGCTCAGTCCTTGACTTCTTGCCAGGCAGAAAACACCAATAACAAATCTAATGACCTTCATTTTTCTTTGTTTGGCCTGTGCTAGAAAGTTCTTTATCAACTTTATACAAACTAGGATCATCAGAGAGGAGGGAGCCTTACTTAAGAAAAAGCTGCCGGGCGTGGTGGCGCACGCCTTTAATCCCAGCACTCGGGAGGCAGAGGCAGGCGGATTTCTGAGTTCGAGGCCAGCCTGGTCTACAAAGTGAGTTCCAGGACAGCCAGGGCTATACAGAGAAACCCTGTCTCAAAAAACAAACAAAACAAAAACAGAAACAAAAAAGAAAAAGCCTTAATAAGATCAGTCTATAGGCAAGCTACGAGGACTTGGTTAAGCTTTGAAACACATGAATCTGTAGGGGCCGAACCTATTCAAACCAAAATCATAATCAGCCACCAAACACAGACACTATTGTATACACCAGCAAGATTTTGCTGAAAGGACCCTGATATAGCTGTCTCCTGTGAGGCTTTGCCAGTGCCTGGCAAATACAGAAGTGGATGCTCACAGTCAGCTACTGGATGGATCACAGGGCTCCCAATGGAGGAGCTAGAGAAAGTACCCAAGGAGCTGAAGGGGTCTGCAACCCTATAGGTGGAACAACAATATGAACTAATCAGTACCCCCAGAACTCGTGTCTCTAGGTGCATATGTAGCAGAAAATGGCCTAGTCAGTCGGCCATCATTGGGAAGAGAGGCCCCTTGGTCTTACAAACTTTATATGCCCTAGTACAGGGGAAAGCCAGGGCCAAGAAGTGGGAGTGAGTGGGTAGGGGAGCAGGGTGGGGGGAGTGTATAGCGGACTTTTGGGATAGCATTTGAAATGTAAATGAAGAAAATATCTAATAAAAAATAAAATAACATAAAATAAAAAGAAATGTCTTGTGGAGCTGGCGAGATGGCTCAGTGGTTAAGAGCACTGACTGCTCTTCCAGAGGTCCTGAGTTCAATTCTCAGCAACCACATAGTGGCTCACAACCTTCTGTAATGGGATCCATTGCACTCTTCTGGTGTGTTTGAAGACAGCTATAGTATACTCGTATAAATATAAATTATACTCATATAAATATAAATCTTTTTTTGTAAATCTTTTTTTTAAAAAGTATCTTGTTGTAGGTCATCCATGTAAACATCACTCATATCTTCCCTTCTCTCTCTCAGTTGTCCATTCCTATACTTTGTCCTTTTTTCATTCATATTGTCCACTAAGGGCACTAACTGTGGGGCTGGAGAAATGGCTCACTGGTTGGGAGCATTGGGTGTTCCTCCAAAGGAGCGGGGTTCAATTCCCAGCACCCACGTGGAAGCTCACAACTGTCTGCAACTTTAGATCCAGGGGATGTGACACCCTCACACAAATGTACATGCAGGCAAAATACCAATCCACATAAAATTAAATAAATCATTTTAAAAGACATCTCAGGACTTAATGCCCGGAAGTAACACTGACTACAGTGGTCCGGGCCCTCCCACGTTAAAAAAAGAAAGAAAGAAAACTAACTCTTTGCCTATGGCATGTGGCAAAGAGTTTTAAAGTCAGGAGTGCCCATAAGATCTTGGCCACTGTTTTCTTTAGACACAGAGATCCAGTCCCTCGGATCTCTTATGGGTGGGTCTTCTGGTTGACGTCAGCGGAGGCCTGAGGATGGCTTCTTCACTGTGTGTTTGGCAGAAGAGATTCTTAGACTGTCACGCTCCGGCGTGAATCGTGTCTGGGGAAATACAGATGGGTCCCTGACTTCAAGAGGCTTTCGGTCTTTTCTAGGAATCAGGAGCTGTCCCCAAAACCCAGAGAACTGTACAAAGGGGGCACTCCCACTAACCTTTCAAAAGATTGACTCTTAATAACATGAAATGATCAATGTGTCTATTTGTCCCTGTTCTCCCAGGGTGCTGAGAGCATAACCACATACACCTTTAACACGCACAAAGCCCAGCACACCTTCTGCAAGAGATGTGGTGTCCAGAGCTTCTATACTCCGCGCTCCAACCCCGGGGGCTTTGGTGAGTGAAGGGGGTCTGCGGGCTTGGGACCCCGAGGTGCCTAGAGTCCACGTAGTTGGACAGATGGTCCTGGCATGCGTCAGAAAAATAAGCCTCCTCTGATGAGCTCTGGTCCAGTGTCTGGGCCTATGGTAAACCTGTCCATCTATAGGTGGTTTTTATCACTGGTATTGTTGGGTTGTGGGGAGACCTGCAGCGTACAGAGAAGATCAGTAGGATGGGGTGGAGAGAGGCTGAATGGTTAAGACCACTGGCTGTCCTTCCAGCGGACCAGTGTTCTACTCCCAATCTCTATCTGTAACTCCAGTCTTGGGAATCTGACACTCTCCTCTTGTCTCTGTGGGCACTGCATGCACGTGGTGCACAAACCTATCTGCAGGCTAAACACCTATACACATAAAATAAAAATAAATTTAATATAAAAAAAAAACCAAGATGGGGTAGGAAATGGGCACAGGCTGCTTGGGAGGCCACTGGAACAGTGACAATATAAAGGGAGGGAAGAAGCCAGAATGATGGCTGTTGCTGATATTTTACAACAACAAAAGTAAGGGCTATGGCTGTCACTCAGTGGGAGAGTGAACACTTGCCTGGCATGCATGATCCTCACCCTGTCCCTAAATAGATAAATAAAAAAGTTTAGTTTGTTCAGAAAAAAAAAATAGTTCTATACAATGGCTACTGCTCTGATGGATTGTACACTTGATTTCATGTCACAGTTAAAAAAAAAAAGGGAGGAAGAGGAAGAGCCAAGTGTGGATGTGGTGGTGAACATCTTTGATCCTAGTACTTGGGAGGTAGAGGCAGGTGCATCTCTGTGAGTTCTAGGCCAGCCTGATCTACAGAGTGAGTTCCGGAACAGCCAGGGCCACATAGTGGGACCCTATCTTGAAAAAAGCAGCAAGAAAGCAAGGGGTGCTAACCCCAGCCCTTGAGAGGTGAAGGCAGAGTGATCAAAAGTTCAAGGTCATCTTCAGCTATGTAGCTACTTTGTGGTTAACCTAGGCTAGAGACCTCCCAGCCCCCAACTCAAAAATAAAGATATGGGGGAGCTGGCAAATCAGCTCCGTGGCTAAGTTCTCTGAGTGATCTTGCAGAGGACCTGGGTTTGGTTTCCAGCTCATAACCATCTGTAACTGTCAGGGGCCCAGTGCCCTTTCTTGTTCTCTGCAGGCACCAAGCATGCATGTATGCATATACTTGGTACACAGACATGTATGCAGACAAAACACCCTTCCTTACACAGAAGATAAATCTATTTATTTAAAAAGAAGCAAGAGAAGCCTCTAGGGCCGTCTTCAGGCCCTGCTTGACCTGGAGGTGGGGTGGATACAAACTGCCCTTAGGGTAAATGGAGACTGACTGACCCTGTGTCATAGCCCCACGGGAAGCTGTGGGTGCACCTGTGGCTATGCCTATGCCTGCTTTCTGTCGAAGAGAGGAGAAGGCATGACGTCATGCTAGTCTCCTTACCCCAAGGTCTGCTGGTTCCTGGTCCACCAAGTTCTGGTACCTTGGAACAAGAAAGGGGTTTTTGGCCGGGCGATGGTGGCACGCGCCTTTAATCCCAGCACTTGGGAGGCAGAGGCAGGTGGATTTCTGAGTTTGAGGCCAGCCTGGTCTACAGAGTGAATTCCAGGACAGCCAGGGCTACACAGAGAAACCCTGTCTCGAAAGCAAAAAAAAAAAGAAAGAAAGGGGTTTTTGTTGTTGTTCATTTGTTGGGTTGTCCTGTGTTATATAGTTATAAAGTCCTATATAAGTTGGGAAATATTTAATTCTTTATCTAAACCCAGGAAAAGTCTGAGAATTTTCCAGGCTGCCACACAAAAGAGATTGTGCCAGGTCTGAACCTTCCTAATATTTTCCATATTAATGGCCCTCACCCATTTAAATGTATTAGGGACTGAAGACAGGATCTGGAACATACCAGGCAAGTGTTCTACCACTGAGCTCTGCTCTGCCCCCACGCCTCAGTGTAGTTGTGAGTGCTGTGTAGCATTGGTTGTCCTTCACTCGGGGCATCAGCTCTTCATGTGGGAGGTGAGGACCCTAAGCCAGAGCACTGAAGGCCGACTAGAGCGATGTTAGTAATCAGCAGGCCACAAGTCATCCTCATGAGCTGCTGTTGAGGTAGCTCCCGTGTGGGATAATGGTGCTTGCTGGTGAGGGCTTGTCTGACACATTCTCTGGTCTTACCCACACTTGGAACCCCTCTCTCTGTTCCACTTGCCCCTAGGAATCGCCCCCCACTGCCTGGACGAAGGCACTGTACGGAGTGTGATCACTGAGGAGTTCAATGGCAGTGACTGGGAGCGAGCCATGAAGGAGCACAAGACCATCAAGAACATGTCAAAGGAGTGAGCAGGGCAGCAGCCCTGTAGGTTGCATGGGTGTATGTCGCTGTGCAGGCCTGCCTGGGCTACCATCTCCACTCCCCATGTCTCTGAGGTTCACTCCAGCCACCATTTCTTTAGGCAGCTCTGCCTTAACCCAGGTTTCATGTAAGAAACTTAACCTTCTCCCTTCCTACCAATTTTTGTGTGATCTTTTAGAAAATAAATATTTCTGACATTAATGCTATTACTATGACATATTTCTTTGAACTTTGACTTTTCCTTCGGAGGCTTATCACTTCAGATCAGAGTAACATAGCGGGCCCTATTAAGATGCCTGCAGCCACACTGAGAAGAGACCAGACTCAAACAGCACTTACAACCAGAGACTGAATGATTACAGTTCGTGTGAGTTGTGAAAACGCGGACTCTGGGTGCTCAGGGTGCACAGGGCTAGTCCAGGAGGGCTTGGGAGCCTGTGACATGTGGTTTTAGTTTATTCCTTAGCTACTCATGTATTTGATTATTTCTGACACAGTGGGCTCTTTGTTGGCAGTTTTTTTTTCTTTTTCCTCTCCCCTACCCCCAATAGTTTCATCATGTAGCCCAGGCTGGCCTGTGTATGCATGCCTCCACCCCCTGTGTGCTAGGTTATAAGCAGGCACTACTGTGCCTGCCCACATTTTTTTAAAATAAGGTAAACCAGCTTCCTTGTTTGTTTTGATTTTCTGTCATCAAGTGCTGTGGTTAGAAGCTAAGGCCACATGCATGCTAGGCAGCAGCCTTAGCCACTTCTGTTCTCTCTGTGTGGTAAGACAGGTGTAACACAAAATACAGCATCTTGGGCTGGTGAGATGGCTCAGCGGTTAAGAGTGCTGACTGCTCTTCCAAAGGTCCTGAGTTCAAATCCCAGCGACCACATGGTGGCTCACAACCATCCATAACAAAAATCTGATGCTCTCTTCTGGAGTGTCTGAAGACAGCTACAGTGTACACACATATAATAAATAAATAAATACATCTAAAAAAAAGAAAGGAATTATTTTAAAAAAATACAGCATCTTTACCACACACGGGAACACAGGTTATACATATGAACACACATACATGGGAACACACATACATGGGAACACAGGTTATACATATGAACACACACCACACAAATATACATCCACAAAAATGAAAAAGGACAATTTGGTTACTCACCAGCTGAGGTTTTAGTATCACTATGAGGTTTTAGTAAAAGGTTGGCTTTTATTATAAAGGTGATTGAGAAACTGAAAACAGCTTTGAATAAGACAGAGCCAGGCCATTCTACAAAAGTTGTAACACTCATATTTATTGAACACTTAATAGTTTCCAAGAACTATTTAATGCAGTTGAATGAATAACTCAGTGGGTTTTTGTTGTTGTTGTTTTGTTTGTTTGTTTGTTTGTTTGTTTGTTTGTTTGAGACAGGGTTTCTCTGTATAGCCCTGGCTGTCCTGGAACTCACTTTGTAGACCAGGCTGGCCTCGAACTCAGAAATCCACCACATGCCTCTACCTCCCAAATGCTGGGATTAAAGGCGTGGGCCACCATGCCTGGCAGTGTTTTCTTTTTAAAATTAGCAAAGTTTTTTAGTTTCATTACATCATTTAAAAATTAAGCTGGGTATGGTGGCTCATGCTTTTAATCCCAGCATTGGGTAGGCAGAGAGAGGCAGGCAGACCTCTGAGTTTGAGGCCAGCCTGATCTACAAAACTAGTTTTAGGGTAGCCAGGGCTACACAGAGAAACCCTGTCTTTAAAGGGGGGCATATCACTAGTGTGCTTCCCCATATGCTATAGCCTGCCTTAACAAATGTTTATTAAGTACTTGGGTATGTGCAGTACTGCACAGAGAGGTTTGGGGGAAGCCACATGATGGGAAAATAAAGGGACAGAGAGAGACACGGAGCCAATGAAAAGACTGCAGGGGAGGAGTCCCCAGATGAGGTTACCTTAGAAAATGCAATACTTTACAACTCAGCAGCGCTAAAAGCATGGCACTGAAGCCAGACCCAAGAAGCCCTTGGTGGGAAGAGAGAACCCACTGCTGAAAGTTCTTCTCTGAGCTCCATATGGTTCTAGGGGCGACTATACATCAAAAAGTCTATCAAAGTCAGTCCCTAGGGCTACACAACCCACAGAAACTGGATTTTCAGAATAAATTCCATGGTTGCCCATGTCTGTAATCTCAGTATTCAAGAGGCAGAGGCAGAGGCAGGAGGATTGTGGCAAGCTCCATGCCAGTCAGTCTAAAGAACAAATTTCAGACAGTCCAAACTTCACTTGTCATGTCTCAAAAATAAACAGACAAAGGTGAAGTGGAAACTTAAAGGTTCTTTGGAAAATCAGTTGTGATGGATGGTGTTTTGCTGGGGCAGACACATGAAAGAGCGTTTTCCTGAAGTGGACACAGGTGAAAGCCTAAGGCAGACTTGTGAAGGAATGTTTAGCTGAAGCAGACACAGGACAAAGAATGTTCTGCTAAATCAAGCACGTGAAAGGACACTCAAGTATTGGTCCACCTTACATTGCATAGTTGAGCTACATTTATCGGGCCTCCATAGAGAGAAACACACTCCAAAAAATCTGATTGACAGAGTGATGTCAGCTGAGGCAGACACCAGTGCTGAGGTAAGACCCGTGGAGGACAGGTGATGTTTGGAGGGTATAAATAGGACTCGACTGACAGTGACAGAGGCTGAATTTGGCTTGCCTATAGAGCTAGCTGCACAACACTTGTGGGTCTCTCATCTTCTGCTGATCTTCGATTCCTAGAGAGAGGCACAGCCTAGAGCTTCTCCTGGTGTTCCTGCTGGTCCCTCCTGCTGACTCGAGCCCAGGCTGAGACCTGACTGTCTCTGCTAGGTAGTGCCACTGCTGCTGATTTCTGTTTGCTGTCCCGACTCTACAGAACAGGACTGCTGTATCTGTGAAGTGTTTGCAAGTGGATCAATCTGTTGCTGCAGACCTGTGAACTGAACTGCTGATTTAGGCAGGCAGATCTCTGAGTTCGAGGCCAGCCTGGTCTACAGAGTGAGTTCCAGGACAGCCAGGACTACACAGAGAAACGCTGTCTTGAAAAACCAAGAAAAAAAAAAATCTGGTTAGTAAAGCCTTGTGCCATGTAACTCTGTTTTCAGCTGGCACCAGGTCCTTGAAGAACTTTTATTTTGAAATGGTGGCTAATTTTAAGCTCGTTCTATAATGTAGTATTGTGGGTGCATTCAATTGAAATTGGCCACCAAGTTTGGGATTGCTCAGTTCAATGCCAGTGTTTTGTTTTGTTTGTGTACTGGCTATTTTTGTGTCAACTTGACACAGCTGGAGTTATCACAGAGAAAGGACCTTCAGTTGAGGAAATGCCTCCATGAGATCCAACTGTAAGGCATTTTCTCAATTAGTGATCAAGGGGGAAAGGCCCCTTGTGGGTGGGACCATCCCTGGGCTGGTAGTCTTGGGTTCTATAAGAGAGAAGACTGAGCAAGCCAGGGGAGGCAAGCCAGTAAAGAACATCCCTCCATGGCCTCTGCATCAGCTCCTGCTTTCTGACCTGCTTGAGTTCCAGTCCTGACTTCCTTTGGTGATGAACAGCAGTATGGAAGTGTAAGCCGAATAAACCCTTTCCTCCCCAACTTGCTTCTTGGTCATGATGTTTGTGCAGAAATAGAAACCCTGACTAAGACAAATTGATACCAGCAGAGTGGGGTATTCCTGTGACAACCTGACCATGTTTTGGGGAGGACTGTGGAAGGACTTTGGAACTTTGGGCTTGAAGATCCATTCGTTGTTAAGAGCTCTGTCAGATGTTGTGTAGGAGCTTGGAAGATAATGCTGAGAACAGTGCAGAAGATGGAGGCCTGGTTTGTGAAATTTCAGAGGGAAAATTAAAGACTCTCTTCAGGGCCATTGCTGTTTTTATTGTGAAGATTTTGTAGTTCTGGTTAGCTGGGGCTGAAGAATCAGCTGTGATTAACAAGATACCAGAACTACTAAAGCAAAAACTTTTCATTACTGGGACTATTGATGCTGGTTAGCTGGAGCTAAGAAATTAGCGGTGATTAAGAAGAGACCAGCATCGTTGAGGTGACATCTTCTGGGAAGTGTTTTCTGAAAGCACAAAGAGGCTGTGTTCCAGAGATAGGCAAGGTTGTACTCCTTCTGCAGTGGGACTTGGTAATGTGTAAGGGTCACCCAGGTGGTACTGGTTTTGAAGGCATGAAGGGGTCACGCAGAGTAGCTGAGGCTCGGCACTGTGAGAGGCCATGGAAGGCCATTGGTGAAGGTGCAGCCCCAGTTGTAATTGAAGGCCCAGGACTGAAGGGGTCATGCAGTGTTTTGGAGATGCGAGTACCACGAGATGACCACCAAGAGCAGCAGCAGCAGTGGAGTACAGGCATCTGGAGCCCAGAGGATGACGTGTGTGCTACAAAGGGCATGGCTGGAGAAGTGACCCAAGCCCTTGGAGGAGCCCAGAAGATCGTGAGTTGGATCCCAGACGTTGGACGGTTGGAGATTGATTTTTGCTTTGATTGTGACTGTGCCCTGATATTTTCCCTCTCGAAGGAAGAAACTGTTTTAGTGGAGCCCACAGTTAAGAGACTTTGGATTTTAAAAGAGATGGATATTTTAAAGAGATTGAAATTTTAAGAATATGTAAAGACTGTGGGACTTTTAAAGTTATTTAGATCTTGGGGATGAATAAGAATGTAAGGGTTGAGGCTTACTAGTGATGTGTTTGTGTGTCAAGTTGACAAGGGGTCAATTGTACTGGCTATTTTTGTGTCAACTTGACACAGCTGGAGTTATCACAGAGAAAGGACCTTCAGTTGAGGAAATGCCTCCATGAGATCCAACTGTAAGGCATTTTCTCAATTAGTGATCAAGGGGGAAAGGCCCCTTGTGGGTGGGACCATCCCTGGGCTGGTAGTCTTGGGTTCTATAAGAGAGAAGACTGAGCAAGCCAGGGGAGGCAAGCCAGTAAAGAACATCCCTCCATGGCCTCTGCATCAGCTCCTGCTTTCTGACCTGCTTGAGTTCCAGTCCTGACTTCCTTTGGTGATGAACAGCAGTATGGAAGTGTAAGCCGAATAAACCCTTTCCTCCCCAACTTGCTTCTTGGTCATGATGTTTGTGCAGGAATAGAAACCCTGACTAAGACAGTTTGTTTGTTTGTTTGTTTGTTTTTACTGTTTGAGGACAAAGGAGCAAAAAGGACAAAGGACAAAAGAAAGGATTTAATTGCCCTTATGGTTCCAGAGGGTTAAAGTCCATGGCAGAGCAAAGGCTCTGTGACTGGCTCATCTTTATCTCTGAGCACAACCCTGATTTCCATGTGGTAGTGCAGTCTTACTTAGGAAATTGAACTGCTCGGACCCTGTTTATGGTGCTGTGGTTAGCATTTGTGGGATTCTGACACTGGCTCAGGAAATCATCTGTAAACACTTTTCCACTGGTGATTTCATCTAGTCTGCCTTAGAAACTGCTCATACCTCCTTATTATTACTTATTTGTTTGTTTGTTTTGTTTTGTTTTTCGAGACAGGGTTTCTCTGTATAGCTCTGGCTGTCCTGGAACTCACTTTGTAGACCAGGCTGGCCTCGAACTTGAAAATCTACCTGTTTCTGCCTCCCGAGTGCTTGGATTAATGGTGTGTGCCACCACGCCTGGCTCGTGCTTCCTTATTTTAATTTAGCATTTTCATATGCTGGCTTATTCTCTCTCTCTCCCTCCCCCCCCCCCCCTTCCCCTCCTCTCCCCTCCTCTCCCCTCCCCCTCTCCCTTCCTCCTCTCCCTCCCCCTCTCCTCCCTTCTCTCTCTCACTTTCTCCCCTTCTCTCTCTTTCCTGGAGCTGAGGGCTGAACCCAAGGCCTTATTCTTGCTAGGTAAGTGCTCACCACTGAGCTAAATCACCAACTTCTGTTTATTTTGTTTCATTTCTCAAAGAAAGTGCATCCTTTCTACTATTTTTGTTATACCTTTTTTTTTTTTTTTTTGGTTTTTTCGAGACAGGGTTTCTCTGTGTAGCCCTGGCTGTCCTGGAACTCACTTTGTAGACCAGGCTGGCCTCGAACTCAGAAATCCGCCTGCCTCTGCCTCCCGAGTGCTGGGATTAAAGGCGTGTGCCACCACACCTGGCTAATAAACTCTTTTTTTAAAGATGTATTTATTTTATGTGTGAGTACACTCCACTGTCGCTGTCTTAAGACACACCAGAAGAGGGCACCATTACAGATGGCTGTGAGCCACCATGTGGTTTCTGGGATTTGAACTCAGGACCTCTGGAAGAGCAGTCAGTGCTTTTAACCGCTGAGCCATCTGTCTAGCCCCAGCTTTGATTTTATTTTCTATTTGAGCTAGGGTTGTTTTGGATGGTTGTTGCAGCTGCTGCTGTTATTTTGAGACAGGTCTTGTTATATACATGCTAGGCTGGCTTTGAACTTGCAGTCTTCCTACCTCAGGCTGTCTGTGCTGGGATTATAGGGCTGTGGCACCACACCTCGTCTGATGCTCTTTGGTTATGGTCACACACTGAACAGAACAGATAAGTCTTTTGTTGGGGGCACTTATTAAGGATTTCTCAGTGGCCAATGGGTAACTGGTGTTTGCAAATAAGTATTCTGTCATTTACGTGGATGTTAATGTTCTTTGTTAAACGATCATAAAAACAGGCTGGAAAGATGGCTCAGCAGTTAAGAGCACTCGCTGCTCTTCCAAGAGGTCCTGAGTTCAATTCCCAGCAACCACATGATGGTTCACAACCATCTGTAATGGAATTTGATGCCCTCTTCTGGTGTGTGTGTGAAGACAGCAACAACATATTCACACACATAAATAAAATTAAAAAAGCCGGGCGTGGTGGCGCACGCCTTTAATCCCAGCATTCGGGAGGCAGAGGCAGGCGGATTTCTGAGTTCGAGGCCAGCCTGGTCTACAAAGTGAGTTCCAGGACAGCCCGGGCTACACAGAGAAACCCTGTCTCAAAAAACCAAAAAAAAAAATAAAATAAAAAAAAAAAAATCTTAAAACCTTGTTTAAGCGTGTGTGTGTGTGTGTCTGGGTGTGGGTATAGGTTTGTGTATATGAATGCATGTGGTCAGAGGTTTGGGTCCCTTTGGAGCAGTTGGTTGTGAGCTGTCCGGCCTGGTGCTTGGAGCCACACTTGGGTCCTCTGCAAGAGCAGTGGGCCCTTAGCCTGGGAGCCAACACTCTAGCTCAAGGCTGGTGTCTCCAAGTGTTGTGTTGGAACTTGGCTGACTTGACAGGCTCTGGATGAGATTAGAGCTTCCAGCTATTATGGTATTTTTGTTTATTTTGTTTTATTTTATTTTTTGCTTTTTGAGACAGGGTCTCTGTCTTCAACTCACAAGCTCTGTCTGCCTCTTCCACTCCTCTTCCCAGTGCTGGGATTAAAGGCATGTGCTGAGCACGCCGGGCGGCTGGGCACGGTGTGTGTCAGGCGGTTCCATCATGTCGAAGGTGTCCTTTAAAATCATGTTGACGGGCTGGTGAGATGGCTCAGTGGGTAAGAGAACCCGACTGCTCTTCCGAAGGTCCGGAGTTCAAATCCCAGCAACCACATGGTGGCTCACAACCATCCGTAACGAAATCTGACTCCCTCTTCTGGAGTGTATGAAGACAGCGACAGTGTACAGTGTACTTACATATAATAAATAAATAAATAAAATCTTAAAAAAAAAATCATGTTGACGTTGGACCCGCGGCTGCTGTACAAAGTTCTCAGTGTTCTTGGAAGTACACCGTTCACAGCAGTGCTAAAGTTTGCAGCAGAAGAATTTAAAGTTCCTGCAGCTACAAGTGCAATTATTACTAATGATGGAATAGGAATAAATCCTGCACAGACTGCTGGGAATGTTTTCCTGAAGCACGGCTCAGAACTGAGAATCATTCCTAGAGACCGAGTTGGAAGCTGCTAATATATGCTTGTTGGAACACACAGCCTTTCAGAATAAATACTGGTATTTGTCGTTGCTGTACAATTGAAATCAGGCATTCACAATACAATGAAAGCACCAAGAATCAACTGAACAGGGAAAGCGGGCGCTTGTCCCTTCCTGTTCATTTTTTTCATGGAAAGAGAGAATGCCTTTGAGTGGAGGGTACAACACCACAGGTCACACTGTGGTGACTGCTGCCTCACCAGGAGAAGAGAGTACCTCTGAGACAAATGGACTGTGCTTTAAAACAAAAACAGCAAAGTGGGAGGATGAGTACCAACTCTTTTCAGGAGCATTTGGAAATTCAAATTCACAGAATTGGATGTAGTTTTTAATTTTGAAATTTAAAAGGATAATTGATCATAGAGGTATTTGACTTGACAGCATCTCCTAGATTTTTAAATTATATAATTTGTGATGAACTTAATAGGTATTTGAATGAACAGTTAAATTTATACAAAACCAAACATTAAATTATAGGATTTGACCATTAAAAAAAAAAAAAGGCATGTGCTACCATACCCTGCCTTACTATTGTGGTTTATGGGGTTTTTTGTTTGTTTGTTTTATGAAGATTTTTATTTCTAGGTTTTGTTTCATGTTCTTTTTTTTTTTTTTTTTTTTTTTTTGGTTTTTCGAGACAGGGTTTCTCTGTGTAGCCCTGGCTGTCCTGGAACTCACTTTGTAGACCAGGCTGGCCTCGAACTCAGAAATCCGCCTGCCTCTGCCTCCCAAGTGCTGGGATTAAAGGCGTGCGCCACCACGCCCGGCCCTTGTTTCATGTTCTTGATGAAACAAGATTCTGTGATGTATGCACACACCTTCTCATGGCATGAGCCTGTTATGAAAATATGCATGTTTAGCTTAATGCTTTTATTTTTCCTAGAACAAGATAGGTGGCTCATCATCCTTTCATTTTTATGTCACTTATGGATACAGTATGTTCTGGCGGAGAAATTCACCACTACTTTTGGCAGTTTACTCCCATTAAATTTATTACAGTATTTTATAATTTTCTTCCTCTGCTTTTTTTTTTTTTTAATTTATGTATGTGAGTACACTGTAGCTTTCTTCAGAACAGGGCATGGGATCCCATTACAGATGGTTGTGAGCCACCATGTGGTTGCTGGGAATTGAACTCAGGACCTCTGGAAGAGCAGTCAGTGCTCTTAACTACTGAGCCATCCCCTCAGCCTTCTCCTCCTCTGAGATCTGCTTTGAAGGCTATTTGTTTCTTTATAGCCAAGGTCTCCTGACTTCCAGGGTAGCCTCCCAGCTTGAATGAGGCAGAGCACAACCTTGAAGTTCTTCTGATTCCTCCCGCCTTCACCTCTTGAGTGCTGAGGTTACAGGCCTGCAGCATTCAGCCAGTTTATACAGAGCTGACATCAGAGCCAGGGCTCCATGCATCCTAGGCAACCACTCCCGAGCTACATCCCCAGCTGTCTGCAGGCTTCATGTTTCCCCTGGATACAATGCTTTCCCACCCTAACAATCTCAGTGAACCCTGTTATTTGTCCCTCCACATGGTAACACTTCACCCTTCCCTCAGCATGCCTCTGCTCCAGAAGAGACCTTCAGAATGCTTTTATATCCCTCCCATCATGACAACTGCAGAGCATTAATGAAGCAAATTGGAAGGCAGTCTGGTTATTGGATTTCAGCTTGGTTTCTACAGATCTTAACTAGGACCCCAGGAGAGAGTGTTTTTGAGAGAGTTGTGTTGTTCTGGCCTCCCCTGTTACTCACAGGTTAAATGGGGTCCTGGAAAGCTTAATGAGGCGAATGTGAGTTTGTTTATGTTTGGTTTGGTTTTTACAGAGAAGGTCTTGCCACGTAGCTCAGGGTGGCTTTAAATTTGAAATCCTGCTTCAACATCCTGAAAGTGTACCACCAAGTGGGCTCTTTCTAATGTAACCCTGGCTGTCCTGGAACTTTGCTATGTAGACCAGGCTGGCCTATTATTAGTAGTAGTAGCAGTAGCAGTAGCGGTAGCAGTAGCAGTAGCAGTAGTAGTTTTCAAGTACTGAAAAACCCTGATTTTTCGAGACAAGGTTTCTCTGTATAGCTCTGGCTGTCCTGGAACCCACACTGTAGACTAACTTGGCCTCAAACTCAAAGAGATCCGCCTGCCTCTGTCTCCCAAGTGCTAGGACTAAAGGTGTGCACCACCACTGCCTGCCTAGCTTGTTTTTTTTTTTTTTTTTTTTTAGCAAATGAAAGCTGCTTGAGGTTTAATGACTTCCAATTATGGACATGGGCTTTTATTGTCCCTTCCCATCAGTGGCCTTGCCCCCTTCTGGAGCCTTTCTCACTGATATCAAGACACCTCTTCCAGCATGAGCTCTACTTCCAGGATTTCCCCACTGTCTCCTCTCAGGTAGATCTTGCACATGTGTTTTTTTTTTGTTTTGTTTTGTTTTTTGTTTTTTTTAAAGATTTATTTATTATATGTAAGTACACTGTAGCTGTCTTCAGACACTCCAGAAGAGGGCGCCAGATCTCGTTACGGATGGTTGTGAGCCACCATGTGGTTGCTGGGATTTGAACTCTGGACCTTCGGAAGAGCAGTCGGGTGCTCTTACCCACTGAGCCATCTCACCAGCCCTTTTTTTTTTTTTTTTTTTTTTTTTTTTTTTTTTTTTTTTATGTGTTGTTTTAAAAACAAAGTCCCAAACATTCAATTGTCATAAGCTTGCCCAGGGCCACATTTCACTGGAGGGTACCTTCCCTTGCCAACATATGTGGCCGCCCCTGGGGGCCTCAAAGAGCCACTTGCCCTCCAGTTCCTTTCCTTTGCTCTCTGAGCACCAAGAAGATGTTATTTTCTGAGCTTTTCAGAACCCAAAATGAGCATGTTCAAGATCACGTTGCCCCTGCCTGTCCTCTCTGCTGCAATGTCCAGAGTCCTGCCTCTCCAGTTGGAGCTGTTGACCTGTGTGTGAGTGAACGTGGGGTCATGGAGGGCATGAGCAGTAAATCCTCCCTGAAGACACCAGGAGTGAGAACTCACACTAACCAAATTAACCGGGACCCAGATGTCTAACAGCTGCATGGGTCTGGCTCAACCTCTGCACTGTGCGACTTCACTTCAACCTTGTTTGGAACACAAAGATGTGCACCATGTGTGCACTAGGCATGCCCTCATACCACAGAGCCCCCCATGTGCTGCTGGAACGCCTCAGCTCAGATTCTAGGCTGCGATTCTCTCTCTCTCTCTCTCTCTCTCTCTCTCTCTCTCTCTCTCTCTCTCTCCATAAAAAAGTTTTCTGCTTTTGTAGAAACATAGTGGTGTAACCAAAAAAAAAAAAAAAAAAAAAAAAAAAACCGGGTGTGGTGGCGCACGCCTTTAATCCCAGCACTCGGGAGGCAGAGGCAGGCGGATTTCTGAGTTCGAGGCCAGCCTGGTCTACAGAGTGAGTTCCAGGACAGCCAAGGCTACACAGAGAAACCCTGCCTCGAAAAACCAAAAAAAAAAAAAAAAGAAACATAGTGGTGTAATTATGGAAAAGCAATACTTGATGTTTCGGCTCTGATCCTGCAGCATGAACACATTAAATCAGTCTTTGAAGTGTATTGTTAGAATGTTAGATTTTTATTTACTGTGTATAAGTGTTTTGCCTGCATTTATATATATGTGGCTGATACCCCTAGAGGGTAGGAGAGGATATTGGCTCCCCAGGAATGGCAATTATAGGCAGTTTCGAACCATGATGTGGGTGCTAAGAACTGAACCCAAGTCCTCTGCCAGAGCAGCGGGTGTTCCTAACTGCTGAGCCATCTCTTCAAGCCCTGTAATATTTGATTCTATTCATTTATTTTTGAAGAGCAAGTGAGTTGTGAGTAGCTATGAGACTACAAATGAATGTGGCTTGATTAGCACCTAGCTTACATCTGACAGTGAATCTGTAACAGTGAGATGGCTCAGCAGGTAAAGGTGTGTGCCTGTCCCTGGAAC
Organism: Mus caroli; assembly: GCF_978045245.1. Classification (NCBI taxonomy): domain Eukaryota; kingdom Metazoa; phylum Chordata; class Mammalia; order Rodentia; family Muridae; genus Mus; species Mus caroli. The sequence continues at coordinate 60,554,225 of NW_028227268.1, forward strand.
AACACATGCCGGAAGAACAAAACTCCTGAAGGTTGTCCTGACCTACACATACACACATACACATACACACACACAAATAAGTAAATGTAAACAAAATTTTAAATTACTGTTTGATTTGGTGGTTTTCATAAGAAATCATTAAATTGGGATGGAGAAATGGCTCAGAGGTTAAGAGCACTGACTGCTCTTCCAGAGGTACTGAGTTCAAATCCCAGCAACCACATGGTGGCTCACCATCTGTAAAAGGATCCGATGCCCTCTCCCTGTGTGTCTGAAGACAGCTACAATGTACTTATATATAATAAATAAAATCTTTTTTTTTAAAGATTTATTTATTTATTATATGTAAATACACTGTAGCTGTCTTCAAACACACCAGAAGTGGGAGTCAGATCTCGTTACAGATGGTTGTGAGCCACCATGTGGTTGCTGGGATTTGAACTCAGGACCTTTGGAAGAGCAGTCGGGTGCTCTTACCCGCTGAGCCATCTCACCAGCCTCAATAAAATCTTTTTAAAAAAAGAAATCATTAAATTATTTTTGGCTTGGAATTAGGGCAGAATTTCCATCAATTTCTGAAACATTCGGCAACATACTTCTGCCATTTTATACTATGTATCTATGGGAATAGGCACTGTCACTAATGACTATAAAATTTTCAGTATCAATATCAATCATCAATCATCTCTGAGTCAATATCAATCATCTCTGAAACAAATGTTGAGGATGCTGTGCCTTTCAGCATCAAATACTCAGGCAGAATTTAATTCATTATGTAAAATAAACAATCATGTCCATCTCAGCCTGAAGATTCAGTATTCAGTAAGTAGTAAAATTCCATGTCTACCAAGGAATTATTTTAAAAGATTTCTTTATGAGTTATTATTAGTTAATGCTGGATTTCTATACTTGTGCCCAAGTGTTGGCACACACATTTATACTGTGCTGGAGACCAAACCTAGGCACATCCTCCCAGCCAAGCTACCATCCCCAACCTCTTAATTTGTGAACATATAGTAAAACAAATACAAACAGGCACAAAATAATTCTCAAATCATTACAATTCTTCTATGCGTCTTTTTAATATCTCAGATTTGAAAACATTTTTCATAGATTGTACTGTGTGTATATCATAAAAAAACTCAAGGTGTATTATCAACAGAATAACAGTTCTCACTTCAAAGAGGATGTGAGGTAGTTTATCCTGGGGTGAAATATGTGCTGGTGTCCCAGGACACACATTCAGGTCACCCCAGTTCCATGTCCCAATGTGGAAACAGTTCCATGAAGTTTTATAGCAGCAGCACTGCTTAAGTCATACATGGGCACTTCTCACACACACAGTCACACATGGGCACTTCTCACACACAGTCATACATGGGCACTTCTTACATACACAGTCATACATGGGCACTTCTCACACACACAGTCATACATGGGCACTTCTCACACACAGTCATACATGGGCACTTCTCACACACAGTCATACATGGGCACTTCTCACACACACAGTCACACATGGGCACTTCTCACACACAGTCATACATGGGCACTTCTCATACACACAGTCACACACGGGCACTTCTCACACACACACAGTCACTCACAGGCTCTTCTCACACAGTCATACATGGGCACTTCTCATGGGCTATTCTCACATACACAGTCATACATGGGTACTTCTCACACACACAGTCACACACGGGCACTTCTCACACACACACAGTCACTCATGGGCTCTTCTCACACACACAGTCATACATGGGCACTTCTCACACACACAGTCATACATGGGCACTTCTCACGGGCTATTCTCACACACACAGTCATACATGGGTACTCCTCACACACACAGTCACACACGGGCACTTCTCACACACACACAGTCACTCATGGGCTCTTCTCACACACAGTCATACATGGGCACTTCTCACACACACAGTCATACATGGGCACTTCTCACACACACAGTGGGAACATCAGGTAGGTGGATCACAGGGAAGTAAGGCATCTCAGCTGGACGCCTCAGATGCTATCTGAAAGAATCCCTAGCCTTTTGGTTGGTGGGAACTAGGCAGCTGCTTCTATATTCCCAAGTGTTTACCCAAGGGTCACAAAGATGCTAGATCAGATACAGAAGTGGGGAGCAGACAGTTTGCAAGGTGTCTAAGGACACCCCAATATAACTTGGTTCTTGACATGCAGCCTTTCAACTTCTGTATCATTGCTAATCAGTGAATCGGCTTTGCAGAGGGCTCAGTGCAGGAACACAGTACAAAAGGACTCTTCAGAGACAGGCTCCACAGGCAAAGCTCTGCTTGTTTACACCTGTGGCTATAGAAATACACTTCTTCCCCAACAAAGCCGGCTAAGAACACTACTTGTTCATCATCATGTAGATTTTTACATGTGGGTATACTGCTTTATGTAAACGTGGCTTTATCACTATCCATCCTATTAGAATAACTATTTGAGGTTATTTTTTTTACTTTTTAAAGAGACTCATTATGTAGCTCTGGATGTCCTGGAACTCACTATGTTGACCAGGCTGGCCACAAACTTAGAGATATCCACATGTCTCTGTCTTCTGAATGCTGGGATTAAAGGCATATACCACTACATCCAGCTTCCCATATTTTATTTATTTTGTACTGGTTCAATATTTCACTATCAGAATAATGTTTGTATTTTCTTTCCATTTCTTTCTTTTTCTTTTTTAAACAAAGTATATAGGGGCTGGCGAGATGGCTCAGTGGTTAAGAGCACCGACTGCTCTTCAGAAGGTCCTGAGTTCAAATCCCAGCAACCACATGGTGGCTCACAACCATCCGTAATGAAATCTGATGCCCTCTTCTGGAGTGTCTGAGCATAGCTACAGTGTACTTACATATAATAAATAAATCTTTAAAAAAAAATAAAAGTATATATATATAAAGGTGTGGGCCCAGCTCTTACTTTGAAAAAGGCAGAGAAGCCGGGCGTGGTGGCGCACGCCTTTAATCCCAGCACTCGGGAGGCAGAGGCAGGCGGATTTCTGAGTTCGAGGCCAGCCTGGTCTACAAAGTGAGTTCCAGGACAGCCAAGGCTACACAGAGAAACCCTGTCTCGAAAAACCAAAAAAAAAAAAAAAGAAAAAGGCAGAGAACCAAGATGTTTATTGGCTCCTTAAAGGGAGGACCCACAGGATCATCTCCACACACATCAGAATCACCATGATGATAAGGTACAGCTTCTCTAGACTGTAAAGTTCTCATAAGGGGACACAAATAAAAACCCAAGGAATTGTGGTTAAAGCACCTGAAGACTGTGGGGGGCAGGGAGGGGTGTCTGGATGAACCTGTGCTATGGTTTGGCTGTGTCCCCTGGAATTCATGTGTCTTCAGAGCCCCAGTGTTTAGGGTGAGGCCTTTTGGAGGTGACTGGGTTATTTGTTGTAGGCGTGGCTTTGTTCTAAAGGAACTCTTTGGCTCATGGGCTCTTTCTGACTGACTGCCTTTGCCTTTGCGATGCAGTGGGATGCCCCTCACCAGCGGTCATGTAGAGGCTGCTATGCTCTTGGACTTCACAGGCTTCAGAACTGTGATCCGCCGGGCAGTGGTGGCGCATGCCTTTAATCCCAGCACTTGGGAGGCAGAGGCAGGTGGATTTCTGAGTTCGAGGCCAGCCTGGTCTACAAAGTGAGTTCCAGGACAGCCAAGACTATACAGAGAAACCCTGTCTCGAAAAACCAAAAAAACAAAACAAAACAAAAACAGAACTGTGATCCAAGAAAACTGCAGGTCTGCAGATGCCCTGTGAGTGGTGTTTCACCTACAGGAACAGAAGACTGACCAAAACAGCCTGGTCTGGAAGCCATGTAAACATCACACCTTTGAACTAGTTCTATGGCACATTTACACACATTTGTGGTAAAGATAACTTCCCTAGGTTTTGCTGGATGTCTGGTGCAAACTCTGTTATCATGCAAACTATTGGTAAATTAGTGGGGTGGCTATTATTGTGTTGGTGTAGGCTTGGTTTTGGCAGGTTTTCCCCAGAAGAGGAAGCTGGGTTGGGGTGATCCATTGTTCATGTGGTCCCTGTTTGGCAGACACTGCTTTGCTGGGGTTTCCCTGGGTCAGGCAGGTAAATCAGCCCTAAGCCCGGGCAGGGGACTTCTTGCTCTGCTTCTCCCTCTTGTTCTGAGGGTCTGACCACTCTCCAAGGCTTCAGAGGAACTGCAGTGAGTTGATTCTCATGTATCTGGAGAAGAGGACGTAGAGGTATCGGAACCAGAGGAGCTGACTGCAGTGGCAGGACATGGCTTTCTGGAAGAATCAAAGAGAACATGCTGGCACTCACTCTGGGCCTGTTATCTGCAGACCTTCCCTCTCACCTGCCCCACTGCTCTGAGCTCTGTTTTCTTAGATGTCAGTGCTTGAGTGCATGGATATGTAGTAACCAAGGAGGCCAAAAGAGGGTGACAGACCCCCTGGAACTGGAGTTACAGATGGCTGTGGGCACAGGAATTGAAAAAACCATCGAGTGCTCCTAACCACTGAGCCAGCTCTCCAGCCGCTTGTTTTCATTTCACTGATGATGTTGTATGCATTTCTAAGTTTCTTAAAATGAGCACCAATTATTTACTTATACATTTTATAATCAGAAAGAAAAAAAAAAAGCCCAAGTCATTGGAAAGCTAGTCAGCCAGGTGTAGCTGGAATAATCTAGCATGTGGAGCACTGCTGCAGGTAGCAGGGCTTTGAAGAGCCAAGGGACGTGAGGCTGGGGTCACAGTGCAGTATCCAGGAGATTCATATTTTACCTTGGCCTGTGCCACTTCTTTGCTGGTGAGCACAAAGAGAACATCCTGGGGCGAGAGTAGAGTCCAGGGCAGATCCAGGAGGAAGACGAACTTCCGGAGCAGGTTCACAGACTGGAGCGTGAGCACAGAGCACCCTGGGCAAGGAGGGATGGCGGATGGGAACACTGTGCTGCTCTCAGCCAGATGCTCCCCTGAGCACCCTCCCTCTCCTGGTGGCTCAAGGCAGGCAAGGCAGATGCTCTTCAGCTGCCAGGTGCTTCGTGGCTCTCTCACCAGCATTCTCTCGCACGGGAGGACTGCCAGGTGGCAGAAGTGCTCCACAGCTGTGAGTGTCCTTGCAAGAGGAAGGGGCTGCTAGAGGGCTGAGGAAAGGTGATAAACAGGAATTTCTGAATTGGGAAACTACAGACTCATTCCAGCTGTGCTCTGACGCCAGGTGCTGGGTGAGCTGGCTCTCACCTGTAATCACAGCACTTGGAAGGCAGAGAGACAAGTGGACTGCCACCAATGTGAAGCCAGCCTAGGCTTCAGAGTTAGACCCCATGGCCTTGGTGGAGGGAAGTGACATGGTTCCCGGAACAGGACCAACTGGCCTTCTCAAGCCTCATTGCCTGCTGTGGGGAAAAAGGCTTGTTTGCATAATAATGTACATATGTTTGCATTCCTCTGTTCCGGCTGGTTGAAAGTCCTACCGGTAAATGTTAATGACTCCACGGGATTCCGAGACAGCACTAGTCCTGGAGGCATAGGTGTGGCTAGTGTCTCAGCAAAATGGTAAATGCTGGGACCTACAAGACAGCCCTTAAGGTTATGAAAAGAACTCTAAAACCATGAGTTTGAAAATATAAAATTTCTCAACTATGTAAAATATGAGTATGTAATATAAATTGTGTAAGGAGCTTCATAAATCTAAAGGGACCGAGGCAGTCATACTGTGAGCCAACTTGTCAGATACTTAGGAGGAAGATAAAGAGATTTAGAGTTTTTTTTTTTTTTTTGGTTTTTCTTTTTTTTTTTTTTGATAAAGAGATTTAGAGCCTGCTAAGTTTTGTTGTTGTTATGCTTACATAGATTCCTGAGTTCAAGGTCAGCCTGGGATAAGGAATTTAGGTCCAGGCTCTGCAGTGGTAGAAAAGGTAATTTCTGGGTGGGGTCCCACCCAACTAGTTTGTTGTCTGGTGTAACTGAGGCAGGCAGATCTCTGAATTCTTTTGCAACTTTAAAAAAAAAAAATGTGCTTGCTCCCCCATAACAAAGGGCTGGGATCACCTGATGCAGATTGATGGGATAATCAAAAGGAAGCCAGGAGAAAAGGACTGGATTGGTATGTAAAATAAAAGATCCGCGGGAATGAGCTATGCAGAGAAGATTTTAGGTCAGAGAACTGCTTGGGGAACGGGGCACAAGCAGAACACTGAGATAACTGGCTAAAGATCTCCAGAGAAGGAAAAACAGAGAAAGCAGATTGGAAAGCTGCCTTGAGCAGAACATAGGCCACCAGCTCAGACCCACGCTTTGACCTGAGTGGCTTGTTTCCCCAGGTCCCAGTCAGGCCTTCTCTCAGAACCCCTCTCCAAGCCAAGGCTGGTCCTTGGCACCCCATCTCTGAAAATGTTTTGGCACGGAAAGTCTCTTAACTGCTCTGGAGTTTAGCTTCCTAGTTGATAAAGTGGTGTGGACAGTGTAGGCCTGCCTGTCTCGCGTGGCGGACAGAGAGTCAAACGGCGGCCAGTGGTGCTCCTAAGGCCTCACTCAGCTCCAGAGTTTCACTTTCTGATCTCACGCCGCCCCTGTGAGGGAGGCCAGCCCAGAACTTTCTCAGAGAAGCTGAGTAGGACATCAGGCAATGAATGGCCGGTGGGGTCCTGAGCCTCTCAGGGGTTTTGAAAGCATCACTATGTCAAGTTCATCAACGGATCAGAAACTCCTGAGGTACTTACAACTGTGTTCATTAGGTGGGTGATGGGAGCTGAGTTTGAAGAGACTAACAAAATACTAACAGTGGAAGAGCTACCTTCCTATGAAGAAACTAGATACCATCTGAACCTGCCATGCACACCTTACAACACTGCACAGTCTAGGGCCACCCTGAATATGTGTCCTTCAGTCCCCAGCGGTACTGTTCTAGGACCGCCACAAATACTTCAATTACTGATGACCAGGTTGACATAAAATGATGCAGTGTTTACACAGAACCTATCCACATCCTCTTGTATCCATTAATTCACCTGCAGGTTACTTACACTCTCTAATGTGAGAAAATGCTGTGGAAATAGTTGCTGTATTCCATTGTCTAGGTCTAATAAGGAGAGAAGAATCTGCATGCTCAGTATAGGTGCCATTTTTTTCTTCTTGCATATTTAAATATGGTTTGTGTGTGTGTGTGTGTGTGTGTGTGTGCCTGCATGAGTTTATGTGCACCACATTCGTGCACGGGATGTCTGAATGCCCTGGGACTGGTATTATAAGTTGTTGTAGTCTGCCTGATATGGGTACTGGGAACTGAGCCCAGGTCCTTTGCAAGAGCGTGCTTTTAACTGGGGAGCCTGGTCTCCAGCATCCCCTTGAATAATTTTGCTCCCATGGTGTTAAGTCCATAGATAACATAGAAATGAATAGATATGGAGGGCTGACAATATTTGCAAATTTCCTTGGTAAGTTCCTTAGAAGGGTAGTGACTGTTGTCTATTTGCAAAAACCAGAAACCCAAACAACAAAAGCAGGCCTTCTTTACCTTTAGGCAGCTTCCCTCCTGAGTGCAGGGCCCTGGAGGATGGAGAGGATGAGCATTAGAGGGAGCTGGAGACACCCACTCTCCTGTGTAAACAGGAGGGACCTTCAGAGCAAGGCCTGCATGGCCCATGGCCCGGCCGAGCACACGGAACTCCCAGAAGTTTCTATTGCATAAGTCAACATCTAAATCTAGGATTTAGGATTCCACACTTCTGATTATGGCTGAGGGGACCAGAGTGGGCATTTCATTCCCACACAGTTTAATCCAGAAGTTGGTATATGGATTATGGAACAATCTGGTCTCAAGTTTTGCCCATTAGAGATGAGATAACTACCCTCGATTTTTTTTTCTCTAAAAATTGATTAGTGTCCTAGTTAGCTTTCTGTTGCCATGATAAAGACCAAGACCAAAAACAACTTTGGGAGGAGAGGGTTTATATCACCTTAAAACTCCCAGATCACAGTCCATCAGGAGGGAAGTTAGGGCAGGAACTTACACTGGAACTTCGAGGTAGGAACTGAAGCAGAGGCCGCTTACTGGCTTGCTACTTTTGGCTTGCTCAGCCTGCTCTTTTATACACTGACGTCCACCTGTCCAGAGGACATCACCCACAGTTGGCAGGGCCCTTCCACATCAATCATCAAACAAGAAAATGACCCACAGACTTGCCTACAGGTCATTTTGATGGAGGCTTTTTCTTGATTGACATTTCCTCTTCCCAGATGAGTCCAGCTTGTGTCAAACTGACAAAAAGCCATAAGTACAAGCAGAGATGGAACTAGCTAAGTCCTACTCGAGGACCCTACCCACCGTCTGCTGAGGTGCTCCTGGATTTTTTGTAGTAAATACCTGAGTGCAAATTAGCAAGGCTCTATGTGGACTTGGAGCGAAGTGGAGCCCCTGTTCCTACCCACCAACAGTTTGATTTGTTTTCCAGCAGCCTGGTCCTTACAATAACCATTTGGCTACAAGTCCATCCCTGGGATGTATACTTTTCTGTGTATCTTCACCAGAAAACTGCATCTTCGACTGTAACCTATGGTGTGTCTTTCTTGACTGTGAATGAACCTGATGCAGCTGATAATACACAGCTCTATCAGTGGCCTCTATTGGACCAGGAAGCAAATGATTTTTATAAGAGGGGAGAGGAGTGTGGCCTTCCATCATTCCATTAGTCAAAGAATCAGGATGAACTAACTGTCTGGGAAAAAATATGAGAGCAATAATTTCTGGTATCTTTCAAAGTTGCATACAATTGAAGACAAGGCAGGGGAGCCGTCAGGTCAGGTCTGCCTACATGGGAGCCTCATAGAGGCACCTCACTGAAGGGAGAACCAGGCTGACATACTTGAAGCAAAACACCCATACATGTTTAAAAATAAAGGATGTAGTGAGGTAGGTGAGCAACAGAGCAACAGTGGCTGTACAGTGACACTGGTAGATTTTCTGGCACAGACACCAGGCAGGGAGTGTTTTTAGTAACTGTGACCCTTGAGCAAATGGAGGACCACTTCCTTCCCACATCCATCACCCAGTTCCCACGCCCATCCCTCAGAGAAGCATACCTCACAGCTTTGTACAAAGCAATATGGTTGCTGTGACCACTGACTCCTTCTGCATCAAAAGTCACCACCTGTAGGGCAGACCGGGAGGAAGGGCTCATTCAGAGGTACTGAATGGCTTCTTTGCTGCCTCAGCTTCAAAGCAGCCTTCACCATTCCTTTGGGGAAAGAAAGGGCAGAACTCTGCAACTTTTCAAATTTTGTTTTTGTCAGTTATGGTTTGGTTGTTTTTTGTTTGTTTGTTTGGTTGGTTTTTTTATTGTTGTTTTGTTTTTTTGAGACAGGGTTTCTCTGTATAGCCCTGGCTGTCCTGGAACTCACTCTGTAGACCAGGCTGGCCTCGAACTCAGAAATCCGCCTGCCTCTGCCTCCCGAGTGCTGGGATTAAAGGCATGCACCACCACGTCTGGCTGTTTGGTTGGCTTTTTTTTTTTTTTTAATAATTTTTTTTAAAGATTTATTTATTTATTATTATATGTAAGTACACTGTAGCTGTCTTCAGACACACCAGAAGAGGGCGTCAGGTCTCATTACGGATGGTTGTGAGCCACCATGTGGTTGCTGGGATTTGAACTCTGGACCTTCGGAAGAGCAGTAGGGTGCTCTTACTCACTGAGCCATCTCACCAGCCCCTTGGTTGGCTTTTTAATGAGGGGTTTCTCTTAGTGTCCCCGGCCGTTCTGGACCAGGCTGAGACTAAAGGCGTGTACCACCTGCTACCCAGCGCTTTTCCGATTCTGAGCATCTGAAACAACTTCTCAGCAGTTAGATCTGTGTGTGGCAGCGGTGGGTTCTATGGTTCACTCCTGGCCCTGGTAGTAGGAGAGAGTGGAATTGTCCTCATCCACACAAACTCATCTTCCAAATCTTTGTTGCACATGCATGTATGTGCACGTGGGGACCAGAGAACTGTGGGCGTTGTTCCCTAGGAGCTACCCATCTTGTTTTTGAGACAGGGTCTCTCTCACTTGCCTGGAACTTGCTGATCAGGCTAGACTGGCAGGCCAGAGAATCCCAGGGATCTGCTTGCCTGTCTCCCCAGTACTGGGACCAGAAGCACACAGCACCATGCCTGTTTTTAGGCTTGTTTGTTTCCTACATGGGCTGTAGAGATGAACGTCAAGTTTTCATGACTCCAAGGCTCAGGACATGTCTGTTGTAGGCTTTGGGTATGAGTAGAGTGCTTGCCCAGCACACATGAAGTCCAGGGTTTGTTCCTTAGCACTATATACATTGATGTGGTGGTGCAAGCATGCGGTCCTAGTTCCTGGGAGACAAAAGCGTAATTAGGAGCAGAAGTCTAGGTCATCCTTGATCCACAGTAAGTCTGAGGCCATCTTGGGATACATGAGAACCTGTCTCAATAGATATTTGTTTCTTATCACTTGCATTTTCCTCCATGACTGCTACATAGGAATCATCCAGGTAGAAACAGCCTGATTCGCTGGGGTTCCCCTCCTTATGCCACACCACAAGTACAATGTCCTGGATTGGCTCACAGAAGTCTATCTTAGGCTGCCTCTCGTTCCATTTGCAAAAATATCTTCATCTATAAGCTTTGTCTAAACTCTTAACATTTAATTTCTGCACAGATGGATTTAAAGGGGAAAAAAAAAGACAGTTTGACTTCAGGGTGGGGATGGGTTGAGTTAGGGTCTGCCATATAGCTCAGGCTAGTCTAGAAGCCACTACATAGCTGAGGATAACTTTGAACTCCTGTTTGCTTCCACTTCCTAAGTGCTGGGATTACATATGTGCCGCTGTGCCCAGCTCTATAGTTTGAATGATAACAACAGAAATCACAGTGTGGGGCAGAGAGATGGCTCCGGAGGTAAAGCTGCCTGCTGCAAGCCTGCTGAGCTCAGAAGCCACCTGAAGGTGCAAGGAGAAGTGAGCTCTTAAGTTGTCCTCCGACCTCCACAGGCATGCCCTGTGTGCACCTACATACATCACAAACAAACAAATAAATAAATAAGCATAAAAAAAAACATGAATGAAAGAAACATAAGAAAAGGATTCAGGAAAGGGACTAAAGATGGTTGTTTAGAGGCCTATGGAAAGAGAAGGGCTGTTCCCGAGGACAGAAAGTGTCCCAGCGGCACAGAGGAAGGGGTTAGAACTGAAATTGGATAGTCAGAGAAAAGAGTTACTTTTGCTCTCTTTCTTTTGTGGTTGTTTTATTATTATTATTATTATTATTATTATTATTATAGATGTCTCATGTACCCCAGCCTGGCCTTGCACTCTCTGTGTAGCTGAGACTGGCTGGCCTTAACCCCCTGGTCTCCATGCTTCTACCTCCCAGGCTTATAGCCCTGTACCAATGCACCAGGCTTGGTCTTTCTATTTACAGGGCCTGGCTACTGTGAGAGCCAGCCAGGTCTCTGTCTTCAGGAGTGCGTTAGTGCCGATCCAGGCCATTTCCTAGACAGTTTCATGATGACAAAATGAAGGGCTAAACGGCTGGGATGAATGTTCCCATTTGTCAAAACTAAGAAGCACTTTTTCCTTCTTTCTTGGTTTTTGCATTGCTGGGATTCAAACCCTGGGACTTGTGCATACTAAGGAAGTACTATACCCACTGGACTAGAACCTCAGCCCTGAAACTCTGAAGCTTTCTGGCATAGACCTTCTACCATTTATTGGTCTCAAACTATTATTAGAAAGTATCCTGGAGTCGGGTGCCCTGGTCAGGAAGTCTTCTGGGGCCAGGCATGAGAATTGGCGAAAGAATACATTTGTTTCTTCCTAACCATCAGCAGATCCTTGGCCTGCCACTTTGAGACTCAACCCATCAGTGTGACGCTTAGAAAGACAAGTCACAGCTGGCCGTGTGATGGCGCACACCTTTAATCCCAGCACTTGGGAGGCGGAGGCAGGCGGATTTCTGAGTTTGAGGCCAGCCTAGTCTACAGAGTGAGTTCCAGGATATCCTGGGCTACACAGAGAAACCCTGTTTTAACACACCCTTACCACCCCCCAAAAAGGTCTAATGTATCAATCTGCTCAATGAATGTGTCATTGATAGAAAAGCCAAATCTGGGGGCCGGGCGTGGTGGCGCACGCCTTTAATCCCAGCACTTGGGAGGCGGAGGCAGGCGGATTTCTGAGTTCGAGGCCAGCCTGCTCTATCTTTTAACAAATGTCAGAAGAATAGACTTTGAGTGGTGAAACTTTAGTCATTAACCTATGAGGGAGTACTATTTTGATTATTTTGAGATTTGGAAAGTAAGCCTTGGCAGCTTTAAAATGGGCTGTTAGTCAGGTGCGGCCATGCAACCTTTAATCCTAGCACTGGTGAGGCAGAGGTAGGAGGATTTCTGTGTGGTGCAGGCCAGGCTGAACATTGAGAGTTCCAGGACAGCCAGGGCTACAGATCCTGTCAATAATAAATGAATGAATAGGACAGGACAGGACAGGACAGGATAGAATTGACTGTGGCTGAACCCTAACCTGCTAGTCCTAAGAGAGCTGAGATGGCTTTGTTCACCTTTGCAAGCAAAAATGAATCTTCATTTCTGCTCTAACGGTGACTGAAATTTCCCTTATAAAGCGAGTATGAATTTATCCTCATTTAAAAAAAAATGGAGGCGAGCGAGCTGGGCATGGTGCTGTATGCCTTTAACCCCAGCACTCCAGTTGATCTCTTTGAGTTTCAAGGCTAACCTGATCTACACAGTGAGACCATGTCACAAACAAACAAATGAAAGTGAGGCTTGAATATCATAGCTTTAGAATTGAGAATGTAGCTCATTGACTGAGCCAGGGCTTATGCACAAAGCTTTGGGTGAGATCCACAGAGCCTCCTACTCCCTATATGTTTCTAGAATCTGCTAACCCTAGATCTTTAGTTTTATTTCATGTGCATTCATGTTTTGCCTGCATGTATGTCTGCATGAAGGTGTCAGATTCCCAAAACTGGAGTTATAAGCTGCCATGTGGGTGCTGGGAATTGAACCCAGGTCTTCTGGAAGAGCAGCCAGTGCTTTTAACCATTGAGCCATCTCTCCAGCCCCAGCATTTACAACTTTAATCCTCAAGGTGAGACTGCTACCCTAACTGTAAAGCTACTTGGTCCTAGAAGTTCTGTGCCAGTAAGAGTCCTGTGCAGGCTCCTGGGGGGGGGGGGGAGGGCTGAATTTTCAGGAGAAAGGTGGGAGGCAGGACACGGTTTGAAAAATGTTCTTCTCAAGCCTGAGGGTTGAGAACTTGTTCGGTCCATCATACATAACATGGAAGGGAATTGAAAGGCGTGGCTGCCCTTCAGTGGGTTTAGCAGACAGCCTTTTAGAGTGGGCTTGGAGCAGAGCCGGGAGCCGGAGGCAGCCATGAGGCAGGTAGCAGAAGCTAGCCCTGTGACAGGATGGAGACCCGGCCTCTCCACTGGAAGTGGCATTCCCTTACCAGGTCAGTGCCATTGGCATGTATGTGCTGAAGGAGGGTGCTGGCCACATGCTCCACGTCCCACTGCACTTCTGGATCATCTGGAAACTCCCTGCAAGAGAGAAGCACACCAGAATCCTTTTCAAAATGGGAATAACCTTTTCTTTTTCTTTTTCTGTCTTTTCATTTTTTTCTTTTTTATTTGCTTGTTTTTCAAGACAGGGTTTCTCTGTGTAGCCCTGGCTGTCCTGGAACTTCCTCTGTAGATCAGACTGGCCTCGAACTCACAGAGATTCACCAGTCTCTGCCTTCTGGGTGCTGGAATTAAAGGTGTGTGCCATCACCACCACCACCACCTGGGCTGGAATAACCTTTTGAGACTCAGCAGGTGGTGCGTAGCTTTGAGAGGAATTCTGTCAGGGTGGGGAGTCCTCTACCCTTCATGTGCTCAGATTTCAGTTAAAGAAATAAGGTTTACAGACAGAAAACTACTAGAAACCCACACAACACACACAGCTCTCTTTGCTCCTCAACAGGAAGGTTGCCAACACAAACTTCCTACAGTGAGGGCCAATAATTGACCTAGAATTCTGGACCAAGGAGAGTCACAAGGTTTTTCAACAGGAAAATGACAGGAGTCCCATTACTAAAAACCATGCCATTGTTTCCTTTGCTTCACTGGCAACCTCTACCCAGCTCCCCCAGCTCTGTCAGCACAATCGGATGCTCTTGCATGCGAGCAGACAGAGAGCCTTCAGTTAGAGGCTGGTCTTAGAGAGGAACAAATAGGTACAAAACCCAGCCTTGCTCCATCAAGGTCTGTAAACTTTGTTCTGGCCAAGTGGAATGTCCACTCTGGGCCTCTTATTAACTTACTAATTTTCCATATTCTCTTCTGCTTCTTTTGTCTAACTAGCACGTTCCATCCAGTACAAGGCCCCCATCCCCTCCAGTGCCACTTCCTTCACTGGGTCTTCTACAGGGAGCATGAGGCTGTAATTACAAGTTCAGTGAGTACAGCCCCCTATACTGCTCCACTTATTTAAAAATAATTTTCTTAGCTGGGCGGTGGTGGCGCACGCCTTTAATCCCAGCACTCGGGAGGCAGAGGCAGGTGGATTTCTGAGTTCGAGGCCAGCCTGGTCTACAAAGTGAGTGCCAGGACAGCCAAGGCTACACAGAGAAACCCTGTCTTGAAAAAACAAAAAAACCAACCAAACAAAAAAATAATTTTCTTTACTTACTGGGGGGTACACACATGTACACCAGTGTGTGTGTGGTGTGTTTGTGTGTGTACAGCTTGCAGGAATTAGATCTCTCCTCCATTACGTAGGTCCCTGGGATTGAATACAATCATCAGGTTTAGCAGCAAGAGCCTTTATTGCTGAGCCCTGCCTTGATTTTTGATACTAACTTCAAGTTGTGAAGTTTCCCTGAACCATCAACAATTCACTGGAAATACTACTCACTGACAATTGTTCCACGTATGATTAAGCAAAGGTATAGATTAATGTCCATCAAATGAAGAGACGCCTCAGGCAGAGATCCCATTGTGCTTCCTGTGGAGGCAGGGCTTGCCCGTCCAGCTTCATTATGTGGCAGTGCATGGGAGCACTGTTAACCAGGAGCTTTGGTGTTCAGTTTTAGTAGTGACTGACTGACTGCCTATGGTTGATCTCAGCCTCCATGTGGCTGATACCATATTGCCCAAAATCTGTACCGAAGTCAGCTACAACACAGCTTATTTCCCAGAAGCCAAGGGCAAAGTCAAATTCTTTACTGTAGGCTATCCTTGTGTATAAGAACCTTCACTGGGCTGGTAAGATGGCTCAGCAGGTAACAGCACCAACTGCTCTCCTGAAGGTCCTGAGTTCAAATCCCAGCAACCACATGGTGGCTCACAACCACTTGTAATGAGATCTAATGCCCTTTTCTGGAGGGAGTGGGGCCGACTGGAGTAAGCAGAGGTCCTAAATTCAATTCCCAACAACCACAGGAAGGCTCACAACCATCTGTACAGCTACAGTGTACTCATACATAAAATAAATAAATAAAAAGAACCTTCACTGTCCCCCTCCATCAACTATGGCCTGTATTGTGTCTGTCTAAAGTAAAATATATATAAATAAAGCTACTTCTTGTGTACTTGGTATAATTCAAGTTGAAGGACAATGTATGTAAACAAACAGTAAGAACCCATGCCTCCCATGTGCAAGGCACTTTCATTAAGGAGAGCTTAATGCATACCACTTGATTGAATTATAACTTTTATTTGGCTAAACCAAAGGAAGTTATACTGGCCTTTTGGTGAGAACTTAGAAAGATAGCATTTTTATAAAACAGATCTTGCTGAGCATGGTGGCACACACCTTTAATACAGCACTCACAAGGCAGCAACAGGCAGATCTCTGAGTCTGAGGCCAGCCTGGGTTACATGGAGACACCCTGTCTCAAAACAAAACAAAACAAAACAAAACAAAACAAAACCTATCTGACAAACTGGATATGTTGGCACATGCCTGGAATACTTGGACCTAGGAGGCAGAGGCAGGAGGATTTTCTGCAAGTTTGAGGCTAGCCTGGTCAACACTGAGTTCCAGGACAGACAGGACTACACAGCAAAACTCTTTCCTAGAAAACAAAACCAAAGACTGGCATGGTGGCTACCGTCTTTAACCCTAGCCCTTGGGAGGCTGTAGCAGGAGGATTTTCATGAATTTGAGGCCAGCCTAGCTACAATAGTGAGTTCCAGGATAGCCTGGGCTATAGAGTAGGCCTTTGTCTCAAGAATAGACTCTACTACTACCAAAACACTGATCTGAGTTAAAAAGTGCATGGATTGGGCACAGATTGCAAGTCATCCCAACTTCCTCTCTCCAACTCAATGTAAGAAAATGTAAGAAAAATTCAAGCAAACACACACACACACACACACACACACACACACACACACACACACACCTCCTTTCAAACCAAACGAGTTCTCCTTTGCCAATAGTGCACTTCTAATTAGTATAAAACCTGGGTCTAGGCATAACCTTTGCCCGGTTTCTATCTTCTCTGGTAGAGTAGGAGTTCTGCTTTGGTAACAGTGCTGGCAAAACAGGTGTGTTGGAGGCAGTCTTTGGACTCTAAAGAAACAGTTGGTGAATGACCCGTGTCTGGTTTTCTTTGTATAGTCTTTCTTCCTGATGGCTGGAGTTTACACATGCTGATTAGAATTATAGTTCCTATTTTGGTCCAGAGACTAATCAGGTATGAAAGACAGATATAACAGAGTGACAAAAAGGAATACAGACACTAAGGGCTCTGGAGAGTCAGTCACACAGTCTTAGGTGGCACCATGGTGGCTTCTACCATAGTGGGGCTTCTGATATCTACAGCGTGAAAGCAATTACTTAGACTTGGTTGTGATGTTGTGTGTGTCTGTGTGATTGTGTTAGGGGTACACACATATGAAGGAGCATGCACCCATGTATATGCATGATGACCAGAGAGGACACTGGGAGTCCTTCTCTACCAGTCTTTATTCCTTAGAGACAGGGTTTCTTGCTAAACTGAGAGTTAGGCTGGCAGCCAGTAAACCCGGACTTTATCCTCTACGTTGCTAGGGTTACAGGCATGTGTGACCATGTTTGCCTTTTTAAAACAAAACAAAACAAAACAAAACAAAACAAAACATGGATACTGTGGTTTTGAAATTCTTACCCAATGAACCATTTCCTAAGCTTTGGATTTAATTTTTTTAAAGTTCCACACAATCAATTTTTTAGGTTGTTTCCTGTGCTTATTACTGTACTAAGATTATGACAAGTACCCAACACATACAACTCTTTGTATGTGGCTCTCAATATTTCCTTGTGATAAAATCAGTGAAACTCAATTTCTGCGTTAAAGATGAAGTGAGGAGTATGTATGTAGACTAATTCTTACAAGAACCCTGTTAAGGGCTGGAGAGATGGCTCAGTGGTTAAGAGAACCGACTGCTCTTCCGAAGGTCCCAGCAACCACATGATGGGTCACAACAGTCTGTAATGAGATCTGATGCCCTCTTCTGGTGCATCTGAACATTATTATTATTATTATTATTATTATTATTATTATTATTATTATTATAAATAAATCTTTTTTTTTTAAAGAACCCTGTTAAGAAGAGTAAATGGAACCTGTTGACAAAGGTGGGGGAGAGGAACAGGGAATGGGGATGGGGTGAGGGTGGAGGGCTGTGCACTTTACAGGCTGATAGGAAGAACTAGTAAGCACAACAGACATCATGCCTGCTCTAAGACCCTAAGGGGTGCACGTGTGTGCATCTTTCTGAGGGCTGTTAGGCAAGTGCTCTACTTCTGGGAATCGGACCCAGGTCCTCTGGAAGAGTGGCAGTGCTCTTAACCACTGATCCCCCTGTCCAGCCCCAGTGGGCATATATTCTAAAGCGGTTCCCTTGTAATTTATTAATACCCAAGTCCAGATTTCTGGAAGCCTCCAAGGATGGGCAACAAAGTTATTGAGTTTTGAGCTCCTAAAGGTTTCCATGACTAAATGCAAGGTGATGCTTTGCGGCTTAACATTCACCTCCCGCCTAGCTCAATCCTGTGTTGTTTCCTGAAAGAGCCCGCAAAGGAAACTGAACAAAAGAGGCTTAACTCCCAATGGAGGGAAGATGAGGACTAAACGTTCTTTTTTCTAAACAATTATGTTTCATTTATTGATTTTTGTGTGAATGCATACATGTTTGCACTCCTGCATGCATGAGTGCTTGCCACAGTGTGCATGTGGAGTCCAGCAGACACACTGTGGGAGCTGCCTCCCTCTTTCCACCATGTAGGCCCTGTGGATTGAATTCAAATCATCAGGCTTAGTGGGGGACATCTTCACCTGCTGAGTCAGCTTGCCCACCCTCAAAAACAAAGTATTTGCTTCATTTTGAGACAGGGTCTCACTATATAACTCTGCTGGCCTGGAACTTCACTGTAGACCAGGCTGGCCTCTGCTTCCCTTGCTGGGATTAAAGGTGTACTTCACCACCCCTGAATAAAATACTTTTTTAATTAAAAATGTTTTAGGCTGGGCAGTGGTGGCACACACCTTTAATCCCAGCACTTGGGAGGCAGAGGCAGGCGGATTTCTGAGTTCGAGGCCAGCCTGGTCTACAGAGTGAGTTCCAGGACAGCCAGGGCTACACAGAAAAACCCTGTCTCGGAAAACAAACAAACAAACAAACAAATGTTTTTATGATGTTGTATATGTAAGTATTTGGCTTCATGCATGTCTGTGCACTTGTGTGCCTGGTCCCTGAGGAAGCCATAGGGAGCTTGAAATCCTCTGGAACCAGGAATTACAGATGGTTTGTTGGGAGCTATTAAGCTGGACGGGTCAATGGTTGTGCCTTGCTGTCAGGTCAAGGCTGTGCAGGTAGGGGTATGACCATGCAAAGCCAGGCAGAATGGCAATGTGCCTCACAACACAAATAATCTTTAAAACACTACTGAGGGCTGTGGCCCAAGAGGTGGTTTATCTGTTAAGAGAACTGACTGCTCTTTCAGAGGACTGGGTTCAATTCCCAACACTTACATGGCAGCTCACAACTGTCTGTAGCAGCAGCCCCAGGTGATCTGATATCCTCACACAGATATACATGCAGACAAAACTAAACTCTAATACACTACACACACACACACACACACACACACACACATATATATATATATATATATGTGTGTGTGTGTGTGTATATATATATATGTGTGTGTGTGTGTGTGTGTGTATAGTCTGTTAAGGGGACTAGAAAGATGGCTCAGAAGTCAATAATGTGTTTTCTGCTCTTTTGGAGGATATAAGTTTAGTTCCCAGCACCCATGTTAGACGCCCATAATCGCTTGTAACTCTAGATGCAGGGGATCTGATGCTGTCTTCTGGCCTCCACAGGCACTGTACACACCCACAGGCACCTGTACACAGGTACTCTCTCATATACCTATAGGCACATACATATATACATTTCAAAAAACCTTTTTTTTAAAAAGACTTATTTACTTATCTCTATGTAAGTACACTGTAGCTGTCTTCAGACACACCAGAACAGGGCATCAGATCTCATTACAGATAGTTGTGAGCCACCATGTGGTTGCTAGGATTTGAACTCAGGACCTTTGGAAGCGCAGTCAGTGCTCTTACCCGCTAAGCTATCTTTGCAACCCTCAAAAAATCTTTTAAATAAAGAGTTGTTATCCTGATATGACATGTGCATTGACTTTCTTTCTTGTCTGTGTTTCTTTCTTCCTTTCTTTTTCTCCTTTTTCTTTTTTTTAGAGGTCTCACTAAGTAGTCTTTGCTGGCCTTGAAGTCTAGATAGACAGAGCTACAGCAATCAGCCTAACTCTGCTGCCTGAGCACTGAGATTAAAGGCCAGGGTCGCCACACTCAGCCTGAAGTTGCATTCTTATACTCTCAGCAGTTGTGATTATGAGCATAAAACTTGAATAAGATTGAGATCATCAGGAATTTAGGAGGCCCTACCCACCCCTGAGGATCTATAGAGGGTTAATGATTGATGGGAGAGAGAGACATTTTCTCCAGTGGTGCAAGCACTGGCGAGGTGCCTGTGTTCCTATAAATAACCCATCACCCATGCTGCTGAAAACAACCCTAAGTAAACTCACTGGGTCAAACACACAAACCAAAGGAGAAGAAAAAAAGAAAGACATGGATGAGGAGGGCCAGCTGGGAAGAGAGAGAGAAGCAGTAGGAGGGGAGGGGTCACAAGGGAGTGCTATGGGGGCTGATGACCATGAAGGGACATTGTATACATGTTTGAGAATGTCAAAATGAAACCCATTACTATGTAAATTAATATATGCCAGGAAAAATGTAAAAACCTTAGAGAGGGTTAGAAGCTGAATCAGACTCAGAAGACTGAGGCAGGAAGTCAAGTCTGAGATCAGCCTGGGTTAAAAAAGAGGAAAAAGGTCATTTAAGGAAAACAGGCAAAATTACAAGGGAGGAATGCAAACTATCAAAATAGAATGCATTTTTAAGATTCTCAGAAAGAATGCAAGAAATGCAAAATAAAAGCAAGATGCTTGTGGAGAAGGGCACAGGCAGAGTTCAAATGGCTTCCGTGAGTCTGACCCTAGACTTCTAGAAGGTTACGATAAGGAAATGGAGAAGCTTTATTAAAGGCCGGTAGAGCAAGTAGAAATACCTAACCTATGTTGGCGATGGTGGTGCATGCCTTTAATCCCAGCACTCCGGAGGCAGAGGCAGGCGGATTTCTGAGTTTGAGGTCAGCCTGGTCTACAGAGTGAGTTCCAGAACAGCTAGGGCTACACAGAGAAACCCTTTCTCGGGAGGAAAAAAAAAGAAAAGAAAAAAAGAGAAATACCTAACCTACATTCACCTCCGTTACCAAAGGACTGGCAGTTCTGCAGCTTCACCACCAGGGGGCGATTTCTCTATCCTTGTGAACAGTGGTTTGAAAGTGAGGACCCACCCAAGATGTGGAATGTTAGGGTGTACACCAGAAAGAGCCCCCAGCCCCTAAACCTTTGCTTGTCACATAAAGAATAACTCACGTGAAAGAGGAATAGGAATATGAAAAGAAATTGAATTTTCACAACAAGGCAATAAAGTGGGAGGGCCTCCCAATGACAAGCTCTCAATAGATTGGAGCCTTGAGATAACCAAGTCTCAGCTTCCCAGAAAGCAGAGCCTACACTGAAGCCACCTCACTGTCACCTGGAGACAAGGACTGTGGAAGGCACAGAGGGAGGGATAGTGAGCCATAGAGGGAGGGAAGCTGGGAAGGAGGGTGGTTTTATTGATTTGATACAATTTGATACATGGCTTATTAGATCCCATGGGTGTCTAAAAAGCTGTATGTACAGTACCTCTACAGAGGGCAGATTGTAGCCTGTTTTGCTCTCCAGACTTCAGGGTGAGCTCACTTGGGTGCCCCAGGACTGAGATGTCATAGAAGCCCTGAGCTAGAAAGCAGGTGGTAGACTGAGCCTGAGCCATGGGCTTGTCAGACAGCAGTGGGTATCTGGAGATAAGGGTACCCAGGACCCCAAAACATCAGGGCAAGACTCAGAACAAATTCACTGTTCACTTAGCTGACATGGACCAAGTACACACTTCTGTACCATACCCAAGGCAATAGCCAAACATGGATATAGGTCACTCTTTATGCTTAGGGCTGAGTGGAGCTGAGGTTTGGGATCTTGCAGGATGAAGGAATTTCCCAGGGAAAGGAGAGCCAAGAGGTCAGGGATTCCAAGCCAAGGAGGCAGTATGATGAGCTGGCGGCATGAGCAGCTAGCTGGCAGTGGTTGCTGAAGTGCACCAGCAGCTGGTAGAGCCGAGTGTCGCAGGTCTCTGAGGAAGAGGAGAAGAAGGAGGAGGAGGAGGAGGGCCACCATCCAGGGGAGCAGAGGAAGACTGTGGCCAGGCCTTGTGTTTGACAAGCCCTTGAGAGCGGGAAGAGGGTGGACTTAGCAAACAGTGTTAGTGCTACAGGAAAATGCTCCCAGCTCCCGGCTCCACCCAGGACTGCTGAGTTCAGTAAACAAGCTGGCCTCAGCCTGTGATGCTTGCTTTTCTAATAGTGAAATATCCTCAAACTCTGACCTTCTCCACACATTCTAGTGACTCATCCTTACTGGTACTTTTACAGTCCCTCAGCAGTGCCATGCAAACACTGGAGAATCTGTGGTGCAGGAGACTCCTCCAGTCGGTAGGTCTAAGAAGGGAGGCCCCTAGGCTCCACTAGCAAGAGGTTTGCTTTGTCTTCTCTGACACAGCCTCTGCAGAAGCGACCAGGACGGGTGCTGCTGCAGAGCTCCAGCAGAGCTCCAGCAGGGTTAGGTAACGACTTAGGTCCCTAAGAACCGAGTCCTACTTTTGCACACTGCACTCTGAACTCTCGTACAGATGGAAGTGGTTCAGACACCCTTATTTGGTCTTGTGGCTTGTTTAGCACAGTGCTGGCAGAATCGGCTGCCCCTCCTCCATCCACTTCAGGCACATTTCTAAACTTAATTACTTCCTTTGTCATCTAAAGTGGGTAAAGGTCAGTAGGGTTCAGTGTAAAGGCTTTGGCAGGCCCAGGGCCTGGAAGCTTAGTTGGAGCCGGCAGTTGGCCCATCCTCACCAAGGGTTCATTTAGGGAGGCAGGCAGGGGCTGTCTCCCCATGCTGAGGCCATCCTGCTGGAGCACAGGAGAACCAGGGAAGACGAGGGAAATGGATCTAAGCTAAAAGGTTGGACCCAACAGTTGAAAGCAGGGTTCAACAACTTCTGTGGCAGTAGTTCTCAATTTGTGGGTCTCAACCCCTTTGGCGTTGAAGATGAGATATTGTGCATATCAGATATTTATATTATGATTCTTTGTTGTTGTTTTCTTGAGACAGGGTTTCTCTATGAAGCCTTGGCTGTCCCAGAACTCACTCGGTAGACCAGGGTGGCCTTGAACTCACAAAAATCTGCCTGCCTCTGCCTCCTAAGCACTATGATCAGGGTATGTGCTACCATCACCTGGCTAATTTGCATTTTTCTAATGTCTAGTTATACATGTTTCTTAGCATTGCATGATAAATAACAGTGGCAAAATTACAGTTGAAATAGCAACAAGATAATGTTCTGGTTGGAGGTCCCCACAGCATGAGGAACTGCACTAAAGGGTCTCAGCATCAAGAAGGTTGAGAACCATGGCTCTAGAGTGAGACAAACCTAGAGGGGAAATAAAACAATGGAAAGAAGGATGAGGAGAAGGAAGAACATGCCCTGAGAGTGTAACAAGGAGGTTACACAGCCAGCACCTGATGAAATGTCCCAATAGACCCCTTTCTACACAGGGCTTCCGTCTCCCAAGCGGAATCATAAAATGGCCTTTTCTTTTAGCCTTCGATGCAAAATGAGCCAGGAAATCACAAGTGTTGGTACTTGTAGGAAATATTTCCTTAATACTGTCCGCAGGTCACAAGGCCTTGTCCTTGCAGGTATGCGGAAGCTTCTACAGGCTGAGGAGGAGGGTTTATGACCACTTAGCTTCTTCCAAGACACTAAAACAGAGGGAGAGCTGGGCATGGTGGCACACGCCTTTAAGCCCAGCACTGGGGAGGCAGAGGCAGGCAGATTTCTGAGTTCGAGGCCAGCCTGATCTACAGAGTGAGTTCCAGGACAGCCAGGCCTACACAGAGAAACCCTGTCTTGAAAAACCAAAAACCAAAACAAACCAAAACAAAAAACCAAAACAAAAAAAACCCAAAAAACAAAAAAACAAAAAACAGAGATCTACATACCTGTAAGTACTGCTGCTGCTTGTAGACTGGAGACCCTTGTGTGCTTTATGAAAGATGCCCAAACTCCTGTGGAGTCCTGTAGACCAGGCTGGCCTCATACTTGGAGATCTGCCTGTCTCTGCCTCCCAAGTGCTGCTGGGATTAAAGGCGTGTGCCACCACTTTTTCTTTGGCCTTTTGACAAAGGTATCCAGAGGTTGCTGAGGCATTGGGAATCACAGTACAGAAATCAGTAGTCTGTGCTTCTCCTTCTCAAAGACATCCTTCATATTGTTGCAGCAAAGCTTGCAGCACTCTTATAGGAAATTTTACTTCATAGTTTGCCAGTGTGTTGTTTAGTGTGGTGTTGAGAACACGCTGCAATCTGCTCTACGCTATTCCACAGTATATAAAACAGTGTTTTTTTCTGGCCGTGCTTTGTCCTAAGAGACTCCAATTTACAAGTAACTTTAGACTCAATTTTAAGGAAGGGGGATGAGAGCAGCCCCTGGGTGCACTAGCCAACCACTATCTGTTAGGTTGAACCCATATAGCACAGGCTGCTAAGTGACTTATCTCTGGGAGAAGAAAGGAGGCCACCTTGGCCTGAGAGATGGGTCAGTGATTTAGAATATAGGCTGCCCTTTCAGAGGACCAGAGAGGTGTATTCCAAGCACTGACAAGGTGGTTCAAAACCCTTTGTAACTCTAGTCCCAAGGGATCCCACATCCTCTTCTGCCCTCCACAGGTACTGCTTACAGGTGGTACACGGACATACATGCAGGCAAAACACCCATGCATATATTAAAAAACAAAAACAAAAAGACCCCAAAACAAACAACAAATAAACAAAAAATCCAAAGGATAAAAGGAAAGAGTCCTCACTTGTTGAGTTTTAGTATTGAATACAAGATGGACATTTTTTTTTTTTTTTTTTTTTTTTTGGTTTTTCGAGACAGGGTTTCTCTGTGTAGCCCTGGCTATCCTGGAACTCAGGCTGGAGACCAGGCTGGCCTCAAACTCAGAAATCAGCCTGCCTCTGCCTCCTGAGTACTGGGATTAAAGGCATGCACCACCACGCCCTGCTGACATTTATTTTTTAAAGAGGGGTGAATTGAGACAGTAGGGGCACATGGTTGTATTGAAATCATAACCAGGCCAAAGAACTTATCAGACATAGCAGACTAAGGAAAAGTTTAACTCCCTCACCTGGACCCTACATGGACACCTAACAAGGTGATAGCATGGCCTCACAATAACCTGTCATCTGATACCTGGTATGTATCAAGGACTGACAGAGTTCGAGGCCAGCCTGGTCTGCAGAGTCAATTCCGGTAGCCAGGGCCCCACAGAGAAACCCTGTCTGGAAACAAGCAAGCAAGCAAGCACACGAGAACACTTCACCTCTGAGATCACAAGATCCAAAAGGCAGACTTGAAGCTTGACGTCCATTTCTGTCTTCATTCTGTGTCTATCTCCTTTACTTGGATTCTGCCCGGTTTCACAAGTAGGCACTCTTAATAACTTACGGGGTTGAGGGGACTGGGTATGCACTTCAGTGGGAAAGCACATGTTCAGCGGTTACAGGATTCTAGATTTGGCATAGGGCTGGGTAGGGGCAAGGGAGAGGGTATATCTAAGGATGGTTGATACAAAGAGGGTTTGCCCTAAGTTGATCAGACTCCCTTCAAAGCTGAAGGCTAGACTGAAGTGGAAACAGAGGTTGCTCTCCCTTCCCCGACAGGAACAATCATTGCATGTGAACTAGGTCAGTTTCCTAGGGCTTACCAAGCACAACTAGGATAGAGACGAGCCGATGACTAACCAGACCACAGTCTGAGACTGCTTTTTCATTCGTCTCCTTCATCTGTTCCATATGATCATAATGAAAATCAAGTTTCTTTCTGTCATGACTTTTCTTTTTTTTTTTTTTTTTTTTTGGTTTTTTGAGACAGGGTTTCTCTGTGTAGTCCTGGCTGTCCTGGCACTCACTTTGTAGACCAGGCTGGCCTCGAACTCAGAAATCCGCCTGCCTCTGCCTCCCGAGTGCTGGGATTAAAGGCGTGCGCCACCACGCCCGGCCTGTCATGACTTTTCTATTGTAATTGACCAGACCTAATTTGTTGGGGGTCTGCCTGAGTTGAAGAATACTTAGGATTATATAAAAACAGGAAAGCCGGGCGTGGTGGCGCACGCCTTTAATCCCAGCACTCGGGAGGCAGAGGCAGGCGGATTTCTGAGTTCGAGGCCAGCCTGGTCTACAAAGTGAGTGCCAGGACAGCCAGGGCTACACAGAGAAACCCTGTCTCGAAAAACCAAAAAAAAAAAAAAAATAAAAAAAATAAAAACAGGAAAAAAAAAATCTTCTGAGAAGGTTGTGCTATCTTGTTTCAAATGAAGAAGAAAGGGGTAGTAGCTTAACCTGTGACTGCTTTATTTGCAAGGTGATGGTGGCGCAGGCCTTTGATCCCAACACTCAGGAGGCAGAAGCTGAAGGATCTCTGAGTTCAAGGCTAGTCTGGCCTACAGAGTAAGTTCCAGGACAGCCAGGGCTATAGTTAAAAATAGGGGCTCCTGTAGCCTGGCCTTAAACTTACTATGTAGATGAGAATGACGGCAAACTTGTAACCCTCCTGCCCCCTCTTCCCAGTTGCTGAAGCTAAGGTGCAGGTGTGTTATCTCATGTCTGCCCTGCTGGGGTTGGGACAAGCACACTCACACATACCACCCACATCCTGGGTCTTCCTCCTCCTCCCTTCTTCCTCTCCTCCTCTCTTCCTCCCTCTTCCTCCTTTTTCTTTCTAGACAGGGTTTCTTTGTGTAGCTTTGGATGTCCTAGAACTAGATCTATAGGCAAGGCTGGCCTTGAACCCACAGAGACCCATCTGCCTTTGCCCCCTGAATGCTGAAATTAAATGCCCAGCTAAATTCTTCATTTTAATGAAACTAAAATTACAGTCACTTCAATGAAGAGGGTATATCTGATTTTTTTTAAAGACAGGTTCTCATTTAGGACAGAGTGGCCTAGAGCTCTCCTGTTAATGAAGGGTGGCCTTGAACTCCTGATCCTCCCATCTCTGTCATAAGCAGTGGATTGACATGTTATACTACAAATTTTAGTTTCTTCAATTTTTATTTCTGATTTTTTTTGAAACTCAATCTGCAGACCAGGCTGGTCTCAACTCAGAGTTCCACCTGTCTCTACCTCCTGAGTGCTCGGATTAAAGGCATGCACCACCACTGCCTGACCAATTTTTATTTTTTATTTTGACAAGCATTTAAAGTAAAGAAACTAGACAAGGTAGAAAGCCAGAAGACATGGGCCCTGAGTCCTTCCAAATCCTCAGCAGCTAAGTGGTAAGCATTAGGCGATCTGGGTGCTACCCACTGTAATCACCACGGGAGCAAGAGAAAAAAACAAAAACAAAAACAAAACAAAAAAACCAAACAGGACAGCTTTATTTAGAAATGTGCTTTCATTATTTGGGCTTGACTGAGCTGCTGAGCATGGTAAGAGATTAAGTAAGGGAGATAGACAGAAGAACCAGCAAAGTTTTCAAATAATGACAACTCAGAGAAAGGATTGCAAGGAAGTGACCAAAATGCTCCGGAGATCCAGTGCAGGAAGATGGACGCTTCTGGAGTACAGAGCAAACACAGTTTAGGGACTGGAGGCACAGCTTAGCAGGACAGCGTGTGCAGCCAGCCGAGTAAGAACAAGCAAGGCCAGCTTGGTCTACAGAGTGAGTTCCAGGACAGCTAGGGCTACACAGAGAAACCCTGTCTCGGAAAAAAAAAAAAAAAAAAAAAAAAAAAAAAAAATGGAACAAGAACAAGCAACGCTCAGGGTTTATTACCAGCACCACAACAAAGACATAAAAACCTCCCCCTGCCTCATACAGGAAGAAGCTCTGCTGGAGCAGGAGGAAAAGACCCTTCAAGAGAAGGCTGGAATTCCAGGTGAAGAGCCAGAGTGAAGGAGTGCTAAGGAGTGGGTGGGGGGCTAAGCTGTTTTGAGAACAGAGGACATTCAGTTTGCCTGGGGTATGAGATACCTGTCCAGTCACAGACAAATGGTGTACACTGAGGAATTATGAGCAGGTTTCAATAGGGGAGTAGCCAAGCCAAGGATGCCTTAGGAAACAAACTGGAGGATTAAACCGGGGAAGTGGGGAATACTTAGGAACTATAATGATCTAGCCCAAAGGTAGTAGCCAGGCAAATGGAAAGCAGTAAAGAGCCGGCTGTCCTTAAGGAAGACTACTGGAGTCAGCAGCAAATTAGATCTTAGGAACATGGAAGAAAAGGACACGAAGGACAAGTCGAGGGCGGAGGAGGGAGCTCAGGGCAGGTCATCTGTCCACCAAGGTGGAGAGCTGTTTCATCGCCTGAGCGCCTTTGCATTAGAAGCACTACATTTATCTATTCACAGTGTGGCAAAACAGTCTGAAGTACAGGCAATAGCGCTGGTTGTTTTTTTTTTGTTTTTTTTGTTTTTTGTTTTTTGTTTTTTTTTTTTGATTTATTTATTTATTATATGTAGCTGTCTTCAGACACTTCAGAAGAGGGCGCCAGATCTCGTTACGTATGGTTGTTAGCCACCATGTGGTTGCTGGGATTTGAATTCTGGACCCTTGGAAGAGCAGTCGGGTGCTCTTACCCACTGAGCCATCTCACCAGCCCCGCGCTGGTTGTTCTTAGTTAATGAGACGGTAGGGGACTAGCCGGGCGGGCATGGTGGCCTTTAATCCCAGCACTCGGGAGGCATAGAGGCAGGTGGATTTCTGAGTTCAAAGCCAGCCTGGTCTACAAAGTGAGTTCCAGGACAGCCAGGGCTATACAGAGAAACCCTGTCTCAAAAAACCAAAAACCAAGGGGGAAAAAAAAAAAAGACTGTAGGGGACCACACTGCTTTCTGGTTGAAAATCTCCATAATTAAAATAGCAGGTTCAGGAGCAGGGAAAAGGCTGAGCAGGTCAAAGTGCTTGCCAGACACGCCTAAGAATTCAAGCCCCAGGACCTCCATTACAACAAACCTACTAGCCCAGATGGTGCAGTGAGCTCCATGACCCCAGCATCCCCTCAGCGAGATGGAAAGCAGAGACAGGAGAGGCTGCTGGGAGCTCACCTCAGGTGGAAGGCAAGAGCCCACTCCCGAAAGTCGTTCCACACCCTGCATGCAACTCACTGCGCGCACACACACACACACACACACACACACACACACACACACACAATAAATACGCACTTTTAGAAAGAGAATATTAAAAATACTCGCATAAACCTGGGCGCTCCGTTTTATGCCTATAATTTCAGCTGTGCAGGAGAGTAGGGCAGAAGGGCCAAAACCTCCAGACTGGCTTAGGCCAGGCAGCAAGATCTCTTCCTGTGTCTCATGATGACTTTGGACCTGCTATGTAACTAACGCTGACATTGAGCTTCTCCCAAGTGCTGGGAGTGCAGGAGTGTGTCACCATTCCTGCTTTAATGGGATACTTGAGATTGAAGCCAGGGCTTGATGCTCAAAACAAACATTCTACCAATTGAGCTAACACCTGTAGCCTGTTTTTTTTTTTTTTTGTTTTTGTTTTTTATTTTTTTATTTTTAAATTTTTTTGTTTGTTTTTTTCGAGACAGGGTTTCTCTGTATAGCCCTGGCTGTCCTGGAACTCACTCTGTAGACCAGGCTGGCCTCAAACTCAGAAATCCACCTGCCTCTGTCTCCCAAGTGCTGGGATTAAAGGCATGTGCCACCACTGCCCAGCTTTGTTTTTTGTTTTTAATTACATTCATTTTAATTAATTTTATCATTTTTGTTTTGTGGGTGGGTGGGTAGGGGTCAGAGGTCAACTTGTGGGAGTCAGTTCTCTCCTATCATGTGGGTCCCAGGAATTGAACTCTGGTCATCAGGCTTGGCAGCAAACACCCTTACCTGCTGAGGCATCTTGCCAGACCCTGTTTAAATGATGAGAAAAATTATACAGATATTGAAAGAGCTTAAAACAATGAAAGTTGAGTGGTAAATGAAAATGTCTACTAAGGCATATTCCAAGTAGCAGGAATTCTGTGGTAAAGGTCAGTGATGAAGCTGTAAATAACAGATGTGTCAGGTGTAGTCTTGGCAGCCAGTTCTAGAAAATAGGTCACCAGTAACTTTCCTCCCTGAATTCTGGGAATTTGTTTAATAGGTAAACAACAGAGTAAGCAGTAATTTGATATGCACAATCTGTTTCAAGCTAAGTAGATAAAAGACAGGTTGAGCCAGCAAGATAGCTTAGAAGGGATATAGGCACTTGCTGCTGACCCTGACCATGGTGGAGAGAACTGATTTCTGGCCTTTGATCTCCACAAGTGTGCTATAGTACGGCATGTGCGCGAGCGCGCGAGCACACACACACACACACACACACACACAGGTAAGAAGATAGAGGCAGGAAAGACAGGCGGCAGGACTGGGCCACCTGCCTAACATCTATGAAATACTAAGAACCCGAAGTGCCAGTTAAAATTCAAATTTCAGGCTTGGCCGGGTGGCCAGTGGGTGGGCCTTTCTTCCACCACTCAGGCAAGTGAACCTCTCTGAGTTCCAGGCCAGACTAATGAACTCCTAAAACTAAAGTTCAAAGCATGTATGATGATGGCTCAGGCTTACAGTCTCGGGACTGGGAAGGCTGAGACAGGGGCCTGCCATAGATTTGAGCTACTTAAGGTTACAAGTGAGTCAGTTCTAAATAACAGCTTGATCTAAATAACAGTGTAAGATCTTGTTTACAAACAAACCAAAAGAAAAATGTGAATTTCAGTTAGATCACCAATAACTTTTTAGGATAATTATATCCCATGAAAAGTTAGAGTAATCTTTACCACTAAAAATAGATTTAAGCTAAAACGCAAACGTGCCGGGCGTGGTGGCGCACGCCTTTAATCCCAGCACTCGGGAGGCAGAGGCAGGCGGATTTCTGAGTTCGAGGCCAGCCTGGTCTACAAAGTGAGTTCCAGGACAGCCAAGGCTACACAGAGAAACCCTGTCTCGAAAAACCAAAAAAAAAAAAAAAAAAAAAAAAAAAAAACGCAAACGTAATTGGGCATTTTGTATTTTATTCATGAAACACATACCTTTTTGCAGGTTAATTGTTCTGTCTGGTAAGTAATAAAGTGGTTGTTGTTAAAAAAAAAAAAAAGACCTTAGCGATAATCTAAGAGAACATTTATTTTATGAACAGAGCACTGGAGATTGGAGTGTGGGTGTGCCTACTTGCCTCACGGGGCCAAGGGAGGCCAGATCTAAAGTCCTGTTGCTTGAGATAAGTTGCAGGTCTGTTAGTTTCTTTGTTTGAGATAGTATCTTACACTATAGTCCAAGTAGGCCATGAACTTCCAGCAATCCTCCTGCCTCAGCCTCTCAAGGGATGGAATTACAGGCATGTGCTTCTGTGCCTGGCCCAGGTCTATTTTAAGAATCACTTTATTTGGGGATGGAGAGATGCCTTAGCCCTTATAAACACGTGCTTCTCTTCTAGGGGACCTGGATTCAATTTCCAGTTCTCACAAGAGTCTGTTACAAGAATTTCATAAGTCTCATGTGATCTGATGCCCTTTTCGGACCTCTGCAGACCAAATGGCCCCACACATAAGTAAATTAACTGTAAATAACTAATTTTATTTATTTGTGAGTGTGTGCATGTGCAAGTGCATGCATGCCTCGGTGTGTGAAGGTCAGAGGACAACTTACAGAAGTCAGTTCTCTCCCTCCACCACATGGGTCTAGGGAGCAAACTCAGGTTGTCAGCTTTACCTGTTGAGCCACCTTGCCAGACCCCAAGTCCATCCGTCCATCTATCCATCCATCTAGCTATCTATTAATCAATCAATCTATCTATCTGTCTATTTTGTTGTTATTGTTGTTTCTTTGAGACAAGGTTTCTCTGTGTAACCCTGGCTATCCTGGAACTCACTCTGAAACCAGGATGGTCTTGAACTCACAGAGCTCTTCCTACCTCTGACTCACAAGTGCTGGGATTAAAGGTAAAAACCTGGCCCCAACTTTATTTTTTATTTTTTTTTATTTTTTTTTTTTTTTGGTTTTTCGAGACAGGGTTTCTCTGTATAGCCCTGGCTGTCCTGGAACTCACTTTGTAGACCAGGCTGGCCTCGAACTCAGAAATCCGCCTGCCTCTGCCTCCCGAGTGCTGGGATTAAAGGCGTGCGCCACCACGCCCAGCTATATTTTTAATATAGTTTCTGGAGATGAAAAAATCCTCTGGGAAGCTACATCTAATATTTATATATTTACATATTTATTTACTGTATGTGTGTGTATGTATGTGCAGGTGAAGACTGAACCTACAGAACCTTGTGACAGACAGGCAAG
This sequence comes from Mus caroli, assembly GCF_978045245.1. NCBI lineage: Eukaryota > Metazoa > Chordata > Mammalia > Rodentia > Muridae > Mus > Mus caroli. The sequence continues at coordinate 60,586,358 of NW_028227268.1, forward strand.
CATGCTTGATATTGCACCTCCAATCTTAAAATTAATTTTAACAGTTATTTAAAAGAGGAATTAAGGGTTGTAGATTTTAGAGTCATTGGCAGACCTTAGCATGCATAGGGTCCTGGGTTTAATCCTAGTACCAACACAGAAAATAGAGACAGAGAGGAGAAGTGGGGAGGAGGAACAAGGGAGAAGGGAGGTAGGAAGGGAAGAAGGAAAAAGAGAAGGAGCGACTGGAGAAAGTGCTCCGCCGCAGTTAAGAGAGTTTACTGTTCTTGCAGAGGACCCAGGTTTGGTTCCAACACTGATGACAGGAGCTCACAACCGCCTGTAACTCCAGCTGTAGGAGACCTGACACCTTCTCTGGCTTCTGTGAATACTGCACTTGTATTCACAAGTATTCTCTCACATACAAACACATAATTAAAATAATGTTTTTTAAAAATAGGGACTCATTATGTAGCCTTGGCTCTTCTGGAGCTCAAGCTATAGACAGAGATTTACCTGCATTGATGGGACTAAAGGCTGAGCCACCATGACTCACCAAATATATATTCTTTTAAGATTTATTTTCATGTGCATTGGTGTTTTGCCTGCATGCATGTCTGTGTGAACTGTGTCCTTAGAACTGGAGTTACTGTCAGTTGTGAGCTTCTATGTGGGTACTGGGAATTGAACCTGCCTGGGTCCTCTGGAAGAAAAGCCAGTGCTCTTAACCGTGGAGCCTTCTCTCCAACCCCCTGACAAAATCTTTTTTTGCTTGCTTTTCTTTTCTTTTTTTTCTTTTTTTCTGAGACAGGGTTTCTCTGTATACAGCTGGATGTTCTGGAACTCTCTCTGTAGACCAGGCTGGCCTCGAACTCACAGAGATCCCCGGCCTCTGCCTCCTGGGCAGACAAGATCTTTTTTTTTTTTTTTTTTTTAAAGATGTATTTATTGTTATATGTAAGTACACTGTAGCTGTCTTCAGACACACCAGAAGAGGGCGTCAGAACAGATGGTTGTGAGCTTCAGAAGAGGAGTCAGTGCTCTTAACCACTGAGCCATCTCTCCAGCCTGACAAAATCTTTTTTTTTTTTTTTTAAGTTAGCCTGTTGTGGGGACTTATAGAAGGTCACTAGGAAGTTGTTCAGGTATGTGCAGAAAATAGGTTAATTTGCTAATCTGAAACACAGGTCAAAATAGCAACAATAACAACAGTTCACAAACTGCACTCCCAAGGCATTTCATTTTACTTATTCTGGACTTATTTCTCTGTGTGTGTGTGGTGTGTGTGTGTGTGGACTTGTCTGTGTGCAGGTTTATTTGCCTTGCATATGCAGAGGCCAGAAGAGGCCATCCCTCGGCTGGGCTGGGAACCAGCAAGCACATGATCTGTCCTTACCCTCTGTCTCAGAACCAGGGGTTATGGGCACATGGTTTTTGTTTTATGTGCTGGGAATTCCAATTCAGGTCTTTGTGCTTGCACAGCAAGTGCTGTTAGGCACTGAGCACTACAGAGTAAGTGGTCCTTGTGCACACAGAGAAGCACTGGAGAAGCCAGGAAAGTTTAACATGCGGATGCAGGCTTATTTCTTCAAAGAAAGAAGAGGGTTACCTGCCTTCTTCCCAGAACACTGGGGAAGGATGTAGTTTACAACCTGGTGACCCTTTGCCATTGTAGGGCCAGGCTTCAGCTGAATCCCCCAGAATATTACTTGTTTATTCTAGATTCCGCCCCACCTAAATCTTAAGCATTGCTTCTCAGTCCATACTACCCAGCCTTATGCGAGATGTCACTTGCACTTATAACAGGCTAAGCAATGTTTATGTATGTATCTAAGGGACATGCCAACCCTGACTCCTATAGGCATATGTTCACCTCAGTCATTAACGCTCGGCCTGGGGCTTGGGGAGATGGCTCAGAGGTTAAGAACACTGACTGCTCTTCCGAAGGTCCTGAGTTCAATTCCCAGCAACCACAACCACCTGTAATGAGATCTGATGCTCTCTTCTGGTGTGTCTGAAGACAGCTACAGTGTGCTTAAGTATAACAATAAATAAATCTTTGGGCTGGAGTGAGCAGGGACTGAGCGAGTGGGGCTGACCAGAGCAAGCAACTCCCAAAAACCAAATGAGGGCTGAAAACCATCTGCACAGCTACAGGGTGCTCACATACATTAAACAAACAAACAAATCTTTAAAAACAAAACAAATAGACCCTAGACCTGTATTTTGAGTATTGTTTCTGAGTCAACAGTCCCCATCTTTATGGAAGAAATCATATGTACTTTGTCAAAAGTTCCAATGCAAACATGTTTTGAGCTTTGTTGTACACACGGGACTGATTTAACTGTCATCAGAAAGCTTTTTTTTTTCCTTCCAAATTGTGCTGTGCTTAAATATGGCTAAAATAAAATACCCAGTGCCAGACTTCAAAAGTGTGGCCCAGCACCTGCTAAGTCAGGCTGAAGCAAGCTTCCTTCCTACCTCACCTAGATTGTTTTCCTTCCAGCCCTGAAGCTTGCAGGAACCCACACTGAGCCAGCTTCCATCTTAGCCCTCATTTTGCTTCTGAATTTTGGATTAAAAATAAAAAAACAACCAAAACAAACCTAAATAATCTAAATAATTTATCACTATTTTTTGTTTTTTTTTTTTGTTTTTGTTTTGTTTTTTTTGTTTTGTTTTGTTTTGGTTTTTCGAGACAGGGTCTCACTGGGTAGCCCTGGCTGTCCTGGAACTCACCCTGTAGACCAGGCTGGCCTTGAACTCAGAAATCCGCCTGCCTCTGCCTCCCGAGTGCTGGGATTAAAGGCATGTGCCACCATTAAAGGCATGTGCCACCACGCCCTGCAATAATTTATCACTATTTTTAAACACTTAAAAATTTAGTTTTATTGTATCTAAGTGCACCAGGTGTGTGTCTAATGCTCTCCTTAGCTAGACAAGACCATAGGGTCCCCATGACCTGGAGTTACAGGTGTGTGTGCCCTTAATCCCGGGCCTCTGCAAGAGCGGCAAGCCCTCAACTGCTGGCTCTCTCTAGCCTCTTCTCTTCTTTTGAGGGGACTTTTCAATGAACTCACTATTTACTCTCCTGGTTACTTTTTTGTTACTGTGACATAAGCTAGAATCTTTTGGGGAGAGAAACTTGTTTTGTTTTGTTTTGTTTTGTTTTGAGACAGGGTTTCTCTGTGTAGCGCTGGCTGTCCTGGAACTCACTCTGTAGACCAGGCTGGCCTCAAACCCAGAAATCCGCCTGCCTCTGCCTCCAGAGTTCTGGCATTAAAGGCGTGCGCCACCACACCTGGCAGGAGAGAGACTCTTAACTATTCTTTTTTTTTTTTTTTTTTTTAAAGATTTATTTATTTTATGTATATGAGTACACACTGTAGTTGTACAGATGGTTGTGAGCCTTCATGTGATTGTTGGGAATTGAACTTAGGATCTCTGCTTGCTCTGGCCAACCCCATTTGCTCCAGCCCAAAGATTTATTTATTATTATAAGTACACTGTAGCTATCTTCAGACAGCACCAGAAGAGGGCATCAGATCTCATTATGGGTGGTTGTGAGCCACCATGAGGTTGCTGGGATTTGAACTCAGTACCTTTGGAAGAGCAGTCGGTGCTCTTACCCACTGAACCATCTCACCAGCCCTTAACTACTCTATTATTATTATTATTATTATTATTATTATTATTATATGTAAGTACACTGTAGCTGTCTTCATACAGATCAGAAGAGGGCGTCATATCTCACTACAGATGGTTGTGAGCCACCATGTGATTGCTGGGATTTGAACTCAGGACCTTTGGAAAAGCAGTCTGTGCTCTTACCCACTGAGCCATCTCACCGGCCCCGGGAGAGAGACTCTTAATTGAGAAAATGCCTCAATAAGACTGACCTATAGGAAAGTCTGTTGGGCATTTTATTGATTATTGATTGATGTGGGAGGGCCCAGTCCATTGTGGGTCCTGCTGACTTGGGGCAAGTGGTCCTAACTCGTATAAGGAAGCAATGCTGAGCTGGGTGGTGGTGGTGCACATCTTTAATCCCAGCCCTTGGGGGAGCAGAAGCAGGTGGATCTCTGAGTTTGGGGCCAGCCTGGTCTACACAGGGAGTTCCAGGACAGCCAGGGCTACACAATGAAACTCTGTCACACACACACACACACACACACACACACAAAAAAAAAAAAAAAAAAAAGGAAAGAAGGAAGGAAGGAAGGGAGGGAGAAAGGAAGGAAAGAAGGCAGGCAGGCAGGCAGGCAGGCGGCAGGCAAGCCAGTAAGCAGTACTCCTCTCTAATGTTTACTTCAGTTCCTACTTCTAGATTCCTGCAACAAGCCCTTTCCTCATTAAGTTGCTATTGGTGACAGTGTTTAATCACAGATATAGAAACCATAACTAAGTAGCTTAGGCTGGTCTTGAACTTGAGCTCCTTCTTCTTCAGCTTCTGGTGTAGTGCTGGGATTTTAGGCATGTAACTCACTCTTTGCGGTTGGTGGACATTGGTAGTGAGGATCACTAACTGGGATTAAACCCAGAGCTTCATGAGAGTTAGGCAAGTGTTCCAGATCTAAGCTTATCCCAGACTTTCTTTCTATTTATTTATTTATTTTTGTTTTTTTGGGTTTTTTTCAAGACAGGGTTTCTCTGTGTAGCCCTGGCTGTCCTGGAACTCACTCAGTAGACCAGGCTGGCCTCGAACTCAGAAATCCACCTGCCTCTGCCTCCCAAGTGCTGGGAGTAAAGGCGTGCGCCACCACTGCCTGGCAGACTTCCTTTTTAATGTGTTGTCTCCAGACAGAGCCTTACTAAGTTGCCTAGTATGGATTTGAACTCATTGTGTAGCCCAGGCAGGCCTTGAACTTGTAATACTCCTGCCTCATTCTCCTAAATACCTGGGAATACAGCCTTGTATCATCATGCCTGAACTTCTTCTTCTTCTTCTTTTTTTTTTTTTTGAAACACCATCTCATGAAACCCAAGTTGGCTTCAAAACTGCTAAGTAGCAGTGGTTGACCTTGAACACCTAATCTTCCTGCTGTCCTCACGCCTCTAGTGGTAGGAGGTGCTCAGCTTGTCTGTTTATACATATACACACCCACAGACACACAAAGAGACACATACACACAGAGTTTTTTTTTTTTTTTTTTTAAATCAAAATCTTAATTGTTCCATTTTACCAATGAAGACTTGGGAGATAGATGCTGGGGTGAAAGCCTGCTAGCTCAGAGAGGCAGAGAAAACACCCAGCGGACCGTCTTTAGCTGGAGACCCAGAAGCAATGCCACCTTCTTTTTCTCAAACCAGACTCTTCAACTCTTCAAAGTCAATATCCTTCTCTTCTGCTTCCAGTACATCTCTCTATCTGTCCTGACTCCTTCTTAGTCTCTATGTTTTTTTCCTTAATAATCTCATGTTCACTTCCTGTCAATTGGTTGCTTCCTCTGCCTCATGACCGATGGTTGACTTTATTGTATATGCTAAGGCTGAGCCGCACAACTAAAAATAGTTTTTTTCCAGTAAATAACACAATCTTGGAGTTCACAGTATGATCAAATATCCTGCAAAACACACACACACACACCCCTTTTATTTTTATTTTATGTGTCCCCAGGCTTGGATGTTTGGCATGTACATATATCTGTACACTACATGTGTACAGTGCATGAGGATACCAGATGCTCTCATCTGGCTCTGCTAGGACTGGAGTTATAGATGTTTGTGAGATGCCAGGTGGGGGCTGGGACTGGAACCTGGGTCCTCTGGAAGATCAGCCAGTGCTACCAACCACTCAGCCATCTCTACAGCCCTGACTCTTCATTTCTAACAAGAAAAAAATGGACATTTGATAATGACATAAAGCAAGTCTAATCCAATTTTTTTGTTTTCGAGACAGGGTTTCTCTGTGTAGCCCTGGCTGTCCTGGAACTCACTCAGTAGACCAGGCTGGCCTCGAACTCAGAAATCCACCTGCCTCTGCCTCCCAAGTGCTGGGAGTAAAGGTGTGCGCCACCACTGCCTGGCCAATTTTTTTATATTGAGTGTAAATTATTAAACCTATGAAAAATATAGAAAGCTGTAAAAAAGAAAGTATGTCTCTTAAAACTTAATATTATCTTGAACCTCGAACAACTTCCATTGTTATTAAATATGCATAGTAATCTCTGGAGTATGGTTGTCTCTGTTACTGTTCTATTGCCGAGAAGAGTCACCATGTCCAAGGCAACTCTTAGGAAAGAAAATGTTTCCTAGGGGTTTTGCTCAGAATTTCAGATGCTTCGTCCATTATCATCATGTCAGGAACATGGTTGCATGCATGGTGCTGGGGCAGTAGCTGAGAGCTACATCCTGGTCCAAACTCAGAGAGGCAGAGAGACAGAGACAGAGACAGAGACAGAGACAGAGAGAGACAGACAGTTACAGAGATCAGACTGCCAGAGAGAGAAAGAGAGAGAGAGAGAGAGAGAGAGAGAGAGAGAGAGAGAGAGAGAGAGAGACTTCCTCCATCAATCTAATCCTAATCTTTTCAAATAGTGCCACTCGCTGGTGACTAACATTTAAATTTGTTTGCTGGTGGGTAGGAGTCATTCTCATTCAAACCACCACAGAAATTCATTAATGGCCTACTGAGAGACATTTGGCAACTATTTGCTATTTTACTAGTTGCTTTGATGAGTGCCATAATATACAATACCACTTCAAATCTTACTTTTATAATATTTGAAAACTTTCTCGAAACCTCCAGTCTGTAGCATCAGTCTGGGTTTGGTGACATAAACCTGCAAGGGTAAGGGGACACTGAAAAGACAGGTCTTATAGCAAGTTCTATGTCAGCGGCGAGGCCTACAGAGTCCGTCTCAGAAAAAAACAAACCAAGGGCTAGCCAGATGGATCAGTGGGTAAAAGCATTTATTGCCTAGCCTGATGACCTGAGTTTAACCCGCAAGACCCATACAGCCAAAGGAGAGAACCAACTCCCAAAAGTCCTCTGGCATCCACTTGTGTCTTGGCATGTGTCCTCTCACTTAAAAACTGCATGTAATTTAAAATTAAGTACAATTCCTTTTTTTTTTTCCCTTTTTTCTTTTCTTTTCTCTCTTTCTTTCTTTTTTTTTTGTTTTTTTTGTTTTTTTTGTTTTTTGAGACAGGGTTTCTCTGCATAGCCCTGGCTGTCCTGGAACTCACTCTGTAGACCAGGCTGGCCTTGAACTCAGAAATCCGCCTGCCTCTGCCTCCCAAGTGGTGGGATTAAAGGCATGCGTCACCACTGCCCAGCAAAATGAAGTACAATTATGAACATGTTATAGTTCATCTTAAGCACGGCACCCCACACACATTTATCTGTTTATATGTTGTTTCGTGTGTGGAGGTCACAGGACAACTTGCCAGAGTTCTTCTTCCTGCCACGTGGGTTCTGGGACATGAACTTTGGTCCTTTTTTTTTTTTTTTTTTTTTTTTCGAGACAGGGTTTCTCTGTATATCTCTAGCTGTCCTGGAACTCACTTTGTAGACCAGGCTGGCCTCGAACTCAGAAATCCGCCTGCCTCTGCCTCCCGAGTGCTGGGATTAAAGGCGTGCGCCACCACGCCCGGCGAACTTTGGTCCTTATACTTGACATCAAGTGCTTTTACTCACTGAGCTATCGTGCCAGTTCCACAGTGATCAATTTGATGGGATTTAGAATCACTATGGATACACATCCCTGCCTGTATCTGTGAGACAGTATCTAGATTAGTTAACTGAGTTAAAAAGAACTCTCCTAAATTTGGGTGGCACCATTCCATGGGTTAGAATCCCAGTCTGAGAAGGGGCTAGGGCAAGCTGAGCATAAGCATTTACCACCCTGGGCTCCCTGGCTGCATAGGAAAGCACCCAGCTACTTCCGGCTCCTACTGCCTTCCCTGACCTAATCAACTGCATCCCCTTGGGGATGTAAGTAAAAACCCCAAACAAACAAACAAACAAACAAACCCCTTCCTTCCTCAGGTTGCCTCAGACGGGGGAGTAATTAATGCAGCAGACTAAGGGGAAGCACAAGACGTGCTCCCTGGACCCACCTCACTTCTTTTGCATTGACTCCTCTAATCGTGTTATGTGGAAGCCCAGCCTCTCCTTAGTTCTCAGAAGAATCTGAGTTTAAAGAAACAGGACAGCAGCTTGTGTGCCCATGGTGGCTCTCTATCAGAAGGCCCACTGTGGTCTCCTTTGCTGGTTTCTTTTCTAGGAAACATTCTTGTCCTTTGCTTCCTCTTGGCAGCCGGCAGCCCAGGCTTGCCAGCGCTGCTGAAACCGTGTCTTTGAACCTCAGCCCAAGCCCTCTGAGGATTTGGAGGAAAGGACTGCAGGTTTTATTTTAATCTCGTACATGTAAGAGGGGATGCTAGGTCAGAACCACTTTGGCCTCAAGCGCACTCTCTTTTGGTTTCCTACTAAGGAGGAAGGTTCTGGGACAGGAGGAGCAGGGGTCAAGTGTATAACAAACAGTCCAATGGTTCTATGCTCTGCCTCCTGGATTCTCTGTCACTATATGATCTATATGGCTTTATTGGAGAAGAATTCCAGGAAGTGCTAGCAAGCTAGCCTAATGTATGCTCCTTAGTGGACAGTCGATTCTATTTCCTTGCTCAGCTAAATAATTAAAGCCACAGGCTTTCTAATGCCACGCTGCTGTTAAGATAAGCACTGGGAGAGAGGAAGATGATTGAATGTGCTGAACCCTTAGAATTATGTAGGCTAATCGACAGAATGGGAAAACAAGTCGATGCAGAGAGGTGCGTTCGGGCTGAGGATATAACTCTGGCAGAGCATTTGCCCAGACTGCACGAGGCCCTCTGGGTTCCATCCCCAGCACCACAAGCCTACAAGCCGGAGACAGGCGCAAGCACAAGACACTCCCTAGCATTTTCTACAAGGTTAAAGACAAGTTAAGGATTCACATTTTCACTGAGGAAAATGCTGAGGCTCCAGGGCTCCACTGACTCACAAGCTCAGTAAGAGTGACCAATGTGTCCATGGTGATGTCATCCACGCCTACTTTCATATTCTAGACTTTAAATTGTTTTTTTTTTTTTTTCCAAAATGTTGCGAGGTGCTTAATTATTCTGGACCTTTAATAACATTTGAGGAACTGTTTTTTCTTCCTGTGCTTTTACCTTTGTTTGTTTGTTTGTTTGTTTGTTTTTGTTGTTGTTGTTGTTTTCAAGTCAGGTCTCTGTGTAGCCCTGGCTGTCCTGGAACTCACTCTGTAGACCATCTGGCCTTGAACTCAGAGATCCTTTTACCTCTGCCTCCTAATCCTAAATGCTGGGACCAAAGGTGTGCACCCCGACCCAGCTTTTCTGTGTTTGTTTTTGGTCATTGTCGTTTTGTTTTTTGTTTTTTGAGACAAAGCCTTACTATCTAGTTCTGTCCTCAAACCCCCTAAGTAGACCCAGTTGGCCTCAAATTCACAGAGAGCTGCCTACCTCTGTGAGTGGTGGGAATAAAGGTGTGTATGTACTACCAGGCCTGGCTCTCTTTCTGTTTTGACAGAGTTTCCTTATGCAGCCCAGGCTAGTCTCCAACCATAGCATAAACTGGCCTTGAACTTAAATTCCTCTAGTCTCTGCCTCTTAAGTGCTGAAATGACAGGTGTGGCCCATCTTGAAACATGCACTTTAATGGATTATTTAATGCATTATTATATGACTCACCAAATTAGCAAAATTTACCTTTAAAGGAGCCCTGTAAGCAATCATTTACTTCTCTAATGGCGAGACTATGCCTTCTGTCCTAGTTTGTGTATCTGTTGCTATGCTCAAGCATGAGCAAAAGCGTGCTACACGAGGAAATGTTTCATTTGGCTTACAGGTCACAGTCCATCACTGAAGAAAGCCAGAAATGCAAAGCAGCAACCCGAAGGACCTAAAGCAGACTCCATGGAAGTGCTGCTTATGGGCTTGCTCTCCATGGCTTGCTCAGCCTGCCTTGCCATAGTACCCAGGACCACCTGCCCTGGCATGGCCCACAGCATGTGTGGCCCTCCTACATTAATCCTGAATTAAGAAAATGCCCTACACATATCTCCACAGGCCAATCTGATGGAGGCAATTCCTCAACTGTGGTCCCTCTTTCCAGATGGCTCTAATTTGTATGTAGAAGAGGTACATGGATCTGAGTTCAAGGCCAGCATGATCTACAGAGTGAATTCCAGGACAGTCAGGGCTACAAAGAGGAACACTGTCTTAAAAAAACAAACAGGGCTGGTGAGATGGCTCAGTGGGTAAGAGCACCCGACTGCTCTTCTGAAGGTCCAGAGTTCAAATCCCAGCAACCACATGGTGGCTCACAACCATCCGCAACGAGATCTGGCGCCCTCTTCTGGAGTGTCTGAAGACAGCTACAGTGTACTTACATATAATAAATAAATAAATCTTTAAAAAAACAAACAAACAAACAAACAAACAGTACTGGAGAGATGGCTCAGTGGTTAAAAGCACTGACTGCTCTTCTAGAGGTCCTGAGTTCAATTCCCAGCAACCACGTGATGGCTCACAACCATCTGTTATGAGATCTAATGCCCTCTTCTGGTGTGTCTGAAGACAGCTACAGTGTACTCATTCAGGTATGTAGTCCCGAGTATGGACTCCATACTTTGAAAGTACTGAGTAGCCAGGAGACTCGCTGGTTGAAATATATATAATAATTAAAAATTTAAACAAACGAACAAACAAACAAAAACAGTTCCAAAACCTAGCCAACATATTCTTTCCTTGAAAGCCATTTTTTCCCACCAAGGGTTTATTTGGGTGTATGCTCAGCTGGCTAAATGTATCCCTGAAACCAAGCACTGTGGCTCAGAGCAGCAAGAACAAACAGCTGACCGTGCACAAAGCACGTTACACCTATGATGGTCTTTCAAACACACTAACAAAGCTGTGACGTACTTCTCTCTAGAAAGTCAGGATCTATTTCATCTCCCTTTCTGACTTTGAGTCTTACCTAGCACTGATATTTTGTAAATGTGTGACTTCAGACTCTTCATTTCTTTGAGCTCTTGTTTCTTTATGTGCAACAAAACAGAGGAAGAAGATCATAAAGGCTGTCCTGTGGAGTGAGCCTACAAATGAGGTGTTGTGGCCTTTGAAATCAGGTATGTAGTCCCAAGTATGGACTCCATACTTTGAAAGTACTGAGTAGCCAGGAGACTCGCTGGTTGAAGCTTATGCTCTGCAGCCTGATGGTCTCAGTGCAGTTGCCAGGTCTCCAGCCTTGTAGCTGAGTGACCTTGAGCAAATGACTCAGCCTCACCAGGCTCAAAATTTTATCAGTAAGACGGAAAATAATTGGATCACCTTCAGAAGTAAGCAAGATCATGTATTACGTATGTTTCTGGCACTGATATAAGGGTTTTATATTGACTTATTATCATCACAGGTTACAGGTCCTCTATAAAGCTTCCTTCTTCCTTTCCCCTTAAGTTTTCTCTGTGACACATCTAAAGGGTCTGAGGAAATGAGAGACGGATGCTAGGGGCTCACATACTTCTATGATTAACTTGTGCTTTCCCTCAGTTCATCGTAAGTCAAGGCACTATCCCCCAGAGTAACTCTTAGGAGGTAAATACGATTAAATGAGCATACTAGGATGAGGGTCTAATTTTATGGAACTGGAGATCCCACTTGCTTGCCTCCATGTGAAGGCATGGTGTGAAGGCAGCCATCTGCAAAGGAAAGGACCTTCACCAGAAACTAGCCTTCCTACTTCTAGTATGAACTGGGAGAATATATATTTCTGTTAAGGCTGCCTGTCTCTGGTATTTTGTTATGGCAGCCCAGGCATAATAAATAATAACTGAAAATGTGGATGTGGCTTTGGAGCAAGAAAAGTGTAGCAGGTGGATGGTCTTTGCTAGTGTGGCAGGTTTTTTTCCTTGTCAACTTGATGCAAGCTAGGGTGATCTGGGAAGAGGGAACTTCAATCAAGAAAATGCCCCTATCAGAAAGGACTGTGTGCATATCCATGGGGCAGTTTCTTAATAATTGACATGGGAGAGTCCAGTAACCAGGATGGTACCACCCCTGGGCAAGTACACCTGATTTGAACCCTTTTCTCCCTAAGTTGCTTTTGGTTGTGTTATTTATTTATTTATTATTATTATTTTTAATCACAGCAATAGAAAGCAAAGTAGGAGAGCTAGAAAAAGCTTAGCTTATATTGAAAGGAGGGTCAATAGAAATATGAACACAAAAGGCTACTGTGGGGCTGGGGAAACAGATCAGTGGATACAGTGCTTACCACGTAAGAGTGGGAACCAGAGTTCAAATCTCCAGAACTCACACATATGCCAGCTGGGTGTGGTGGTCTGTCATAATTCTAGCACATGATGTCAACCTCGGGCCTCTATGTGTGTGTGTTTGTGTGTATGTGTGTGTATAAGCATGCTCATATATATGTGTGTCTCAACACATGAGAACACACAGCCACGCAAACTCTAAGCATAAGCATGAGAAATAAATCATAACTCTTAGTAGATCAAGCATTCATTCGTAGTCTATTACCCCGCATATCTCTGTGATTTCAAGGCCAGGCTGGTCTATGGGTCAAGTTCTAAGACAGTCAGGGCTACATAGTAAGAACTTACTTCAAAAGTAAAAAAATAAACCCTAAGCACAGTGCAAGTTTTTTTTTTTTTTTTGTTTTGTTTTGTTTTTTTTTTTTCCTGAGACAGGGTTTCTCTGTATAGAACCTGGCTGTCCTGGAACTCACATTGTAGACTAGGATGGCCTTGAACTCAGAAATCTGCCTACCTCTGCCTCCCAAGTGCTGGGATTAAAGGCATGCGCCACCAGGCCTGGCTTCACTTACCATCTTAAGACAGGGTCTCTACCTGGCCCGCCACTCTTGGGGATTCTCCTGTCTCTATCTTTCATCTTACTCTAGATGGGTGTGACTAGTTTGTTACACACTTTTATTATGTTGAGGGTCTACATCAGAGCCTTGTACTTGCGCAGCAAGCACTATTTATTATTCAGCTATCTCCTTAGACTTCCTCACACACATTTTTATATAGACCGAACACGTGTATACTTTCCATGAGGTACTCATTGTTATTATATGCCACTTTGAGCTGTGCATGCCTTTAATTCCAGGATTCAGGAGACAGAAAGATGGATCTCAAAGTTGGAGGCCGAGCTGGGCAGTGGTGGTGCACGCTTTTAATCCCAGCACTTGGGAGGCAGAGGCAGGCGGATTTTTGAGTTCAAGTCAGCCTGGTCTACAGAGTGAGTTCCAGGACAGCCAGGGCTACACAGAGAAACACTGTCTCGAAGAAAAAAAAAAGTTGGAGGTCAGTTTGGCGCGCGCACACACGCACACACACACACACACACACACACACACACACACACACACAGTGTCTCTTTATGTAGTCCTGGAACTGCTAGGTAGACAATCTTGCCTCAAATTCAGAGACCTGTCTGCTTCTGCCTTTCAAATGTTGGGGCTAAGGCTGTGTGTAACATTGCCTGGCTTAGCCTTCATTTTCTGTTTTTTTTTTTTTTTTTTTTTCGAGACAGGGTTTCTCTGTATAGCCCTGGCTGTCCTGGAACTCACTCTGTAGACCAGGCTGGCCTCGAACTCAGAAATCCGCCTGCCTCTGCCTCCCAAGTGCTGGGATTAAAGGCGTGGGCCACCACGCCCGGCTTAGCCTTCATTTTCAATATCTCCTGTCTTGAATGTAAATAACAAAATCCCACTCATTTTTTAAAATAAACTTCTTAACTATATTAGAAAATAAAATAGTTGTCCTAGCCTTTTTCATTGCCAAGGTCAGATAACAATGAGAAATAATGGCACTGTAAACATGAATACTACAGCCATGCCGGTACGAGTCTCTGTACTCGTTCCCTGCCAAGAAAAGCCAAGCCTTGGAGAAAGTGTTGCTTCCAGGCCTGGGAAAGGAAGCTTACAAGAAGGTCCTTAGAGGCTGGAGATGCAGCTGGGCTAGTTAGTACCTACAGCATGTGCGAAGTCCTGGGCTTCATCCAAATACAGCGCACCTGCAACCCCAGCTCTTGCCGGGGTAGGAGGCAGTCAGAAGTTCAAAATCATCCTGAGTTACACAGAGTGTTCAAGGCCAGGTTGAAAAACCAACCGACCAACAACAAAAGTAAAAGAATTTTTCTGATGTAAGATCAATTTATCCTGACATTAGGTTTTGTGTCTTTTCGATGTACCAATGTATATTTATTACCAACGGGCTTCTACATTACTAAAGGACAAATTACCTCTTGTCAATAATCATTACACGGGAAGGTGGAATCCCCAAAACAGCACAGCTTTGCAGAAGTTCTTTCTTTCGAATCTCACCTTGATTGTAGTAATTTCCTGAGGAGACAGATAGAAGGGTTATTTAACCATAGAGGCCTGTCTTCTCACTCATTCATATCCTATGTTGTTTCCTGGGGAATTTAGAGCATCTGAAAAGACCCATGATTAGGATAAGAAGCTGAAGAAAATAGACATTTAATGTTAAGATATTCCTATTAGCAGATGACCATACATTTTAGCACCACCATTTACAATGCCTATGCATCTATTCATGTATGCATTACTACATAAATCAATCAATCAATCAATCTATCTATCATCTATCTGTGATGTACCTAATATGTATGAGGCACCAGGTTGACTCTCAGCTTCACCTTTATAGATAAATAAAACAGTCTCCAGATATCTTAAACTAATTTAAAGGATAGGGTGCCACTCTTAGGTGTCACAGGAAAATGTGTAGACACTGTTTATGAAAATATATTGGCTAGTTTTCTGTTAAAGTGGCACAAGTTAAAGTTATTTAAGAGGAGGGAAACACAATTAAGAAAATGCCTCCTTAAAACTGGCTTGTAGGCAAGCCTGTAGGGCATTTTTTAAATTAGTGATTGATGGGGGAGGACCCAGTCCATTGTGGGTGGTACCACCACGGGGTTGGTGGTCCTGGGTCTATAAGAAAACAGACTGAGCAGGTCAGGGTGTGCAAGCCAGTATGTAGTACTCTCCTCTGGCTTCTGCATCAGCTCCTGCCTCCAGGTTCCTGCCCTGCTTGAGTTCCTGTCCTCACTGCTTTTGATGATGAACTATTATACAGAACTGTGAGTGAGATAAACCCTTCCCTCTCCAAGGTGCTTTTATAGTCATGGTATTGTATCACAGCAATGTTAACCCTTACCCCTAAGACAGAAAACTAGCTCTGTCTGTCTGTCTTTCTGTCCATCTGTCTGAGTCAGGGTCTCTATTATGTAGCTCTGGCTGTCCTAGAACTCTCTATGTAGACCAAGCTGATAGAGATCCTCTTTCTTCTGACTCCTGAGTGCTGGGATTAAAGGCTTGTACCAGTACACCTGGCACAGCCTCTTTTAAAAAGTTTAATCACCAGCTCCCCATCAATATCAGAAAAAAGTTTATAGATATTCTTTACTTTCCCAATATATTTACCACAGCCCCTATGAATAATTCTCTTCTGTAGCCTTACAAATAATAATACAATGAAGTTTTGGTGTCATGTAAGACGCACTCATTTTGAGCATTACCTACTTAATGTACTTCCTAATTATAATTTCCTGGCAGGAGTTGCATGTATGGTTTGTGTTTAACTTTCTTGACCAAAGTTCTTTGACTGTAGTGTGGGGATAATGACTAATTCACAAGGTTTCCTGGAAGCTTACTTAACATACATTAAAGCACTCAAGTAAGCAGGGCTTGCTCTTTCTGCCTTTTATTTTTGTTTGGCTGGCCTGAAACTTATTATGATCAATTAATTTTAAAAGGTATTTAGAAGAAAAAGGTCTAAATTTCTCTCACTACAAAATGAGGGGATACAGTCCTGTCGACGCACTGTCCTAGATTAATGGAACTACACTGACTACTTAAGACAATAACAATTCAATAAAGACTTCCACATAGACTATTGGAGGACTAACAGGAAATGGTGACGTGACCGACATATTGAATGCAGCAAAGGTGACTACTCATTCTCAGCCGTCCAGCATTAGCTATTAGGAAAATGCAAATCAAGCCCCAAATAGAATATTGCTTCATACCAACTAGGATGGGTGGAGTTCCAAAATGGAAAGCTGTGAGCGTTGATGAGGATGTTGAACAAGTGGGGACCACAGCCCTTTGCTGGCGGGAACATAGAATGGTACAGCTGTTATGTGCCAACTATCCAGAAATTGATTTATCTGTTTGTTTGTTTGTTTGTTTGCTTATTTACTTACTTACTGGGTTTTTGAGACAGGGTCTCACTATGTAGCCCTGGCTGGCCTAGAACTTGCTATGAAGACCAGGCAGGTCCACCTGCCTCTGCTGGGATTAAAGTCATGTACCACCATGCCTAGCCTACTCAGAAATTTAAACACTATCACCATGTGACTCAACAGTTACATTCACAAGAACATCCTTAGAAGAATTAGACACCGGTATGCCAATAGGTACTTCTAGGTCTTAAATTTATCGAGGCCTTGGTCACAGCAGTCAGGGTAGATTAAAGTCAACTGCAGCATCAACAGAGGACCAAGGAAAACAATGACACATACACAGAACAAAAACATTACTCAGCTACCAAAACGAACCAAGTGGGGCTGGGATACAGCTCAGTGGTAGAGGGCTTGCCTAGCATATGTAAGGCCCTGGGTTCAATCCCCAGTACTATCACGCCTGCCTCGCCCACAAAATGGGAATAAAGTAGATGGGTATGGTGGCATAGGCCATAATCCTGGTACTCTGGGAGCTAAGACAGGAGGATTGTGAATGTGAGGCCATCCTGGGTTATGTATGAGCTTGAGGCCAGTCTGCTATAGATAGTGAGATCCTGATTCTAACAAAACAAAGTTCTGAAACATTCTACTGTCAATATTGATGAGCTTAAAAATATTAAGGTAATAAAAGCCATATATAAAATAACACTGACCGCATGAGTCTATTTATATGAGGCATCTAAACAGGCAAAGCCAGGGAAACAAAGTAGAATCGTAGTCACAGAGCTAGAGGAAGGAAGGGATGGGGGGGTTATTGCTTAATGGGTTACAGGGTTTCTCTCTGGAGTGATGAAATCTGAGTGATGGTTACATAATCTTGTGAAGGTACCTTAAGAATGTCCAAAATAAGCCAGGCGTGGTGGCGCATGCCTTTGATCCCAGCACTCCGGAGGCAGAGGCAGGCGGATTTCTGAGGTCGAGGACAGCCTGGTCTACAGAGTGAGTTCCAGGACAGCCAGGGCTACACAGAGAAACCCTGTCTCGAAAAACCAAAAAAAAAAGAATGTTCAAAATAGTAAATCTTCGGCCGGGTGTGGTGGCTCACGCCTTTAATCCCAGCACTGGGGAGGCAGAGGCAGGCGGATTTCTGAGTTCGAGGCCAGCCTGGTCTACAAAGTGAGTTCCAGGACAGCCAGGGCTATACAGAGAAACCCTGTCTCAAAAAACCAAAAAAAAAAAAAAAATAAATAGTAAATCTTCTATCATAGATATTTATGACACAAATGAGAGAAACCTTGAAAACAGAAACCAGAATTTCACTCTATAAAACTCTTCCAGGGGTCTGGTGATACAGCTCAGCAGATAAAAGGATTCAATTACCAGCCAGATGATCTGAGCTTAATCACCAAGACTAAGGGTGGAAGGAGAGAACTGAGTCCATATGGCATGCACAGGCCCCCACACACACATATACAGACACATACATACAGACACATACATACATACATACATACACACATACATAATGCATATACTCAGAAGAGGGCATCAGATCTCATTACAGATGGTTGTGAGCAGATGTGGTTGCTGGGAATTGAACTCAGGACCTCTGGAAGAGCAGTCAGTGCTCTTAACCGCTGAGCCATCTCTCTAGTCTAACAATTACATTTTTACAAGCACTTACACACTGTTTTCTGTTGTTATTGTTTTGTTGTTGTTGTTTCTCTGTGTAGTTTCTCTGTGTTGTTTCTCTGAGTTTCTCTGTGCAGCTCTAGCTGTTCTAGAGCTCACTCACTCTGTAGACTAGGCTAGCCTCAAATTTACAGAGATCTGTCTGCCTCTGCCTTTCAAATGCTGGGATTAAAGGTGTAGGCAGGGCTTTACACTGTGTAGTTTTTTTTTTTAAAAGATTTATCTATCTATCTATCTATCTATCTATCTATCTATCTATCTATCTATCTACATATCTATCTATCTATCTATCTATCTATCTATCCATCTATCTATCTATCTATTTATTTATTTAATATGAATACACTGTAGCTGTCTTCAGACACACCAGAAGAGGGCATCAGATCCCATTACAGATGGTTGTGAGCCACCATGTGGTTGCTGGGAATTGAACTCAGGAAACTCAGGACCTCTGTAAGAGCAGTCAGTGCTCTTAACCACTGAGCCATCTCTCCAGCCCCCCTGTGTAGTTTTAAAATAGGGCTGAGGGCCTGTGAGATGGCTTAATAGATAAAGATATCTGCTGTAGCCTAGGCCCCACTGGAGGAAGGAGAATTGACTTCTGCCCTCTGACCTCCATAACACACACACACACACACACATGCATACACATGAACACAAAACAAAAAATGTTAAAAAATAGGATCAGAGTACTGGGTTATTTGGCATATAATTTCTAAGGTAATTGTAGTTATAAGGAAAAGGTAAGTAAATATATATTTTTCAAATGTATAAAATCCTAATAAGAAGCTGGAGAGACAGCTCAGTGGTTAAGAACACTTACTGCTCTTGTAGATTACTTGGATCTCATTTCCAGCACCCTTATGGTGCCTCATAACTGCCTGTAACTAGTTCCAGGGGATTTGATGCCTTCTTCTGACCTCTTCAGGCATCAGGCATGCATGTGGAACACTTGTGTGCAGGAAAACATATTCACACACATAGGAAATCTTTAATTCTAATAAATAATCTTTCAGTCAGCACAAGAGCTTATGAAGGGAAGACGGCAGGGCATTTCCTTCTGTTAGTCACTGGGTAGCTCTGTACTCCTGGTTGCTGTGATCACATAGTAACCATATCGTGTTGTGATGCAGCCACTTCCTCTTGGGGCTGACATGTCTCTCTGTAGGCCATCATGGAGCAGACTGAGGTAGTGACCTAGATCTAGTCATGGCAACAAAACAAGCAGAACAGAGATAACTAGGTCTGAGGTAAAGGAAATGGCTCTTCTAACAGGCCCTGCAGAAGGCAGGGAGTGACTTGAGACCGTCACTTGAGACTCAGCCACTACTTCCTATCTCTGGCTGCATGTGGTCTTGTAGCCATGCTGCCCCTCTCCAGCCCCCAGCATCTAGGAGGGAGAAGGCCAGATGTAGTCAGCGTTTCTGGGGTGGGGCTTTCTGGTGATGCGTCTGCCTTGGAGTCACCTATCCTCCTAAGAGGAACTTTTGTAAGGTCACTGGCTCATCACCTAGACTTGGAAAGCAGCATTTCTTTGGTCTGTTGGTCTGGGGTCAATCTTCATGTCTCCCCAGCAGAAGCCATGGGATATCGTCTCTGTATTTAGACAGTAATGTGTTGCACATGCCTGTGTTCATGCAGGAGGAGGCCAGATGTTAACTGTCTTCCTTTATCATTCTCCACTTTATTTTATTTTTTGGTTTCTCAAGACAGGGTTTTTTCTATATAGCTCTGGCTGTCCTAGAACTTGGTCTTAGATCAGGCTGGCCTTGAACTCAGAAATATCTGTCTTTGCTTCCTGAGTGCTGGGATTAAAGACACCATCCACCACAGCCCAAAAATTATTTTTGGAGACAGGGTTTCTCACTTAACCTGGAGCTCTCCATGGGCCAGGCCGGCCGGCCAATGAGCTCCAGGGTCAGAATTTTCTTGTTCTCCCCCATCGGGCAGTGCTGGGTATATAGATAAGTGCCCAAGGTCTATGTGGCTGCTAGGGAGCTGAGCTCAGCTTCTTATGCTTGAGCCCTCTTCCCAGCCCTTGAAATCATATTCTCATGTTTTTAAATATTACTAATTTATTCCATTCCTTTTAAAAAGTTTTCTTCTAAAGTTATTAGATTTATTCATTTTATATGTGTGTTTTTAGCCTAACACGTATGTGCACCATGTGCATACTTGATATCCATGGAGGTCAGATGAAAGCATATGATTCCCTGGAACTGCAATTACGGCTGTGAACCACCATGTGGGTGCTGGGAATTGAACCTGGGTCTTCTGCCAGAGCAGCAATCACTCTTACTCAATGAGCCATCCTTCCATCCCCAAGTTATTCCATCCTTAACAGAATACAATCAATACTTGAGAATTTTTTTAATAAAAAGAAATTTCAAATGTATTTGGTTAGAAAAAACAGCATTAAACTGTCATTTTCTCTCTCTCTGTTCCACTTGAAGATAAGGTCTTATGTAACCCAAGTTGGTCCTAAGTCAGTATGTGGAGAGGATAACCTTGAACTCCATCCTTCCACCTATACCTACCAGGCACTGGGGCTATGGCCATCACATGTGCCTTAGACTACACCTTTAGGCTGAGTTTAAATGTTTCTAAGAAGGAACACTGTGAAGAGTTGTTAATGACTAAAAAGGAATTATTTAAAATAACTCAGTAAGCTTTATTTTAGGAAATACGGTGAGTCAGATGTCTGCTGAAACGCTGACCAGGTGAGATCAGAGGCAAACACATTTGAGAATATATGACTGAGGAGAAAGTAAGGGCAACATTTGCAGAATGGAAACAAAGTAGCCCGAGTCCCTAGGGATTAGATCCAGGGCACTTAGCATCTGCACACATTGTTCTGCAACCAGGCTTGGACCATAGCTACAAATGAGGGACCTCTACACAAAGAAAACCTTCAGAAACCTCCACTTTCAGAGATGGACAAACAGCAACTACAAAGCCCACCCTACACAGTGATGCTTAGACTTCACTTCTTTAGGAGGTAAATTAAGAAAAATGTTAGTCCTCAGGCGTAAACTCCCACTCAACTTTCCTTGGTATGAGTGAGTCTACTCTAAAAATAGCTCCAACTGTATCTCTAGCACCACATGAATCTCCAGGAGCCTGATCTGCCTATCAGCAGATGGCATCGACTTCTCTTCAAGGACCTAGATGAGATTTGGGCCCACTTCAATGAGGCAATGTAGCAGAAATGAGACTGGAGGATTTCTAAAGCAGCAACATGGCTGCCCCTAGATTCTCTCTTGGGACACCTGCTCTGGAACCCAGCTACTCTTGTTGTCAAGGAGCAGAAAGTTACTTGGACAACACATCACATGTAGAGGTTCTTACTGAAATTGCAGCTCCTGGTTTGGGGGCCCTCAAGTGAGGTTCTCATTATCAACTAGATACTGTGCTTTGTCTGTAACCATGGGACACTTGGGTTTGGACCCTCGACTTATACTACTTTTCTGATTAAAAATCTGGAGTGATCTGCTAAGGCAAACGTAAATCATCAGGGGTGGGGAGATGACTCAGTAGGTAAGAGTGCTTGATGCTCAAGGCCAAGGACCAGAGTTTGAATCCCTAGTACACACATACAAAACCTCTGTGGTCACTATACCTGTATTCCTAGTGCTGTGGCAGGGTTGGAGACAGAGGCTTGGTAGCTGCCAGCCTAGCTCTAGGTTCAGTGAGAGACCTTGTCTAAAAAGGAATGAGGCAGAGTTATAAAACAGAATACCCTCTGTCCTCTTCTGGCCTCTGCAAGTGCATAGCAGCACACACAAATGTACATACAACACCCACTCACACATACAAAATACATATTGGAAAAATCAAATCATTAATCTGTTACCACAAATCTGGTAACACATGTGCACATAACATATAAGGGAAAAAAATCACAAAATACACATAGAAAAACCCAGAATAAGTTATAAGGATAAACAGAATTAGGCAGACAACTACTGAAATTGGGTGTTATTTGGAGGTCTATTTAACTGAAGACATCAAGGATAAGAGTGTAACAGAGATTGTAACGTGTAAAACCCTAGGCATGAGAAGCAGATTAAAGGACAGAATTGCATAAATACCATCTTGGTATGTGTGTAGGACCTTAACTGTAACACCAATAACAGCCAGATATGGTGGTATGTGACTACAGTTCTAGCTACTCGGGAGCCAAAGCAGAACAGTCACAAGTTTGAGGCTGGCCTGGATAACATTGCAATACTAAAGGACTGGGGGTGTGGATCAGTGTTAGAATACATGCTTCATTTCACATGCTCAACGCCCTGGGCTCAATCCCAGCACAGAAACCAAAACCAAACAAGACTCTTAACAGATATGAAAGAAGGCCAACAGAAATGAGACATCAAAAAGTGATAGCCAGAAAGGCTTTATGCTATTGTTATGTCCTCTTCTGACACCAAGTCAGTGAAATTCCAATGCGGGGGGGCAGGGGGGGGGAGAGAAGGGGATGTCAGTAAGGTTTCTCCTTGAATAATGACCAGCCGAATTCTAAAGGTAGAACAAAAAAAGGTCCCAACAAGCAGGGCTGCCCAGAGCAACAATCAGAGGTTTGATCATATTGGGTAACCACACTGTAAGTTCCAGTCATTTGACTGGTGAGAT
Organism: Mus caroli; assembly: GCF_978045245.1. Classification (NCBI taxonomy): domain Eukaryota; kingdom Metazoa; phylum Chordata; class Mammalia; order Rodentia; family Muridae; genus Mus; species Mus caroli. The sequence continues at coordinate 60,608,897 of NW_028227268.1, forward strand.
GGCTTAGCAGTAAGGTGCTGAGCCTGGTAACCTGTTTGAACCCTGGAATCCATGTAAGAGTGGAAGGGGAGAATCACTCCACAAGGCTGTCCTCAACCTTCACACATATGGCATGACCTATATATACATACCCTCACCACAGACATAAAAATTACAGATAGACAACAGATACACACACACACACACACACACTCACTATACATGTGTATGTATGTATATGTGGGGTGTTTTATTCAGACAGGATTTTTGGTTTCATTGTGTAGCCCTAGCTGTCCTGGAACTTGCTCTATAGACCAGGCTGTCCACAAACTCAAAAAGATCCACCTGCCTCTGTTCCCCAAGTGCTGAGATTAAAGGTGTGGGCCACCACTGCCTGGTAAAAATATTTTTTTTTTTTTTTAAAGTTAACAGTACTTAAAACAGAGATGTCAGGGCTGGAGAGATGACTCTGCAGTTAAGAGCAATTATGGCTCTTCCAGAGGATCTGGGTTCAGTACCTAGCATCCATCTAGAGGTTCACATTATCTGTAACTCCAGTTCCAGAGGATCCAATGACCTTTCCTGGTCTTCTTGGGCACCACACACAAAGTGATTCATAGACATATTCAGGAAAAACAACTGTACAAATAAAGTTAAAAAAAAAAAAAAAGAGGAACCTCAGACTGACCATAAGAAGAGTATAGAGATGGGCTGGAGAGATGGCTCAGTGGGTAAGAGCACTGACTGCTCTTCCAGAGGTCCTGAGTTCAATTTCCAGCAACCACATGGTGGCTCACAACCATCTGTAATGGGATCTGATGCCCTCTTCCGGTGTGTCTGAAGACAGCTACAGTGTACTTACATATAATACATAAATAAATCTTTACACACACACACACACACACACACACACACACACACACACACAGAGGAGTCAGAGTATAGGATCCCGAATGAGTTAGTGGCACAATTTAGAGGGAAAATGTTGCCTTTCATGATTCCAGTCTCCCCGGCCTCATCCCTTTGATTTTACAAGACAGGGTTTCTCTGTGTATCTCTCCTTGGCCAGGAATACTCTATGTAAAGCAGGCTGGCCTTGAACTCAGAAATCTACCTGCTCTGCCTCCCATGACATTAAAGATATGCTAGCATACTTTTTTTTTTTTTTTTTTTGATTTTGTTTTTTTGTTTTTTTTTGAGACAGGGTTTCTCTGCGTAGTCCTGGCTGTCCTGGAACTCACTCTTTAGACCAGGCTGGCCTCGAACTCAGAAATTGGCCTGCCTCTGCCTCCCAAGTGCTGAGATTAAAGGCATGTGCCTGGCTACACGTTTTATTTTTAAGATTTAATTTTATTTTCATTTATGTCTAATGTGTCATGGGGTGGTATGTACATGTGAGTTCAGGTGCATGTAGAAACCAGGAGGGTGCTGAATCTGACACAGGCAGTTAAAAGCCTCCTCAAGGTTGTGCTGGGAACCAAACTTAGGTCCTCCATAAGAGTAGCAAGCCCCTTTCACTGCTGAGGCACCTCTTCTTGGGGCCAGGTAGACGGCTCAGTGGGTAAAGGCACTTGCTGCCAAGCTTGATGGCCTGGGTTCAACCCCAGTGACTGTTAGAGTGGAAGGAGAGAACCGACTCCTGCAAACTGACTTCTACCATGTGTGGTTCATGGCATGCAGGCTCCTCTCCCACAAATGAATGTAACAGATGAAAACAACAGTTTGATGAACTAATGTTTCTTAAAATGTATTTAGATATTTCATCAACTGAGACGGCACAGGAAGCAACTGGGCAGCCTGGGTGTGATGGTTTAGTGCGACTAGGAGCCACTGGGTCTTAGCTCTTTCTTGTTAAACTCTTAGTGATCCAACTAGTATCATCTCATTGGATGGCTGAGGAAAACCGAGTCACCACCTCCAGAACAATCCACCCCTCCTTTTGTTTTTGGCTTTTCCCTTCCCCTTGAACTGAGGATGTAGTTGGGATAAGCTATTTGAAAAAGACTTAACTGCCTAGAAGGATTATTATCCCTGCTCCATATATATGCTTCTTTTTTGAAGCCCAGATCAAAAGAAAACCTATTTGGAGCCTTCTTTAAGGAAAACTTCTGAAAAGAGAATCGGTACTCTTCTGTACTGCCTGCCCACTGCACTCTCTCCATTATACTGCTACAGTTTTCTCTATACTATGCTCTATGTTTGTTTTTGTTGTGAGTCTAGCCTTTAATGGCTGAGCCATCTCTCCAGCCTTTACTACGCTATATTAAACATTACTATAGTCTTGCTTTTACTCCAACAGCCACCAATTAGAAATGGCAAGTTGGATTCAGAGGAAATAAAGACAACAGTAGGGGTACTGACTGCTAAGTGAATGTTTATATCTTTTATTAGAGAAAGATTTTGGGAGGCTGGGTGTCCAGCATGTTTGAGACCTTTGGCTCAAACCTAAGAACTGAAAAAGGACAAATTGATTTCTTTTTTTTTTTTTTTTTTTGTTTTTTTGAGACAGGGTTTCTCTGTGTAGCCCTGGCTGTCCTGGCATTCACTTTGTAGACCAGGCTGGCCTCGAACTCGGAAATCCGCCTGCCTCTGCCTCCCGAGTGCTGGGATTAAAGGCATGCGCCACCACGCCCGGCTCGACAAATTGATTTCTTGACCCAAAATTTTTTTTTTTTTCTTTTTTTGAGACAGGGTTTCTCTGTATAGCTCTGGCAGTCCTGGAACTCACTTTGTAGACCAGGCTGGCCTCGAACTCGGAAATCCGCCTGCCTCTGCCTCCCGAGTGCTGGGATTAAAGGCGTGCGCCACCACTACCCGGCTTGACCCAAATTTCTAAGTTCTATTAAAAATAATCTAGAAAATATTAATTAGAGGACATACTGAACCCATACTATCTTGCAAACAAATACAGCTTTGATGCAAATTTTGAAACAAATTTGTGTATAATTCAATTCTAATAATTATAAAACATAAAACAAGGGGGCAAGAGAGATGGCTGAGGTTTAGAGTAATCCATGCTCTTCAGGGAGACCCAGAATTCAGGTTCCTGTACTGACCTCCCCTCCCCCCAAGACAGGGTTTCTCTGTGTACTGTGTTTCTCAGTCCTGGAACTCCCTCTGTAGACCAGGCTGGCCTCGAATTTAGAGATCTGCCTGCCTCTGGAATGCTGGGACTAAAGGCATTTGCCACCCCTGCCCAGCAAGTTCCCAGCATTCTTATCGTAGTTCACAACTGGCTATGACACCTGTTCCAGGGAATCCAACATCCTCTTTTAGTCTTTGTGCACACCAGGCATTCATGTGCTACACATACATGCATACAAGCAAAACACTAATACATAAAATGTAAATTAAAAAAAAAAAGAAAAGAAGGTATTCTTTCCTTGTTTGGAGCCTCTCCACTCTCAGGAGTTTTTTTTTTTAATAAATTTACATTAACTCTGTTTAAAAACCAGGAATAATTCTCCCAAATTCAGCCAATTTTATAAATCAATCCTGATGATTTCTGTTTAAGATCAGTTATTTAAAAAGAAGAAAGCCGGGCGTGGTGGCGAACACCTTTAATCCCAGCACTTGGAAGGCAGAGGCAGGCGGATTTCTGAGTTCGAGGCCAGCCTGGTCTACAAAGCGAGTTCCAGGACAGCCAGGGCTATACAGAGAAACCTTGTCTCGAAAAACCAAAAACCAAACCAAACCAACCAACCAACCAAACAAACACCCGAAGAAGCTGGGCAGTGGTGGCGAATACCTTTAATCCCAGCACTTGGGAGGCAGAGGCAGGCGGATTTCTGAGTTTGAGGCCAGTCTGGTCTATAGAGTGAGTTCTAGGACAGCCAGGGCTATACAGAGAAACCCTGTCTCGAAAAAAACAAAAAACAAAAACCCCTGCACCCCCCAAAAAGAACAACACAACAACCACATGGGAAAAAAGGTCCTGAGCAATTTTGAAAATCAGCTTTATTGAGGTATACTTTACTATAAAATTCACCCCTGTATGTATACACTTCACGTTGTCCAGTCATCACCATATTTAGGGTATCCTGGTTTTCTCGTTTGTTTTTGTCTGTATCATTATGCAAGTCTCATTTTTGAAGAATACTTTTAACAAAACCTGGGTACAGATTAACTCTAAAATTATCTATAAATGTACTTTCTATTTGTCTGAAGTTAAAAAAATCTCCCAATTTGACACATGCATCTTTGTAGCAGAAAATCGGTTTCAAAGCAGCAGGAAGGTCTTTTGCTATATTAGGAAAGAAACTTGGTGGGCTGAGCAGACACAATACAGCTCAAATTGTCTGGTGCATGATTTTATTTGATCCTTTTGCAAATAGACGGTTCCTCAGGATAACAGGTCAGGCACAGCGGCTCACGCCTGGGATGCTAGACTACAGAGAGACTGTCTTAAAAAACAAAAACAAAAACAAAACATCCAGTACAGTCGCAGTTCCCAAAGGAACACGAAGGTACTGAACGGAACCAATGATGAACAACCACTTTTCTGCTTCTCGATTTGGTTAGGGTGGAATTCGCTCGGGGTTCCCTAACCTATCTGGGAAGTCGGCTGTTTCTGTCCCTAGACTGACCAGCACAGAGAAAGTAGCTACCTACGACAGAAAACCTTTCGGGAAGAAGCTGAGATCGGTTAGTTCCCTAACCCAGCGACCCTCCTACAGTCTCCTACCTGAGGAGAAGCAGAGCAGGGACACCTGCTGCTCCAGGCGTGCCAAGCCTAGCATGGTGGGAGCAAAGAACATGGCTTCATCGTCCGGGTGCGCGATCACTACAAGGGCCCGGCTTCCGGCTCCCGGCAGGCCCGCCTGCTCCGGAGACCTCATTCGTTCCTCTAAGTTCCAAACCCGGAGGAAGCCCCAAGTCAGGACAGCCAAGGCCACACACCAGAGACCCACCACGTCCATGCCGGGTAAGTGGCACTGCGCCTGCGCAGGAAGGCAGGCTGCGGGTGGACTCGGGCTCCCTGCGGGAAAACGGAACCAGCTGAAACTGCGTTCCGTGGGTCAGAGCGCGGCGGCGGCTGGAGACCAAGATTCGTGGTCTAGCGTGGAAACTAACACCCATACTGCGCCATCTCCTCGGTGGCGGAACCCTCTACCTGCTCCAGTTTCAGAGCTCAGCCGCACTTTGCGGTCTTAAGTGTCTTTCTTACCGTTCAGTGTGCTTAAAAGGAAGGAAGCATTTTTGGAGTTATTTTGAGATCGCGTCTCTCTTTCTGCGTGTTCCCCTGAACTCACTAGATGCAGACCATGCCGGCCTCGAGTTTGCAATGATTCCCATTCCTTTGCCTCCTGAGCTGGGATTTCAGGCGTGTCAGCACGCCGGCCAAAAGGGAAGCATTCTAAAACAAACGTCAGCATTCTCCTTTCAACTCGTTTTATGACTTCAAACTTTGTATAAAACAGCCCGTTACCCGGAATAAAAGTTTTTCCAAAGCGGGTCACCATTTGTTCTTTCTCAGATGGCGGCTTTGCTAGAGGAAAAAGTGGCTAAGAGGAAATGTCATTTCACTCGAAGGGTGAGGTCGGCAGGCCCCTAAATTCTCTTAAGAGGCAGAGATTAAGCAGAGCCACGCCGCGGAGGAGGCCTCGCCCGCCCTGCCGAGGAACACTCGGTGTGAAATTAACGTGCGTCCCAGCCACGTGGGCTGAGGTTTTTCTCTTTGGCGGCGAGGGGACGGGGCAGCCGCTTTGGCGGCGCGCAGGGGTCGCAAGGTTAACCTCGCGCCGGGCTCCCGGTCCTTTCCCACGCCTGAGGGGAAGGGCCCCGGGCGCGCGGGAGTGGCCGGCTCGCGGGGCCGCTCCAGGCCGAGGACGCGATGGCTGCCACGGCGGCGGCGGGTCGGGCCGGAGGCAGCGCTGCCGGGGCGGGCCTGAGTGCGAGGGACAACTTGAAAAGAACCGGCGCGGTGTCCGCGACCCAGGAAGCGAGGCCGCGGTAAGAGCCGCACTCCGTCCGCCCGGGGAGGGAGTCGTCTCCCCAACCCTCCGGAAGGAGGAGGAGCCCGAGTCGGAGCCGCCTCAGCGCGGTCGCCCGGCCTGAGGGGGAGGGAGTGGGGTTGAGGCAAGATGGCGGCTAAGGTGGCGAAGCTGCGGCGGCGGCGGCTGGAGTGAGCGCCCAGCTCGCCGCGCTGCCGAGCGAGGGCCGGGCGGAGGGCCGCGCGCCGGGGCCGCGCCCCGGTCGTCCGGCCGTGGGGCGCGCCGGCTCTCACTCGCCAGCTCCCGGTGAGTAGGCTCGGCGCCTGCAGCCCCGGCCTCCGGGCCCTGCTCGCCCGGGAGCTTCCTCGGGCTCCCAGGGCGCCAGCTTCAGATCGGCCGGGCCAGGGGCGTCGCGGAGGACGCAGGGTTAGGGCCTGTCCGAACCGCTGGTCTTTTCCTCTCCCTCCCCCAGGGGCGAGTCGGGTGCGGCGGGGAGTTCAGGCTAGACGAGTGGAGGCTCCTGGAGTTTGGAGGAAGAATGGCCTTAGGCGGGCGGACATCAGCCCGAGGTATCTGTCCATTTGGGAAGGGGCGTGCGGTGCCACCGAAGGGGGTGCGAGGATGGAGGGCCTCGGGTGGGGCCGGCGCAGGTGACTGTCCTAGGCCCACTCGGAGGGAGAGTTGGTGGCTGTTTGGCGAGTATGGAAGGGGTTAAGGAGGGTGACAGCGATGGACAAGTGTGTGAAGAGCAAACTAGTTCACCTTTCTAACTGGCCCACTTGAGGTATAATGGCGAAGGGTTGGTAGTGGTGCAGCTGCGAAGAGCAGCACCCTCTGCCTCCTGCCGTTTGTTATTGGTGTTTTCTTGTGCCAAGTGGGAGATTGCACCCCCCTTTTTTTGGGGAGACAACGACGACCGGAATTTGAGAAAGTACTTGAGAAAGCAACCTTAACGGAAAGGATACTGCGTTCTTAGAATTAGTGTGGCCCAAGAATAGTCATGCAAAGAAGTGGATGGGAATAAATGATGTTTGTGGAAAGTATTTTTGCCTAAGAAATGCCGGGTTGTATCTGCCACAGTGCCTGTTCAACATTGAAGAGTAGCGTTCTGGGTAATTTTAATCTTTGAGACTAGTATATTCACCTGCATCAGATTTGCTTGCTACCCTAATTATATCCTGTTGTATTGAAATGTAAATTCCTTGTGTGCACCCTGGTGAGAGAATTGGTGGGAGCCTAAACATGGCTGTATACAAAGAGCAACAGGCCTGGGATGTAAAACTGCCCTACACACAGTCATTCATATGTCCAGGGTATCTTGATTAATACTTGATGATGATTCTCATTCACAAGGACGGTATCTGGTGAATAAATGAAGAGCTGATGTTTTAAATTAATTAATTTTGTTTGTTTGAGACTATTTATGCCTGTAGCACTTGTTGGCCTGGAACTCCCTTTGTCACTGCCTATGTGGTGATGCTTGTACCTGCCATATTTTATTTAATTTTTTAATAGTTTCGGGAGATGTTTTAATATTTCTCCATGTTCCCCATTTAATATATTAAAATTTAACATACATTTACTGGATGAGTCAGTTCATATTTGTCTGGGCTCAAGCTCTGACTTACTTAGATATGTGTAAAAGTTACAGAAGAAATAAAGCTAAGTAACTAGATAAAAATCTTACATTCTTATTCTATTACAGCCCAGTGGTTGAATCAGCTTTAATTTCAGCAGTCCAAAGGCAGAGGCAGGTAGATCTCTGAGTTCGAGGCCAGGCTGATCTACAGAGTGAGTTCTAGAACAGCCAGGGCCACACAGAGAAACTTTGTTGTGTCAAAAACCAAAAGGAAAAAAAAAAAAAAAGAAAGAAAAGAAAACTGCAGTGGTTGTTTAGTTTATTTTAATATTTATAGCTTCCAGTTGCTTTGTCTTTAAGTGCACCTGTTAATGAAAATCAAACCGTATGTGTGTGTGAGTGTGTTTGTGTGTGTGTGTGTGTGTGTATATACACACATATCTAGAAAGTGATTACTTGCCATACCAAAACACTTCTTATCTTTTAGCAAAAGTTTACTGTATGTTGTAATACTCCTCCTGGGAAACTGTAATACTACAAATTGTAACTCTCTCTGCAATTAACTGGCATTTAGAACATGTTAAGCTTTTCTGTGTTTTAGTTTTCTTATCTCTAACGTTAGGAGAACTCTGTTTTCACAGGTTTTGTTCTTATGAGTCTACTCTGAGTAGTTATGAAACTGGAATGGGGCTACAGCCCATTTGGTAGAGAGCTTAGGCAGTGTGCACCCAGCCCCAGATTTGATTCCCTAGCAACACATAAAAGCAGACACATGTCCACTCGGGAGTTGGAGGCAGGAGGATTAGAAGTTCAAGATTGTCTACAGCTATATATTGAGTTTGAGGCCAATCTGGGATATTCATGACCTTGTTTCAAAAAAATTATGAAAATGCTTTAAACAGGTTAAGAGGATTATGCTTCTGTGAGAGTAATGCTTTATCTGCAAATCTCAAGTATTCACGTTACAACTCATCAGAATATACCTGTTGCTCATGTATTTATAGAGCTATGATTCTCTCCTATAAATTTTAAAAAAGATTATATTGCCTGGCATGGTAATCTTAACATTATGTATGTACAGATCTCTGTGAGTTTGAGGCAAGATTGGTCTACATAGTGAGTTTTAGGCCAGAAAAGGTTTAAATAGTGAGATTGTGTCTCAAGGAAGAGGAAGAAAAAGGAATATATATATATATATATATATATATATATGTGTGTGTGTGTGTGTATATATATATATATATATATTTTTTTTTAAAGATTTATTTTAAATATGTGAGTACAAAGTCCCTGTCTTCAGAACACACCAGAAGAGGGCGTCGGATCCCATTACAGATGGTTGTGAGCCACCATGTGGTTGCTGGGAATTGAACTCAGGACCTCTGGAAGAGTAGTCAGTCCTCTTAACCACTGAGCCGTCCGTCCAGCTGATAATATATAATTTTAACTGTCTCTTGTATTAAAAAAAATAAAATAAACTTGGGACTGGATAGATGATTGCATGGTTAAGAGCACTTTTTTGTTTGCAGGTGATCCAGACTTGGTTCCCAGCACCTATAAGGCAGCTCACTGCTGTCTGTAATTCCAGTTCTGGATCTGATGTTCTTGTCCTCTAAGGCACACATGTGATGCACATATATATACATGTAGGCAAACAGTTATTACACATAAAATAAAAATGAACAAATACATAGTGAACTCAAAAGTGTTGGACTGTCTGCAAGATGAAGAAAAAGAAAATGCAGGAAGTTAACCTCTTTGGATTTAATTGGATTGTAGTTTGTTCTGGACCAGGCAAATTCAGGTCACTCCAGTTTTTATAGCACTGAAGATTTACGCATGCATTTATTTACTCATTTTTGTGACATAATGAATTTTTTGTCATTGTCACTTGTTTTAGAAATCAAAGGCCTTTGTTTAGGCCAGAGATTGATGTAGGTGAATATCATGCTATTACTTTTTAGATCTCTCTCTCTCCTTTCCTCTCCTTCCCCCTCCTCTATTTTATTATTCATTTTTAATTATATCTTTTAATCTATCTTAGTTGTATTTTCATATTTTTATTGGCCCTGGAAATGGTACTGTTCTTATGCATTTAGTTACCCCCATCTTTTTTTTTTTTTAACTATTTAAAAATACATTTATGCTGGTCGGTGGTGGTGCATGCTTTTAATTCCAGCACTTTGGAGGCAGAGACAAGTGGGTCTCTGTGAGTTTGAAGCCAGCCTGGTTTATGAAGGGAGCTAAGGCTACACAGAGAAAATCAAAACATTTGTTTATTTATTGCGTGTGTGTATGTCCATGGCAGGTCTGGGAAGTGAAGGACAGCTTTCAGGAGTCGTTTGAGCACTGGTTGGCAGCCTTGATGCAGGGGCTTTTATCTGCTAAGTCATCTTACCATCTCTGTTACTAACTTGAGATGGTCTATGTTGTCCAGGCTGCCTGCCTAGAACTGAGCTCAGGTGATTCTTATGTCACAGCTACTTAGCTGAAAGTACAGGTGGCACCGTAGCGCCCTGCTTCATCTGTTCTTTTGTTCACACATATTTTATTAGACCATGGTGTAAAAGCAAGTAATAAAGGTTGATCAGAAGTGCTCTGAGCAGACTTAAAGATCAGAGACGTGTATATTTTCAGTTATTCAGTTGTTTTAGCTTGTATGAAGTACTTTTTATTTTTTAATTTTTTTTAAAGATTTATTTATTTATTATATGTAAGTACACTGTAGCTGTCTTCAGACACTCCAGAAGAGGGCATCAGATCTTTGTTACAGATGGTTGTGAACCACCATGTGGTTGCTGGGATTTGAACTCCGGACCTTCAGAAGAGCAGTCGGATGCTCTTACCCACTGAGCCATCTCACCAGTCCCTGAAGTACTTTTTATGTTAAATGCTATAAAGGCAAAAATAAGAGCTTTTAGTTTAAATTTTTTTTTTTTTTTAGTTTTAAATGAATTATAGATACAAGTAACTCAGTAGTCAGCATAATTGATATTTTGTTCTTGTACTTGAGGATACAAAAAGTAATTTTAATGGTTAAGAGGGGTTTTCTTTCTCTATCAGACCTCCTTAGGAATGTTGAAAAACTGTGAAAACAACTGCAGCATAGCAGCAGCTACGTGGATCACCTGGTTTTATTTTGGTATTTTTGTGGTCTTGTTTATTTTTTTTCTTGAACATTTACTATATTTCTGAGCCATTTTTGCTATCCCAGGAACTCCTGTGGTCAGAAAGTTACTTGGATAACATTCATCTCAACACTTGGGAGGCAGAGACAGGCGGATCTCTGAGTCCAAGGTCAGCCTGGTCTACAGAGTGAGTTCCAGGACAGCCAGGGCTATATAGAGAAACCCTGTCTCAAAAAACAAAACAAAACAAAAACCAACCAACCAACCAACCAACCAACCAAAAAACCCTAAAGAAAAGAAAGAAGGAAGGCAGGCAGGCAAGCAAGCTACTTGTGTAGTCTTCAGATACAACCTGTGCCCTCGACCCACTTGCCTTTGAAAGTCAGAGACATAGTAAACACACTGATGTGTGTCTGTGTAGCTCTTAGTTTAATACCTTATTGTTGTTAACTTTTAGCTGTGATCTCAAAAAACAAATTAAATTGGTTAAAATGAATTGCTTACAATTTGTAATTTGTAGAATCCTAGAGTGTATAGCCATATATAGATGTAGTTTTGTTTTATATTTGAATATTTTGAGGGTATGAATGGCTGAGAATGAAATGATCTGCCCAAGTTGCTATTGGGCAGGAACAAAAGCCATATTTCTGATATCTAGTATGGTGTTCATTTTATATATATATATATACCATATTATATATGAAGCAGTTGGGTTTGATGATGGATTTTTACCTAAAATTTGGACTGACTAGAAAAGGAGTGATTACTTGGATGTTCAGTGTAGGTATTGAATTTAAAATACTTTATAACATTACATTTCTGCAATGAATATTTTTTGAAGAAAATGCTACTGATGTGGTTGTCATGGGGCATTGTTTAGTTTGCTTAAGTTTTCCCTCTATTTTGATGAACATTTTACTTTACTTTTTTAGTTTTTTTGAGAAAGAGTTTCAATGTATAGTCTTGGCTGTCCTGGGACTCATTCTGTAGACCAGACTGGCTTCAGACTCAACAGAGATTCATCTGCCTCTACCTGCTTCTTCCAGATTGCTAGGATTAAAGGCATATGCCACCTCCGCCTAGCTTGATGAACATTTTAAATAAATAGATTTTTCAAGGTTATTCTGACCTAGTTACATTTAATGAAATTTAAGTATTATAGTGGTGGAAATTTTATTATCAGTAATTTGCGTGTTTCTCTTACTCTGACTCTAGATATAAGAAACAATTTGTATTTATTTTCAAATTTTAATTTGATTTTATATGTATGAGTGTTTTGCCTACATTTGTGTCTGTCTCCCACATGTATTCTGGTGCTCATTGAAGACCAGAAGAGGCCGTTGAGCCTCCTGAGTTGCTATGTGGGTATCGGGAATTAAACCTGAGTTGTCTGGAAGAGCAGCCAATGCTTTTACCACAGTGCCATCACTCCAGCCTACATTTTATTTTAAAAAATGTTTTAAGCAGGGTCTTGCTGACCAGGCTGGCTTCAGTCCTTTTGCCCCAGCTCTCTTCCTGTTGCAGTTGCCCCAGGCCCAGCTCATTTTACAATAAGTCCATTTGTAGTCAGTTTGTTGGCTGTTGTTTCCCACCCACCACACCTCACGGCTGGCAATCTGATTCCAGGCCTAGAACGTACTACTAAGCTGTATCCTTAGCCCTGTAATAGTAATTTTCTAAAAATACTCATGCCATAACATTTATTTTAAAGGAAAAGCTGTATTACTTATTCATTCATATTCTCGACACCTTACTTCCCCGTTTTTGAGACAGGATCTCTCTATGTAGTTCTGGCTGTCCTGGAGTTTCACAGTGTAGACCAGGCTGACCCCAAACTCAGAGAGATCCTCCTGCCTCTCCCTCCACTCTCCCTCCAGAACGCTACCATGCCTGGCTGTATTAGTCTGTTTTGTTTTGTTTGTTTTTTGTTTTTTCGAGACAGGGTTTTTCTGTGTAGCCCTGGCTGTCCTGGAACTCAATCTGTAGACCAGGCTGGCCTCGAATTCAGAAATCCGCCTGCCTCTGCCTCCCGAGTGCTGGGATTAAAGGCATGCGCCACCACCGCCCGACTGTATTAGTCTGTTTTAGTTCATAATTTTTACATAGATAATAGTGAAGCATGACTATTTGTCTATTTATAACATCTGAGCTATTATATCTACCTACTTTGCATTTTATTATGAGTTTTTCCAGATTGGATGTGGTGGTTCCTGCCTGCAATCCCGTGGAAGCAGAGGCAGGAGGATCCCAGCAAATTGAAGATAGTTGTTACACAGGTAGGACTAGTTACCAAGACCCGTCTCACCCTGCCCCTCCAAAAGAGCTGTATTTTTTCTCCCGTTAAACTACCCTCTTTTGTGGATTGTTCTTTTTCCACATTGCTCTCTCAAACCCTACTATATAAACTTTTTTTCAGTGATTTAATGATGTTTCACTTCAACCAGGAGGTCCCCCTCCTATTTCCTTTAAAGTATATATTTTTGTTCTGGATATTATTTTTTATTTATTTTTATTTTTTATTTTTTGGTTACTGAGTTTGTTTGTTTTTGAGACAGGGTCTTGAAGGGTTAGCTCTGACTCCATCTGGAGCTCAGGCTCTTTTTGAGAATGTGGTACTGGGACTGCAGGCATGAACTTCCATGCCTGGCTAGGAGTTGCTGATGGATTCAGAATGTGATACTCAAGTGCATGTCCGTTTGGTCGCCTTTAAACTGTGAGGCCCTTGTAAGCCTGTATACATTTAAGTTTAATAGAATTGTGTTTCTCTCTACCTCATTCCTGGAGTAGTGGATGTTTGTTGAGTATGTAAAAGATAAGAGCCTATGAGCTAGCTTTTAGTGTGTTTGCTATAGAAGAGGTCTAATACAATACATGGCAATTAGTGTTGAATAGTTTTTGAAAATGAAAAAAAAAAAAAGAAGTGCACTCACTTTATTGAAATAGCAGTGAATTATCAAAGCACTTCTTTCAGAAAAAAAGTCCTGCTAGTTCATTGGGACTTTTATGAGGATGGGAAGGTAGACATGGAGATTGGTTTGTCCATGATAGCATTTTAGTTCCAGATACTATTGGATATAAGAATGTTTTTTTAACAAGTAAGCAGGGAAGGAAGTTTGGGAGTAATTTCAGTGCTAGAAAAATTATATGAATTAGAAATTTGGAGTGCTTGGTTTATAGGATGTGTTACAATATAGACATAAATCCTTAAGTACCTTAGTCTGAAACAAAAGGCTATCAGATGATTTTGATTTTCTTCTTCTTGTTGTGTACTTGAAATGTGGACTGCTTACCTGTGTGAGTGTGTGTGGGCACGCCTGCCTTCCTGCCTGCCTGCCTGCCTGCCTGCTGCCTGCCTGCCTGCCTGCCTGCTGCCTGCTTGCCTGCCTGCCTGCCCGCCTGCCTGCCTGCCCGCCTGCCTGCCTGCCTGCCTGCCTGCTTGCCTGCCTGCTTGCCTGCCTGCCTGCTGCCTGCCTGCCTGCCTGCCTGCCTGCCTGCCTGCCTGCCTGTGTGAGAGCATGTGAGTCTGCCTGCCTGCAGGATGACAGTGTAGAAATGAAATGGAACCCAGGTCCTTGCTCACAGTAGACAAGTGCTATACCACTGATGTAGCCTCAATTCTAGAATATATTGTGCATTTTGTTTGTTTGTTTGAGACAAGGATTTGCTTTGTTATCCAAGCTGACCTTGAACTTCTGAGTTGAAATAATCCTGTCTTGGCCTCCTGAATAGCTGTTTCTTCAGGCATCCACCATAATGCCAGGTTTGGCTCTTAGGTTTTTATAAGGACATCTTTATGCTTGTGGACTGCCCTTTTCCTTGTGCTTGTTAATCCGTTGAGTTTTTTGCTCATCCACAGTTCAGATTCAGAACAATCTGGTTTTAGGCAGTTTATACTCCTTGGCAATAACATAGCATAATTTTGAACATGTTTGAAATAATTATAATCATCCAAAACACATCATACACATCACACAAATAAAAATATTTTAAAGTAATGAAAATTTAAATATCTTTAGATAGGAGTTCAAAGACATGCTTATTATTACTTTAAACATATTTGAGACTTTGATTTGTCTAATTATTTTCTCTTGATGTGTATATTGCATTTTCCTTTACATTGCTTTATGATTTTAGCATTGGTAGGGTTAGTCACTAGTTCCTTATTCTGTTTACTTTAGACTTTGTTCTGGTCTGTGAATTCTTGGGTAAACTTTACATTTTGTGGAGTTCAAAAAGAAATCTTGGTGTTGAGAAAAAAGAAAGATAGTTTTGTGGGTAAATGTGTTCAGACCCAAGTCTGAGGCCCCAATTTCAGATCTGTAGTACTTTTAGAAAATGGGAGACTCTAGAAACTGGGGCAGGGAGACAGGAAGAAGTCAGTTTTCACACAATTAATCTATGATTTCAGTATCCTCAATAGTTAGTATTTACAGTAAAACTTCAGTAAGTTGTTCCCCAACCCATGTGATACAGGCTGGGATTAAAAGCATGTGCCACCACCATGTGACTCGATCTTTTTTTTTTTTTTTTTTTTAAATGTAAGTACACTGTAGCTGTCTTCAGACACACCAGAAGAGGGCATCTTATTCCATTACAGGTGGTTGTGAGCCACTATGTGGTTGCTGGGATTTGAACTCAGGACCTTCGGAAGAGCAGTCAGTGCTCTTAACCATTGAGCCATCTCACCAGCCCCTTAATAAATGTTTTAAAATAAAATTATAATTTTTAAATAAATATTTTTTTCTTTTTACTTTTATGTACATTGGTGTTTTGCTTGCCTTTATGCCTGTTTGAGGGTATTGGGTCCCCTGGAACTGCAGCTACAGACAGGTGTGTGATGCTGTATTGATGCTGGGAATTGAGCCTGGGCCCTCTGGAAGAGCCACCAGTGGTTTGATTTTGTTTTTTTGCTTTAATTTTTTTTTTTTTTTTTAAGTTTCAGAGGACTAGTCAGTTTCACAGTAACTGTTTAATGCTGTTGTTTTGTGAATCTTCAAACTATGAATAAAGGAGCTCCATTTTGTTTTTTAAATTCATGAATTCTTTTTTTTTTTTTTTTTTTTTTTTGGTTTTTCGAGACAGGGTTTCTCTGTGTAGCCTTGGCTGTCCTGGAACTCACTTTGTAGACCAGGCTGGCCTCGAACTCAGAAATCCGCCTGCCTCTGCCTCCCGAGTGCTGGGAGTAAAGGCGTGCGCCACCACGCCTGGCTTTATGAATTCTTTTTTGAATGCTTACTGTAAGTCCACTTATGTCCTTATGAAAGTTTTTCTTTGAATATCATGCTTTCTGGAGTCTAGGGTAATTTAATTTAACTTGATTTTCTGTTTTGCTTCTATGCATCTGTCTTTTATTTTATTTTATTTTTGTGTGTATATGTGTGTGTGTGTGAGTATATGTGTGTGTACCATAATGCATGCAAAAATCCACTGGCGGTCAGAAGAGGTGCTGAATTTCCTGGAACTGGAGTTGCCACTGTTTGTGATCTGCCATTTGGATACTAGAGCTGAGTGAGCCCTGGTTTTCTGCTAGAGCAATACATATTCTAACTCCCAAGCCATCTCTCCATCCCCCTGTGGCCTATTTTTTTGTTTATTCTTTTGTTTTGAAAGAAATGTTTATTTACTTTGTGTATCTATGCAACTTTTGTGAGATTGTTCTCTCTTTCCATCATGTGAGTCCCAGGTTATAATTTAGGACATCTGGCTTAGCAAGTACTGGAGAGCCATCTAGCTGGCCCTATTTATCTATCTTCTAAGTAAGACGTTAAGCTGTCATGTGTGACTTTTTTTGTTTTTTGTTTTTCTATATAGGGTTTCTCTGTGTAACAATCCTGGCAGATCTGGAACTCATTCTGTGAGCCAGACTGACTTTGAATTCACAGAGATGCACCTACTTTTGCCTCCTAAGTGCAGGGTTAAAGTCCTGTGCCACTACTGCCTGGTTTGTTTTTTTAAAAAAAATTTAACAGTAATGCTTTATAAGAGAAAATTTATTCTAGTATTATACAAATTACAGGATTTGGTTATATGATTTCTAGTTTCTATTCTCTCTGGAAGCCAGACTTCCAGATAATTGACTTTCTTTAAATCATTCCCAGTCTGGAGAGCTTTAGTTTGTTAGTTTGAAATTGGTCCTTCTTAGCCTGCCTAACATTCTTGAGAGGTTAAACTGGAACCTTGGGCCTCTCTATGGGAATCAGTAAAACTTCAATAGTTTGCTGTAATTTTCTGACGTGCCACAGAGGACATTTTACTTTGTTCTCTCTGTGTGTAGTTTTGTTTTAAAATCAGGTTTTATTACCTTATCAGTTAAAAATGGAACTGTAGGGGTTGGAGAGACGGCTCTGCAGTTAACAGTACTTGTTGCTCTTGTAGAGGACTTGGCTTTGATTCCTAGCACTACGTGGTGGATCGCAACCATCTGTAGCTCCATTTTCCATGGAATCCAATGCCTTTTTCTGACCTCCACTGGCACTAGACATGCATGTGCTCACACATATATGCAGAGAAAACACTCAGGCACATAAAATAGAACAATCTAAAGAATAGAAATAGAATTGTATTCACATTGGTGAAATGTGGTCTTCCTTCTCATTGGTAGATTCGTTCTTGCTTCTCTAAAGAGTCATCTGAAGACTTGCCACAGAGAAGTATATTTTTAGATATTTTTCCAAGATAGCGTAGGCCACCTTGAAAACCTGTCCAAGTACATTTTGGTTATGCAAAGACTATAGGCTAAAAGCCAGGAGTTCCTGGTGAGAGGAGGATTAGCCTTTTATTTTTGGCAGATTGTATTTGAAATTTTGTTGTTTCAGGGTATGTGTGTGTTATAAGAAGGTTCAAACAGGTATCTGGTATCTAAATAAAATTTCATTTTGCCATTTTTTGTTTTTGAGACAGGGTCTCACTACGTAGACCTGGCTGTCCTGGAACTCATTGTGTAGACCAGGCTGGCCTCAACTCATAGAGATCCACCTAGCTCTACCTCCCTCATACTGGGATTAAAGGTGTGTGCCACCACTGCCTGGCTCCTCTTGCCATATTTTATCTTTTGGTTGTATAGTGTAAGAGTCTGGTTTTATCTGTCTGTGGCATCCAGAGATATGCTTGTCTCATAACAGTGACATCTAGGTTTAACATTATTTTCAGCCTAAAGCATTATATGTATCAAAATTTATATGAGGCAGTTGCTTATAAAATCCTAGTTTCTTTTTAACTTTTAATTTTGGAGAGACAGGGTCTCATGTAGCTCTTACTGGCCTCAGAGGTACTGAGACAGTAAAGCTGGCCTTGAACTTCTGGTCATTCTGCCTCCACCTTTTGAGTGCTGGGTCTACAAGGGTGTACTTTGATATTTGGCTTGACGAAGTTTCTTTTCTTTTCTTTTTTTTTTTTTTTTTTTTTTTTTTTTTTGGGTTTTCGAGACAGGGCTCCTCTGTGAAGCCCTGGCTGTCCTGGAACTCAATCTAGATCAGGCTGGCCTCGAACTCAGAAATCTGCCTGCCTCTGCCTCCCGAGTGCTGGGAGTAAAGGCATGCCCCACTATGCCTGGCTCTTGACGAAGTTTCTTAAAGAGTTCACAGAGCTTTTACATTTCATGAGTTGAGGATACTAAGCCTGAGTTACTGGGCTTTGTTCCCAGGAACTGAATTTACAGCTCATGGGATGCCTTAGTAGGTAAAGGCACTTGCTACTAGGCCTGACCACCTGAGTTCAATCCCCAGAGCCCAAGTGGTGGAAGGAGAGGACCAATCCTACAAGTTGTCCTCTGCTACCCTCCCCCATGCATACACAAATACACACTAAGTAAGTAAATGTAAAAGTGATTTTAAAAAGAACTGAATTTATAGTTTGACATTGGCATTGAAAATGCCTCCCTTCCTTTCAGCTCTAGCTTTAAATTAGTTTGTTTTTATTTTAGTTGGTTTTAAACCACAGGGTATTCTGTAGAGGTATCTCGATGCCCCAGGACCAGAGTGAGTAGTAAAGGGAAAACCAGATGGTAGCAGACCTGAAAAGAGAGATTCTAGGTTGGCACATTGTTACTGAATCAGAGGTTTTGCCTTTGTGTCTTTGGCTTGTATATAAGATGTTTGAAAGAGTGCACTAGTTAGGAAACAGAAGGTCTGAACTTGCTGTTTGTGTTATGGATGAGTTGAGGGTGGAGGTCATATAAAGTCTCCAGGCTGAAGTTAAATGAGATTGGAATGGAATGTAACCCACAAATTTGTATGTCATTAAGAGCTAGTCCTGTGATTTTGTGATTTGTTACTTACTGGCTCTATTTTTTTTTTTTAAGATGTATTTATTTGTTTATTATATGTGAGTACACTGTAAGCTGTTTTCAGACACTCCAGAAGAGGGTGTCAGTACGGATGGTTGCAGGAATTTGAACTCAGGACCTTCAGAAGAGCAGAGCTATCTCTCCAGCCCTACTTACTGGCTCTTATGTTGGAATAGTTTATTTTATTTATGAGATTTCAAAGTCAAACTTAACTAAAATTATTCCTCAAAACCTAGGACATTCTGTGTATTACTGATAAAAGAGAGAAACAGATAAATCATTCACCTTATAGTAATATTGAATGCAGGTGACAGATAGTGAACATTAGACTGCAAACTAAAGCAACGAAACAAAACCCTTTACCTTATACCACATGGAGTCCTCTCAGCTCCTGTCTTTGCGCTTAGTTGTTTGTTCATAGCTTAGGCTGGCCTTGAACTCATAACCCTCATCCTCCCTAAACCTTCACAAAATATTCACGAACATTCATATATAAGAGCAAGATACAAGCCGGAAGTGGTGGCACATGCCTTTAATCCCCGGCACTTGGGAGGCAGAGGCAGGCAGATTTCTGAGTTTGAGGCCAGCTTGGTCTACAGAGTGAGTTCCAGAACAGCCAGGGCTACAGAGAAACCCTGTCTGAGAGCAAGATACAGCATAATGTCTATGTAGTGTGCTATCATTATGTGATTGTGCTTACATGTGTATAGAATGTTTCTAAAGGACACTCTGCTTTTGGTTGCTTTCTGGGATGTGAAATTGATTTTTAAATTTTATAATCTTGGTACTTTAAAAAACTTCTGATTCAGATGTATTTTACTTATTTCTAAAAACAAACTTATAACCCTCTTCTTCCACCCAACACCCCACTACTGTTGGCTTTTTAACCACTTCTATCCAAGCAAGTGCATGTACACAGATGAGGCTTGGCCCTGAATGGTTTGAGTGCCCGGTTCTTCTAAACATCTGCACTTGATATTAGCCAAAAGATGAGACATGATCACGCTTCTGCTTGCTACAGAACCTACAAAGTATTGTAGAGAACACCAGCTTCTCCTGTTGTTGCTGCTGCTGATTGATACTGGGAAAGTTGCTAAATCCTGTTCCTCAGACCTATTAAGTCAGTTAGGTGATCTCAAAATTTGCTGACTTGCATGCCTTGTGTCTTGGAGGAAACGGGCAGAGGCAACAGCTAGTCTTAGTGCTCTCATTGCTGTATAACATGAGTGAAATCATCCTCTAAAATACACACCCCTTACAGTCACACAGGTGATTTTTAAAGTTTCTTCTCAAAATTGTTTTAAATTAAATTGAACGTCACTTCTGGAAAATTTTATTTTCTAAACCTAATGGGGTAAAGACTGAAAAAAATATGATGAAGTTGGCCCAAGTTTGCTCACTGACCCCCTGAGTGTCTTTGCCTAGCAGGTACAAAACTCTGGCTTTGATTCCCAGCATGAAGGGGGCGGGGAGGGGGGGGAACAACAGCAAAGCTAGAGTAGACAACTGTTAGTGGGCTGTGATAGAGTGATAGCAGCTGATAGAGTGCCTGCCTAGCCCTGGGGAGGTGGAGCGAGGAGCAGAGGGCCAAGGTCATCTCCAGCTACCCAGCTAGTTCAGGGCTGTCTACAGGAGACAGTGTGGGGAGGGGGGTCACAAAATATTAACTGTGGATATATATATATATACACACACACTCATACACATATACATATGTATATATATATTTATTCTTTTGTTTTGTTTTGTTTTCTTGGTTTTTCGAGACAGAGTTTCTCTGGGTAGCCCTCTGCTGTCCTGGAACTCACTCTGTAGACCAGGCTGGCCTGGAACTCAGAAATCCTCCTGCCTCTGCCTCCCAAGTGCTGGGATCAATGGCGTGCGCCGCCACCACCGCCCGGCTAATTACTCTTTTTTTTAAAGATTATTGCATATGAGTACACTGTTGCTGTCTTCAGACACACCAGAAGAGGGCATCTTATTCCATTACAGATGGTTGTGAGCTACCATGTGGTTTCTGGGAATTGAACTCAGGACCTCTGGAAGAGCAGTCAGTGCTTTTAACCAGTGAGCCACCTCTCCAGTCCGTATATATTTAATCTTAATATATGTAAATAATCCTGCCCTCCAAATTAGTATATGTATACTTGTATATGCATGTATCAAGTCTTTGTCATGAAAATCTTATGTTTTTATGTTATTCAAGTAGGATTTCTATATCTACATGTATCTCTTTTCACTGTAGACTAAGCTGGCCTCAAATTCAGAGATTTGCCTGCTTCTGCCTCCTGAGTTTTGTGATTTATGGTGTGGCTGCTGCCGCCGCCACCACCACTGCCATCACCCCCTTGTTAGTATTCCTATCTTCATTATACCTAAACCTATAATTATGCTCTAGGATGGAATATCCAGTAGTAGAAACATAAAGACAACTCATTTCTCTTTAGTCAGTCTATGAATTCAATATTTAGATTCTTCTAGACGGTTTTTTCTTTCCTTTGAGACACAGAGTTGCTAATTATTGCTCAGGCTGGCCTTGAAATTGTTTTATATCCCAGACAGACCTGGCCTCTCTTGCCTCTCAGCCTTCTGAGGAGCTGGGATTATAAACCAGTGCTACAAGGCCTGGCTTTATCCAGAAATTGTGTTGGGCTTTTTTGGGCTACTTTATTGGTTCTTCTATCTACCACCCTTCCAACCCTCACTCCACTCTAACCCCTTCCAACCCTCACTCCACTCTAATCCCTTCCAACCCCCCAACACTAGGTAGGAGAGAAGGAAGGTTAGAGGGGAAAGGGGCACAAACCTCTCTCTCTAGACCACTTCCTGCTGATTAGGGACATAGGGTTTGGCAAATCCAGCCTCTGTCACCAGGGTATCTCCACCCATCAACCCAGCAATCTAGGAGGAGGAGCAGTTGCCTCAGGCCTCTCAGCCCTCTGGCATTTAATACCCTCTCAACAGTCCCCAGATTTTCAAACCAACTATCTTCAGCTGGCAAAAATCACGCCTCTCCTTAGAGCATGAGACAGTCATAGTTACCGGCTGTGGACAGTCTGAAGCAGCATCATAGTCCACGACTGGGATTAAAACAAAAACATCCACATAACAAAACTGAGTTTTTAAAGAAACAAAAATTTTCACTACAATTTTTATTACACCTGAAAAGATTACTTTAGTTCTTGAGTGAAAGACATGATTTGTTAAATGCAAAAGGCAAAGGCTTTAAAAAAGAAGCAACTACAAAGCACAGAGAAGGGAACTGTGTTCTTTCAGACATAAAAATGTCACCACACTGTCCTACTTCAAAGTGTCAGGCTAGTGAAGAGGTTTTAGGCTGGGCACTCGAGTTTGACCTCTGAAACCCATGAAATGCAGAAGGAGACAACTGACTCCACAGAGTTATTTTCTGACAACCACCATCTTACTGTGTTGTGTATGTACACGTGTGTGTACAAATAATAATAAAAAAGTATTTTTAAGACCAAATTAACTAGTGAGCAGTATTCTCATACTTGGTAATAGAAATAACTTTCCTTTACATATTGTTTCAATCTCAAAAACGTACTGGAGGGGCTGGATATATTGCTTAGGAGTCAAGAATACATGGTGCTCTTGTAGAGGTTCTAGGTATAGTTCCTAGCACCCACGTGGTAGCTCACAGCTATATATAACCCCAGTTCAGGGAATTCAACACTCCACTCTGACCTTCTCCTCTTGCATGTTCTGCACATACTTACATTCAGGTTAAATAAATCAAAGAAATAAATAAATGAAATAAAATTAATAAAATGGTCATAGAGCAGTAAGTATAACCAAGAGTTGTCTATATATTGTTGATGTTTAAGAAAACTTTACTTGCTTTGGCTTTAAGAACTTTTAAACATTTATTTGTGTGTGTGTGTATGTATATGTGCTATAGTGTACCTGTGGTAGTAAGATGAAGCCAGTTCTTTCCTTCTATCATGTGGGTTCTGGGCTAGAACATAGGTTGCCATGCTTGGCCACAGATGCTGTTATCTGCTGAGCCATCTTGCCAGCTCCTTTGTTTTGAAAAAAATAGTGTTATAGATTGTTATCCTTCTTGAGATGTTATTATCCCTGAGTAGATTCTTTTTACATTATATGTGTATTATAAATTATACGTATTTTGTTTGTAATATATGCTAATATTTGGTGAAATGTCAACATTTTTGAGTTCTGTCTGTCTTAAAATGTATAGCTGTAGCTATTGTAACTCCGGTACAGCTCTCTCTTTTTTTTTTTTTTTTTTTTTGGAGACAGGGTTTCTCTATGTAGCCCTGACTGTCCTAGAACTCCCTCTGTAGCCCAGACTGGCCTTGAACTCAGAAATCCACCTGCCTCTGCCTCCCAAGTGCTGGGATTAAAGGCGTGCGCCACCGCCACAGCCTGGCCACAGTTTGTTATATAAATGTACTATGGTCTATGAACTTTGAGTTGAGAGTTTCTGTAATTTGTCTTACTGTGGTGCTGTAGTAAACGCCTTTTGAATGTCAACATGTGATATTCCAGGATCTCCAGGATATTTACTTAATTATTAAAGAGTAACAAGGATGTCATTTTTTTCACCAAGTAGATAAATTGGGACAATTAACTGTCAAGAAAGAAAACAAGGGGGAGGGGGCAGGAGAGAAGCCCAGAGGGCCAAGCAAATGAATGGAAATATGCAGCTGTGGGGTGGGTGGGGTGGGTGGGGTGGGGTGGGGTGGGGCACGGGAGGGCGGAGGGAACTAATTTCTAGAAAGTTCCAGAGATCTGGGATGTGAGAGACTCCCAGGACTCAGTGGGGATGACTGAAATGCTCAACACTGGGGAGAGGGAACTCAAGAGTCTACCTCTAGTAGATAGACATGGCTTCCAGTGGAGGGATGGGGCCACCCACCCATCTTCAGGAGTTTTGACCTAGAATTGTCCCTGTCTAAAGAAAATGTGGGACAGTAATGGAGCAGAGACTGAAGGAAAGGCCATCCAGTGACTGGCCCAACTTGGGATCCATCCCATGCATAGGCACCAAACTCCGAAACTATTACTGATGCCATGTTGTACTTGTAGACTAGAGCCTAGCATGGCTGTCTTCTGAGAGTCTCTACCAGCAGCTGACTGAGACAGATGCAGGTACTTACAGCCAACCATTGGACTGAGGTTGGGGACCCCTATGGAAGAGTTAGGGGAAGGGGATTGCAATCCCATAGGCAGAACAACAGTATCAACTAACCTGGTCCCCTGGGAGCTTCCAGAGACTAAGCCACCAACCAAAGAGCATACATGGGCTGGTCCATGGCCTCCAGCACATATGAAGCAGAGGACGCCCTTGTCAGGCCTCAGTGGGAAAGGATGAACCTCTAATCCTGTGGAGACTTGATGCCCCAGGGAAGGGGGTTGCTGGGGGAGGAGAAGGGAAGTATGTGAGGAGGGGTGAGTAGGTGGGTAGGGAAGCATCCTCTCAGAGACAAAGGGGAGGGTGAATGGAGTGGGAGGGGTAAGGGGAAGGGGGGCAACATTTGAAATGTAAATAAAGTAATTTAATAATAAAATAATAGGAAGGGGGGCTGGTGAGATGGCTCAGTGGGTAAGAGCACCCGACTGCTCTTCCGAAGGTCCAGAGTTCAAATCCCAGCAACCACATGGTGGCTCACAACCATCCGCAACGAGATCTGGTGCCCTCTTCTGGAGTGTCTGAAGACAGCTACAGTGTACTTACATATAATAATAAATAAATAAATCTTTAAAAAAAAATAATAGGAAGGAAGGAAGGAAAAAAGAAAGAAAGAAAGACAGACAGACAGACAGACAGTTATGCCCTTTTTGTACCAGAAAACCTGTGAGTGTTTAAGAAGATAGCTGTTAGCTGGGCGCACACCTTTACTTCCAGCACTTGGGAGGCAGAGGCAGGCGAATTTCTGAGTTCAAGGCCAGTCTGGTCTACAGAATGAGTTTCAGGACAGCCAGGGCTACACAGAGAAACCCTGTCTCAAAAACAAACAAACAAAAAACTTGAAGTCTAATATTTTTAAAATGTAGGAATGAAGAAAATCTTTAAAAAGTTATAACAGGCATTCCAGAACACATAAAGATGTCACATAAAGATGGATGTAATTATTTATGTGTATGTATATGAGAAAGGGCTCTCAACTTTCAGACAACCTACCAAACCCACTTGGTCACTGTTCTCTCCTGGTCTCAATTCTGTACTGCCCTCTCTCTGTCTCCTCAGTCTCCTTGACTTTGGTAGGTTTGCTTTGTGTAATTCCATCATGCATACTGGAGCTGTTTAAGAAACTAGGACATGGGACATCCTAGCTGAGACTGGCTTTCTAAGATCACCCTGCTCATCCTGCTCACCTGTTTACTATGTTACATACATGCTTTATTATAAATATAATACTATTTTTCACTCTCCGGTGATTGCTCTTTATTGTCTTGTGTCCCCTCACAGTAAGGAGGCATGCTTTGGTTATTCTGTGCCAGCTGTTAGAACAGTGTAGGTATATAGAAGTGTGTAGGAAACAAGGTGTTTTACCTTTTCTCTTAAATATTTATTATGGAGACATTAAAATGTAGAATGTTAAAATAGAAATAGTATACACAAATCACATATAAGAGTGTGAATGTATTTAATGCTATTGTATAGTTTCATATGTTTTACATGGTTAGGAAACAATACCCTCTACTACATACCATTGTCATTGTATCATCAGTTGATAGACATGGCATTTGGGTTGTTACCAAGATTTTAGTAAAAATCTACTTAGCCTGAATTCATTAAAGGAGGGCTTTTAAATAAGGAAAAGGAAAGGCCAGTGCTGTGCATGGGCACTGCCCCTGGAAAGAAAAGGCAAAAGTCAGAGCTGTTCCTGCACTGTCTTAGGGGCTACAGTGTCTTCTGTGTATCTACCATAGTCTGTGTAGAGGAACAGATACATTGTTTCAAACTTTATACTTCATTTTTAAGTATATTTGGTGTTTGATCTACATATATATCTGTGTGAGAGAGTCAGATTCACTGGAACTTGAGGTATAGACAGTTGTGAGCTGCTATGTGGTGCTGGGAATTGAACCCCCATCTTCTGCAAGAGCAGTCAATGCTCTTAACTACAGAGCCATATCTCCAGCCTTCCTTACCAAACATTAATAACTTCTTTCAAATAAATATTTGAGGAGCTTTGCCTGGAAATTGTGGTTTTGTTTGTATAGCTGCAGTTATAACTTACTAGAAGGACAGTTCACGTTTTTAGTACTTAAGAATTCTCTTTTTCTGTTCTGTATAGGTTGCTTCCTAGAAACATGGTTGTTTGTTGGACTTGATCTCACAGCCCAGTGAGGACGTCTTTACTGATAATGTCAAGTTCAGGTTACCCTCCCAACCAAGGAGCTTTCAGCACAGAGCAAAGTCGTTATCCTTCACATTCTGTCCAGTATACCTTTCCCAGTACCCGACACCAGCAGGTAAGGCATAATGGCTGTCAAGATGTGTGTGTATTGTGTTTTTACCTTTCCCGTGTATTAGGTTTATTGACTAGTAACAGAATATGTTTGTTACTTTTTTTTTTTTTTTTTTTAATGGCAAAAACCATCCATAGCTGGGCATCGTGGAACAGTCCTATAATTCTAGCATTTGAGGATCAGAGGCTGGAAGTTGGGAGTTCAAGGCTCCATTTGGCTGTGTAGTAAATTTGAACCCAGCCAGGGGTAAATGAGACTCCATCTAAAAAATATACATATGTGCATATTTAATATATACATGTCTCCAAATATTGTATGTTAATATAGACACACAGACACAGACACACAGCCATCTATCAATCAATGAGGATCCAAAGTTAGAGAATTAGTTATCTGTCTTCTAACTGTGGTTTTCTGCTACATTTCAGATAGTGAATGTTGCTCTTAATTTTTCTTTTTACATTTACTTATTTTGTGTGTGCAGATGCTCCAGCAGACATGTAGAGGTCTGAGAACTTGCTACCATATAGGTTCCAGGGATTGATCTCAGATTGTCAGGCTTGGCTATAAGTGCCTTCATCTGCTGAGCCATCTCACTAGCTCCATCTCTCTGATTTCAATTGTTGGAATTATTTATAAGTAAGAGTAAGTTGTCTGCAGTTTCTAGGCTAACAACCATATTTGTATTCCATGTTCTGGTTGAATTTGAAGTTGGCTAGATAATTTAGCCTATCCTTAGTTTTAGAATAAATGTCTCTACTTCAGAGATAGATTTGATGGTAGGAACGTGAAAAAATGTCTTTTTCTTTTTTTTTTTTAAGATTTATTTATTATGTATACATTATCCTGTCTATATGTATGCTTGTAGGCCAGAAGAGGGCATCAGATCTCATTATAAATGGTTGTGAGCTACCGTGTGGTTGCTAGGAATTGAACGCAGGACTTCAGGAAGAGCACCCAGTGTTCTTAACCTCTGAACCATCTCTCCAGCCCAAAAAAATTTCTATAAGTAACTTAACCTTTTGAAAAATGAAATCCTAGGTGAAACTGCCAGCTTGATGGACAAAGGCTAGCAATGTAAAAGATGTAAAGAAAAATAGAAAAGGAATGCTGGGTACAGTGGTATCTACCTTGTAACCCTGGACCTCAGCAAATGAAAGCAGGTGTAGTTCAGGTTCAAGGCCACTCTGGACTACATAGACAGATTCTGTCTGAAAAATAAACAAAACAAGAAAGGAAGAACCCTGTCTTAGTTAGGGCTTCTGTTGCTGAGAGAAAACACCATGACCATAAGCAGTTTGTGTTAAGAAAGGTTTTTTGTTGGTTGTCTTTTTGTCTGTTTTGCCTAATTTTTCAAGACAAAGTTTCTCTGTGTAGCTTTGGCTGTCTTAGAGCTCACTCTGTAGACCAGACTCACAGAGATCTATTGCCTCTGCCTATGGGTGCTGTGACTAAAGGTGTGTGCCACCCCTGCCCTGATGAGGTTATCATATCTATTTTATTTGTTTACTATTACTCTGATGTGTTCATGTATGATGCATGTGTGTGAGTGCTAAAGCACATGTACCATGCGTGGCATGAGCATGGAAACTGAGGACAGCATTGAGGAACCCCACCTAGGTTCTGAGGACTGAAATATGGGAGTCAGGATTGCTGGCCCATCTCTCCAGCCCAATATGTCTGATTTGAATCCAAGCTCTTATTGTTCCCTCCATCCACCAATATTTAAAAAGCAGAAAAAGAAGCAAAAAACCCATCACTAGATAAACGCTCTTTTTTGGCCTCTTTGGGCACCAGGCACACATGGCACACAAATATACATGTAAACAGAATACCCGTAAATATTTAAAAAACAAAAAGAAAACCCTTTTAGTTGTGATGGAAGAAACTAAGTTGATTTTTATGGATTTCAGCTTTTTCATTTGTAAATAAACATGGATCTAAAGAGATAACTTATGTTTCTGCTAGCTAATTTGTTTTGAACTTACTGCCGGAATGCTTTTTTTCCTTTTCTTCCTTCCTACCTATCCTTTTTACTTTTAAAAAGAAATAAGATCAAAGTCTAGGTCTAGTTATGTAGCCTCCCCTGGCCTGGAATCCCTATGTAGACCTGGCTGGTCTTGAAGTTAGAGATCTTCCTGCATCTGTATCCTGATTGTTGGGGTTGAGAGTTTGAGCTATCATGCCAAGTTTTGTTTTGTTTTGTTTTGTCCTCTCCTCTCCTCTCCTCTCCTCTCCTCTCCTCTCCTCTCCTCTCCTCTCCTCTCCTCTCCTCTCCTCTCCTCTCCTCTCCTCTCCCCTCCCCTCCCCTCCCCTCCCCTCCCCTCCCCTCCCCTCCCCTCCCCTCCCCTCCCCTCCCCTCCCCTCCCCTCCCCTCCCCTCCCCTCCCCTCCCCTCCCCTCCCCTCCCCTCCCCTCCCCTCCCCTCCCCTCCCCTCCCCTCCCCTCCCCTCCCCTCCCCTCCCCTCCCCTCCCCTCCTCGTGTATGTGTGAGTGTGTGTGTGTGTATAGAGGGAGAGGGAGAGAGAGAGGGAAAGAGAAAGAGAGAGACAGACAGATCAGGAGTTACCGTAATATATTACTAGATAAATCAGTAAATTAGAAATTGAAATTTTATGTTGAATTATTTTTTAACAATAACAATTAAAATGGTGAACCATCAAGGTGGCTGTAAACTTGAGTTTAATACCCCGAACCCACATAAGTAAAAGGAGGGAATCAACTCTCACAGGTTGTCTTCTGATCTCTACTAAATGCTGTGGCATGTATACAGCCTACACGTACCTCCACAACAAACTAAATTAATGTAAAACAGTTTAAATAAGGGGTTAGAGAGATGACTCAGTGGTTAAGTGTGCTTGTTGCTCTTCCAGAGGACTGAAGTTGTGTTTCTTGGACTCCTGTCTATAATTCCAGCTCCAGGGCTTCCAACACCTTCTTTTGGGCTCTGAAGGCATCTACTGCATGTGTGCATACATAAACACAGAGACTCACATATACATAAAGGAACAAAATCGCACTAGATAGAAATTATTAAAATGGTGAAAAATTGTCTCAGTAAAGGGTTGAAATTGTCACTGCTATTTGTTTTCATACTAACTGGTTCTTAATTACTTGGTTTAACTTCATAATGCTGTTCTTATTTGTGGTTAATAGTTAACTGACAATTATTTTAATACCAGGAATTTGCAGTTCCTGACTACCGCTCTTCTCATATTGAAGTTAGTCAGACATCACAGCTTTTACAGCAGCAGCAGCAGCAGCAGCAGCAGCTTCGAAGACGACCTTCCTTGCTTTCAGAATTTCACCCAGGTTCTGACAGGTAATGGGATTTCTTTTATTTTTCTACTTAGGATTAATTGAATTATGTAATTTATTTATATTTTTAATTTTTAAAAAAGATTTCTTTATTTATAATATGTGAGTACAATGTAGCTGTCTTCAGACATTCCAGTAGAAGGCATCAGATCTCATTATGGATGGTTATGAGCCACCACATGGTTTCTGGGATTTGAATTTAGGACCTTTGGAAGAGCAGTCAGTGCCCTTAACAGCTGAGCCATCTCTTCAGCCATATATTTTTAGTTTTTTTTTTTTTTAACTAAGAAAGCTACTGCTGGCATTTCAGTTGTGTTTTGAGCTCTTACAGGTTTTCTTTGAACTCTAGATCCTCCTTTTCAATCTCCCATGTGCTGGTGGATTATAGGACTTGGCTGCAACATCTGGCTCACGTCTGTTTTTTGTTTTTGTTTTTTGGGTTTTTTTTGTTTTTTGTTGTTGTTCCATTAAAATTCTATGGTTAAGTTTTTAATGAAAATTTGTTTGTTTTACTTTGTTTATGTATATTGGGGGCATGTATCATAGTGGTTCATATTTGTAAGTCAGAAGTCAACTTGGTGTCAAGGGTCAGTTTTCTTTTATGTTATGGATTTTAGAGACTCCACTAAGGTTGTTAGAGTTGGTGGCAGTCACCTTAATCTGTTCTGCCATGCCTCTAGCCCCATTTTTTGTTTTGAGGTAGAGTCTCAATTGTAGTTTTGCCTGGCATGGAACTTGATATATAGAGCAGGCTGGTCACAATTTCACAGAGATCTGCTTGCCTGTGTCTTCAGAGTGCACCATGGCTAGTCCCTTAGTAAAGTTTGTTCTTTCACAATTTCATATGTGCACACTGTGTATTCTGGTCACTCCTGCCTCTTTACTATTTCTCTTCCATTTCTATAGAACCCTCTCCTTCTTGCAAATCACTTTCCTCTATATTTACTACTTTGGTTTGGTTTTGTGTTTGAAAATTTTACTAGTACCATCTGTGTGACTAACTTACCAGAGCCTGGTTGGTTCAATGGTGGGTATGCAACTAGATACTATGCCTCCCCCTCTCCCAGACTCTGATGGTTGCCTTTAGACCAGCAGTATATAGTAGGCAACCATGAGTCATTGCCCCTCCTACAGCTTAGAGGAGGACCCATCTGTGGACCCAGAGCCAGTGTAAAGCGTTGCTGTGAGTTATGGATGCCATGACCTTGTCATACTTGGAAGAGGGTATTTTGTAACCCCCTTTCCTATCCTTTGGCTATTGCATTCTTATAATCTTCTCTTTTATATGGTTCTCCAAGCCTTAAGAGGGTGGTGTTAATGTCTTGCTTTTATCCTCACATTTTGTGTAGTCGTGGGTCTATGTGTTGTCTTTATTCTCAGTGAAGATTCTCTGTTTAAGCCTTGGTCTATAGGTATAGAC
>NW_028227268.1:62717500-62940000 GCF_978045245.1 Mus caroli
TTTTATTTTGGCAAAGTATACATGCAAATAATACAGCATTTGTCACCACCACCATGTTAAGTATAGAATTCAATGGTACATACATTCACAGTACATTCACATTTCATGTCCTTGTGCAGCAGCCACAACCATCATTTCCAGAAGCTTTTGAAAATCTTTCCCCACAAGCTGGGCGTGGTGGCGCACGCACGCCTTTAATCCCAGCACTCGGGAGGCAGAGGCAGGCGGATTTCTGAGTTCGAGGCCAGCCTGGTCTACAGAGTGAGTTCCAGGATAGCCAGGGCTACACAGAGAAACCCTGTCTGGAAAAAACCAAAAAAAAAAAAAAAAATAAATAAATAAAAATAAAAATAAAAAAATAAAACAAACTTGAGATGCGTGTTTGTGCAGGCCCACAGTGTATGCGTTCACATTGTATGAAGGCCAAAGGTCAACATGAAATACTGCCGTAGGGTTGCTGTTGCTGTGCTAAACCACCATGACCAAAAGCAGTTTAGAAGGAAAGGATTTATTTCCATTTGTAGTCACCATCCGGGGAAGTCAGCAGGAGCTCAAGGCCGGAACACCGGAAGAGGAAGCAGAGGCCACGGAGGGACACTGCTTACTGGCTTGCTTCCCTGGCTTGTTCAGCTGCTTTCTTATACACCCAAGACCACCTGCCCAGAGGTTGTGCTGCCCACAGTGCTTTCGGCCCTCCTACATTAATCAGTAAGAAAATGTCTGTCCCACAGGCTTGCCCATAGGCCAGTATGGTCGGGGTATTTTTCTCAGTCAAAGTTCTCTCTTCTCAAATGACTCTAGCTTGTGTCCAGTTGACAAAAAACTTAAACAAAACCAAACAAATGAATCAAAACTAACGGAGACAGGTGTCTTACTTGGTTGCTTTATACCTTATTTTTTGAAAAAAGTTCTTTCTGAACCTGTAGCTATACTGGTTGACCAGCCAGCCCCTAGGATCCTTCTGAGTCTGCATCTTCAGTGTTAGAATTATAGGGATGCACTGATATGTCTGGCTGCTGCTGCTGCTTTTGTTTTTTTTTGTTTGTTTGTTTGTTTTCGAGACAGGGTTTCTCTGTGTAGCCCTGGCTGTCCTGGAACTCACTTTGTAGAGCAGGCTGGCCTCGAACTCAGAAATCCACCTGCCTCTGCCTCTCAAGTGTGGGGATTAAAGGCGTGCGCCACCACGCCCGGCTATGTCTGGCTTCTTCTTTTTTTTTTTAATATTTATTTATTTATTATATGTAAGTACACTGTAGCTGTCTTCAGACACACCAGAAGAGAGGGTCAGATCTCATTACGGGTGGTTGTGAGCCACCATGTGGTTGCTGCGATTTGAACTCAGGACCTTCAGAAGAGCAGTCAGTGCTCTTAACCACTCAGCCATCTCTCCAGCCCTATGTCTGGCTTCTTATGTGGATACTGGGGGTCAGAGTTCAGTTCCCCATGCTTCCCTGGCAGGTACTTTACCTAAGTAACCATCCCCTCAACCCCAGTTTTATCTTATTATTATTATTATTATTATTATTATTTGAAGCTAATATAGAGTCTTATATAGCTCAGGCTGCCCTCAAACTCACAGTATAGGCCAGCCCTTGAACTCCTGCCTCTGTTTCCCAAGACTTGGGATTATAGGCATACAGTGCTATGCCCAGCATAGTTTTTTTTTTTTTTTTTTTATTGTTGTCTTTATTTCTCCTAGCAGTATGACCCACATGCTACCAAAAAAAAAAAAAAAAAAAGTGAAAGATAAATTACAGGGTTAAAGAGATGGATCAGCAGTTAGGAGCACTGGCTACCCCCTCCCAGAAGACTTGGGTTCAGTTTCAAGAGTCCACATGGTGACTCACCCATCTGAAACTCCAGTTTCAGGGCAGCTGACACTCTCTTTTGGTCTGTGTGGGCACTAGGCATGCATGTAGTACACAGATATATATGCAGGCAGGATACAGATACATAGGGAATATTTTTTAAAAAATTAAAAAGAAAAGTAAATTACAATAAGTTGTACTTTCTAGAAAGAAGAAAAGCTTTGAAATTAGACGTTTTTTTTTCCTGTCAGCATATGGCCTTATAAATCCTGGGCCACACTTTCTCATTGAGCTTGATCCCAGCTCAGAAAAAAATGTTCTTTGAATCCTAGATCTGATAATCTGTTTGAGCTTAAGATTCCTCATCTGTGAACTGGGGATGAAAAGTCCTACTTTGGGACTGGGGATGCAGCTCGATGGGTAGAGGTTTGCCCTCACACAGACCCATTGGTTCCGTGCCCATTACTGCAGAGAACCTGTCATGTGTGCAAGCCTGTACTTCGGGCACTCAGGAGGTAGAGGCAGAGATTAGCTTAAGGCCATCCTCTGCTACTTCACAAATTTCAAGGTAGCCTGAGCTCCATGAAATCCTGTCTCACAAAAGAAAAGAAAATTCTATTTTTAAGAAGTGTTGAGAGGCTGAAGAAATAGGTCAGTGGTTAAGAGCACTTGCTATTCTTGCAGAGGACTGGAATTCAGTTCCTAGTTCCTGAGTTTTATGTGGTTACTCAAAACCACATATAACTCAGCTAAAGGAGATCTGATGTCCTCTTCAGGCTCTTATGGGAACCGACACTCACAGACACATACAGACACACACAGACACACAGACACACACACAGCTTTTAAAGTAGCATGAAATGAGATGTCTGCTAACAGCATTATAACAGAATACCACATACTGTCTGGCTTTGACAGTACCTACTCTCTCGTAGTTCTGGAGGCCCTGGAGTCTAAGGTCCTTGCTCCCTGGCTCTTGCAGAAGGCCATCTACCTTCTTGCTCTGTGCTCACACAGCCATTCTTCTAGGCATTTGAGATTTTTTGTTTTTCGAGACAGGACTTCTTGGTATATCCTTGGCTGTCCTGGAACTTGCTCTGTAGACCAGGCTGGCCTCGAACTCATAGAGATCCACCTGCCTCTGCCTCCTGAGTGCTGGCAATAAGGGTGTGCTTCACCACTGCTCAGCTTCTAACAGCTCTTTTAAACTTAACTGTTTATCTCCAAGTATAACCGTATTGCGGTGTTCTAGGAGTTAATGCTTACAGGTGGGTAGGGATACAACTAACGCTTCACATTAGCTAGATAGAAATCTCTATGTCTAGGAGGCAATTCTTCTTATCTAGATCTGTGTCTAGTTCTTTCTGTTCCTTGTTGAACACTGTGTTTAATGTTTGGGACTATGTGGAGGTGAAGTAGTATTCCATTAAGAACATTCCTAATTTCTAAGCACTTCTGCTAAAATTAGATCAGCATGGAGGGTGACATTTAGAGAGCAAAACCAGCCTGCTGCTGCCTACAATTCTAGCTTAGGGTCAATAATTCATCAGCTGCAAAGGCCAGGCTTGACCGGATTTTAGCAAAGGATTATACTTCTTTTCTGTTTTTTTACTATGGTACCAAGAGTTAAACCCAGGACCATGTATATGCTAAGCACACACTTTACTACTGAATTACATTCTTAGCCCCAAGACTATATTTTAAATTTGTAAGGCTCAAGATAGAAAAGAAACCAGACAAAAGGATTGATTAAAAATTACACAAATGAGCCATGCATGGTAGTACACACTTTTAATCCCAGCACTCAAGAAGCAGAGATAGTTAGACAAGTAAGTGCCAGAACTGTCAGAGCTACATAGTGGGACCCTATCTCATAAAAACAAACAAACAAAAAACCAAAACAAAATTACACAAGTAAAATACACTCAGTAAAAGAAGCCAGACACAAAAGGCCACACGCTGTCTGATTGCAGTTACATAAAATGTTCAGAATAGACAAGTCTGTATCCAGAGAGAGCTGATTATGTCATATAGCCTGAGAAGAGTGGGGACTGCAGTGACTACTGCTGGGGTCCAGGCTTCTTTCTTTCCTGGAGTTTGAGATCGAGGTGTCTCTCAGTTGCTATTGCTTTTACAGTTCTGGTAGAGTGTGCTTGAAATCCCCTAGCACTGTGGAACAAAACAGAAATATCCTGGAGTTAACAGGAGAGCTACTTATGTACGTGTATAAATGAATACACTAAATCTCTTGGACTTGTGCCCTTCACAAGGGTGAACTTTGCAGTTAGAAGGATTGACTGTGGGGTGGTGAGCTCTGTAACGTTTCTGAACTTTGTTCCTCAGGTTTCCTTTCCTAAGTTGTTTTCATTTTTAGAATGTTGAGATAGTGTCTTGCTACATAACCCAGGCTGGCCTAGTACTCCACATAGCCCAGGATATCCTCAAGCTCAAGATCTTCTTGTGTTCCTCAAATTTTCAGTAATTATTGTAATGAGGGGAGGGAACCAGAGCTCTGCATTTCACTAAGATTACTTAGCATACGGTTTTGTATGCAGAGAAATATCCTTGAAATACCAAGAGGTCACCTTTGCTCTTAACATTGCTTGACTAGAAGAGATGACTAAAATGCACAGGCCATCAGTAGGAAATGAGTATTCGTGTGTTGCTCATAATCAGGTTGGCCCCACATACCCTGTTCCTCCTAAGAGAGTCTCTCCTTGTCAGTGGCTGATCTGTGCTCCGCAGCTCTTTTTTTACTGATGGAGTCCACAGATGCCTTGAAATCCGTGTGAGTGTTCATTTAGAGAGTTGCTGGTTCCACGGGTGACTTGCTTTCAGTCCAAGGCTGGGAGATTTCCGAGCTCTATATATTTTTAATGTGCACTAAATAATTCATTAAGGTTGTTCGTGCTTACCTCACTTCCAACGTGCCTGTTTCTACCTCATTTTTAACCTCGCGGAGCCTTATAGCAATCTGTTTCCTGGCTAATGACCACATAAAGTCATCTCAGAAAGGAAAGCTGAAGACTTTCACGTTACCTTTGCCAGTTTGTGCTTTCAGTCCACCCTTTGGTATTTGCAAAGGTCAGATGAGCTATTTCTGTGTCCATGGCCCTGATTAATGGGAAATCTTGCATTCTCATTGGTCCCCAAGGATGAAGGATTGGTGTGGTGGTGGCAGGCAGCATCTGCTGGAATGTCAGAGCACAGTGTTGGGAATTGGATGAGCAGCAGGCCTATGAAGCATTAAGGAGGTGGTGCTCCTCTGATGCTAGCCCATAAGGAGGTGGTGCTCCTCTGATGCTAGCCCATGAGTTTCCCTCGTCCGCAGCAGTGCAGACAGCTCCGGGAGTGGTTCTTCTCCTCCATTAAGCCTTGTTGCTAGGAATTTAATGTGGAAAGTACAATTTGCCCCTTCCCTAAGAGGACTGTAGGCTGTTTGTCAGCCTCCTGATTCCCTGAATCTTCCTAAGCGCCCTGTGAGTCGGCATGCTTGTATTTAGCTTTTTACTCTCCTTGTAGATGTAGGTCTTTTTCAACTTAAATAAAAATTGCTGTGTTGGCATGGAGATTTCAGAGAGAGCAGGTGCTTAGTGCACTGGGGAGAATATCTCTGGATAACAGGGGACTTGCTTCCCACCCAAGAGCAGATGGTCCACGTTCATTTATCTTCTGACCTTTCTTTGCTTCTCAGACACCAAATTTCAGATCCCAGGGATCATAAATATTCTTTAAGTTTGCAGCCATAGAGATGCCGAGGGCAGCAAGCTGTGGGTGTCATTCCCCACTTGTTAGAACACTTCCCAGCACTAAATCAAACGCGTGGAACAGTAGACTTTATGGACCCCTGAAGGACACCACAACAAGGCTGCCGTGGCCAAGGTCAAGCAGGAACCCTCTGCTCAGCGCTGCAGACTCACCTGTCCAGTTGCTTGGCAGCTTGCCAAGCAGCTGCTCCTCAACACCATGATGATGGGCACAGACCAGTTTTGCCTGCCCAGGGGGTCTCATTATTAATGTCTTCAATAGTGCTAAAGCCACCTGGTGTTAGTCACCTTGTCCGCTGCCTCTCTGCTCCTGAGCACCTGCTTTCTCATCAGGAGACAGACCCACAAGTGTGGTGTGGAGTGCTCTGCGAACAGGCATGCACTGAGCGGGACAGAGGGAGGATGCCTGCACAAAGGGGGAGTCTGAGCTAGTTACCTTAAGGAGTAAGCTACTATGCCCCACTGCTCTGGAAGGTTTTTAATTTTTTTTAATATATGTGTATGAATGTTTTGCTTGCATGTTTGTCTGTGCACAGCATGTGGGCCTCATATCCACAGAGGCCAATAGAGGGCCTCAGATCCTCTGCAAACATGTAGATGCTGGGGGCTGGTGAGATGGCTCAGTGGGTAAGAGCACCCGACTGCTCTTCCGAAGGTCTGGAGTTCAAATCCCAGCAACCACATGGTGGCTCACAACCATCCGTAATGAGATCTGACACCCTCTTCTGGTCTGTCTGAAGACAGCTACAGTGTACTTACATATAATAATAAATAAATTAATTAAAAAACAAAACAAACAAACTAACAAACAAACAAACAAAACCATGTAGATGCTGGAAGCCAAACCCAGGTTCTTTCAATAGCAGCCAGTGCTCTTAGCTGCTAAGCCTCCTGGGAAATTTTTGGTTTTGTTTTTTAACCATTTCTTCTTCCTTTTCTTTCTTTCTCTCTTTACCCCCGCCATTAATTGATTTATTTATTCACTTTACACCCTGATCGCTGCCCCCTCCTTGTAGCCGCCCTCACACAGCCCCTCCCCTATTCCCTCCTCTCCTTTCTTTAATGTCCTTGGTACTTCAAACAAGTGCTGTCCACTTCCCCAGCCCAGAATTTCTATTTAAGTGTGACCATTCAGGGTGATATAAAAGTGATATAAAAGGTAGTCTAAGAGGAGAGAGATGAGCTAATCTGACGTCACCCCTCCTTTTGGCAGTTGATAGTGGGAGGCCTGGAGGCAGCTCAGCCTGCCTATCTGCACATTCACATTCGTGCCTTCCCCATTTCTCCTCAGCCCTGTAGTCTTCCTAGATCCCCATACCCTCCTGACTCCCAAGTCCTGTTCCCTTCCCGAGGCCTCCCCTGGCTCAGCCTCCCTCTGCATCTGACTCACCAGGCTGCTCTACCACTATTTGGTTCTCAGTGGAGACTGCCTGGTACGCTCAACTCGCTGGCTCAGCTTAGCCACACGGGATTGACCATTCAGTAAGAAGAAAGGAGGAGGAGCACCTTGAAGTGGCTTAGGTGACTCTTACAGTGGCTCAGAGGGGACTTGGGGTTTGGGTCAGAACTCATCCAGTTTGAGACTCCTGAGAGTAAGAAAAGTTTTTGAATTTTTTTTGTTTCTGCTTTTTATGTTCTGATTATGGAAAGTTTCAGGCATCTGCATGAGCAGGGAAGACAGGCTATGGCATGGCTGTGTATCTGATCCAACTGGTCTCATGTGGCCCAGCCTACTCCCCTTAGCCTCCCTCCCACTTACATTATTTGGAGGCAAATTTTAGGTGTCATGTAATTTTACCCACAAATTTTACCTGTGTTTAAAAGCATGGGCTTTTCATCTGAGGTCTTCTCTCAGAGCCCCAGGTTCTCACCTCTGGGCTTGGCTTTGAGAGCATTTCAGGGGGCGGGGGGAGGGCACTCCCTGAATGTTGGCAGCACCATCCTGTGGGCTGGGTCCTCAGACTGAGTAAGGCAGAAGGACCTGGAGGGTAAGTGACCAATCGTCACCTCACACTTGTGCTGCCACAGGGGAGTTGTGCTTCCCACCTGACCAAATGATAGAGTATTAAGTTGTGAGTCAAAAGGAGCCTTTCTTTCCCTTGTTGCTGCGGTCAGGCATCTTGCTACATCAACAAGGCTAGTAGCTAGCACTTCCCATCTCGGGCTGGGAGTAGAGCTGGCCCAGCCTTTGGGATTCTGGCGGCCAGCTTGTTGCCTCAGTTTGCAGCAGGCTCTGTTGTGGCATAAAGAAGCACAACTGTGGAGCAGTGGATGTGCCTCAGTGTGCTTAACATTTGTAAGGCTCCGGGCTCATTTCCAAACCAAACCAAACCTTCAGAGCAGATGAGGGCAAGGCCCGTTTTCAACCCTGACATTTAGCAGTACTACCAATACTCAGTCTTTTGGAACATGGTACCTTAGTCTGTGAAGCTGGGCACATAACCACTCCATGACAGTGTTACAGTAAGATTTCAGTGAACAGTGTATACATTGGCACACAATAAGCTCTGAATGCCTGTATGTCATTTCTGAGTCTCTTAGCAGCCCTGCACAGTTGTTGCTACCCATAATTTATATGTGAAATGACTGAAGCATAAAGCCAAGGTGAACAAACAGGCCTGAGGCCTTGGGGCTAATAAATTGCAAAGCCAGGCAAGTGAGCCTAGGTCTGACTGACCTGGGGTCCCAGGCCTTTATTACTGCTGTTATTTATTGAACCTTGTGGCTTGGTCTTGTGAGAAAGAACATGCTGATCTTGGGTCAGGCAAACAGGATGGTCTGGCCCTTGCCTAGATCTGCTGTTTTAAGTTTGTGCTGATTCGTTACAAGCCTGGGATTCCAGGGACAAATTTTTCTTATGACTTCTCCCACCTCGTCTCCTTTCTTCATGCTGTCTTTCATTTTAGGAGCTTGTCGACTCACTAGCACCTGAAATGGAGAGAAGTAAAGAGAGCAGAATGCGGAAGAAAAGCCAAATGCAAAAACTTTACATCGGTTTTCCTTTGCTGTTTTTAAGGAAAGAGGGCAGAACTAATGGAATTCTGCTTTCTCTTCAGTCTAGGTTGTGAGGATTGCCAGTGATTTCCATTCACGTTATAAAACGGCTAGGGATGGGAACGTGGAGATGACTCCACAGAAGCAGGCCGCACCTGCTATGCTGGATTTCGTGTTCTGCTGCACTGCTTCTTGGAGTGGGCGGCTTAGGGACCCACAGGGAGCTGCAAGAATGGCTGTAGCCTGCTGCCTTAGACAGCCCGTCCCGGAAGGTCTGGTTTACTGTGGACGATTCTGCTGGCTTTTCCTGTGTGCAGCGTTCTCACAGAGCTGTGAGGTTCCTAGTTATATAAACAGGGACGCTGCTAAGCAGTTAGGAGGGTTGTAGCCAGTTCTCTTCCTGTGCCTTCTAGGAGCTTCTGGAATGTGCTCTGCAGTTGCGTCCTGACCGTCTTGTGAAGAACAGGGTAGCAGAGTTGGAATAGGGCAGGGATACTCTCCCCAAGGTACCCAGGCACAGTAGGCTTGCTTTTAACTGACTGTTAATTGCAGAGATGGCCTCCTCTGTGCCTTTGATATTATTCTGGACAGCCATTGTCAATGGTACAGCATAGTCAAAGACTGTGAATCCCAACGGTGCAACTCTCACAAGTGTAACTTACAAGTTCCATGGCAGAGCCTCCCTTTTGGGTAGAAACACAAAACCGGTGCCTCACTGCAAGATGACAGCCTGGCTTTCTTGGGACCCAGCCAAGCAAACAATTTGAGATGACCCCACACTTAACCAGCTAATTCCTTGGGCTGCAATCCAAAATCATTATGGAATACTGTTAAAATTGTTCCCTCTGAAACCCCCCGGCTATTTATTTGAATTAGTGAGGTTACTCCAGTGACAGCCGTGGAGACCCGTCTGCGATTAGGAGACGCTGCCTTGAACTTCACAAGAACGGCCCTTCTCAGCATTGTGAGTGCCTTTCTCCTGGAGGCCTTCCACCTTTCCTTACTTTTGCCCCTTGTTCCAAGTCATGGCTCAGTTTCTTCATGCACCCCTCCTCCCTGTTTGGTAACCAGAGAGTTCTCCCTCCCTGAGTATGGTGACTGGTCTGAAATCCAGGCTCTGTCTCTTACTAGGAGGATGGACTTTTAGAGAAGTTGCCTCTTTTTCCTGGATCTTGTTCCTCATTTATAAAATGGGTCTAATATTTACTTGAGAGGGGTCATAAAGCTATTCGTTGAAAGCTTTTATTGTTTGTCAGTTACTTTGTATAACACATGTAAGCTTACCTCATCTAAGTAATAACTGCCTCAAATGAAATTCCTTGGTTTAAAATTGGTTTATTTTTATGTGTGTGAGTATTTTTCCTGACTGTATATGTATGTACCACACGCATACTCATTATCCTTGGGAGTCAGAAGTGGGTGTTGGGTTCCTCTGGAACTGTAGCATGAGCCACCAGGTGGATGCGAGGATTGAACTCCAGCCGTCTGAGAGAGCAGTGTGTGCTCTTAGCTGCTGAGCCTTCTCTCCCACTGGAAAGCCTTCATTTTTATACATTATTATTATTATTATTTATTATTATTATTATTTTACCTTCAGCTGGCCTCAAATTCACTGTCCTCCATCCTTGGCCCTCTGAATGTTGGTTCCTGCCCAGCTCCATGTCTTACAGGTTTTACTTTAATTTTCCTTTGAGAATATTGGTTATATCAATCTTAAGTTCAAATCTGGATTAATTTTTCAAACTTTATATTACATAAAAAATTAACTATATGCACAAATAAGGAGTCTACTGTAACAGTCCTCTGCATGAGTGGAGCCCTGTGCCCCTAAAAGAGGCTCACCATCTCTAATATGACATGTTGGATTTTACTAATCTGTTTTTGTTTTTAGCTTTTTGTTTCACTATTTTTGTTTTTGTATTTTGAGACAGACACTCTGTGTAGCCTTGGATGTCCTGGAACTCACTCTGTAGACCAGGCTGGCCTAGAACTCAGAGATCTGCCTGCCTCTGCCTCCTCAGTGCTGGGATCAAAGGTATGTGCCACCACTGCCTGGCTTTGCTAATCTGTTCATTTGTTCCTTTTCTCTGTCCATATTAGAGTCTTTGAAATTATAACATTTCTCCCTTCCCTTTCCTCCCCCACTCATATTATTTCTAAGTTTCCCAGTCATATTATTTAGCCATGTATTTTAGTAGGTAGCTCTAAAAATGACTATTTTTACTGTGGGATCAAATCTAGGGCCTCATAATACTAGGCAAACACTCTACTACTTAGCTGCAGTCCAGGCTGGAGTAGTAATAAATAATAATAATAATAATAATAATGTCATAATTTCACCTTAAAAATTGACTGAAGGGCCCCATGGGGAGAGGGCTTAGTGGTTAAGAGTACTTGTGGCTCTTCCAATCCCAGCATGAACATCAGGCAACTCCAGGGACTCCAACACCTTCTTCTGGCCTCTGACAGGGCCCACATACATGTGGCCCTCAAACACAGACACACAGACACATGCACACACATGCGTGTACACACACACAAACACACACAAATACAAAGAAAGTCTTTATTTGATTTTTGAGACAGGATCTCTCTGTCTAGAACTGGTTGTCCTAGAACTCACTATGTAGACCAGGCTTGCCTAAAACTTACAGTAATCCCACTGCCTCTGCCTCTCAATGCTAAAATTCAAGGTGTGTGCAACCACACCTGACTGGTAAAAGTTTAACAGGAGTTTTCTACTATCGACTGTATATCCACTTAGGTTCAGAGTTCTAGTTGCCTAATAACATCACCTATGTTTGGCTGGGAGGTACTGAGGTTCAGTATCAGTTTATTGATGTGTCTCCTCGCTCTTGATTTGTTGGCCCTTTGTCTAAATGATTTTCATTATAATTTACTTACTGAAGAAACTAGGACATTTGTCCTGAAGTGTTTGCCATAGGCTAGAATTTGCTTTATTCTCTGTCTCTCTATCTCTCTGCCTCTCTGTCTCTCCTCTTTCTGTCTCTCTGCCTCTCTATCTCCGTGTCTCTCTTGTTTCTGTCTCTCCTCTGGTGGTGTTGGCAGTGCACAGAGGTGGAGGTCACAGGATGAGTTTGAGGAGTAAATCTCTCCTTCCTCTTTGCTTGGGTTTAGGGATCAGTCAGGCTGGGCGGCAAGTGCTTTACCAACTCACCAGACCTTTTTTTAAAAATTAACTCCAGACTTTGCTGATCACATTTCCAGGGTGTCATTCAGCATGCTCACCTTTCCCTCTGTCCTTCATATTTTGTGCAAGTTGGAAGTTGAACGTAGAGGTTGTAGACTTATTTTCAGGGGTTTTGTTTCGTTTGAAATGGGGTCTC
This sequence comes from Mus caroli, assembly GCF_978045245.1. NCBI lineage: Eukaryota > Metazoa > Chordata > Mammalia > Rodentia > Muridae > Mus > Mus caroli. The sequence goes on from NW_028227268.1 coordinate 62,729,417, forward strand.
CCATAGCTCAGACTGGTCTGAATAGAGGATGGCTTTGAACTCTGATCCTCTTGTCTCAGCACTCTGAGTACTGGGATTACAGGTGCTACCAGGCCTGGCTTTGGGCCCAGATTTTGGCAAAAACTATTTCAGAAGTTGAATCATTTTTCTCTCAGGAAGCTCTTAATGTTGGGTTGTCTTTCAGTTTGAAGTGTCAACAGCCAGCCATTGGTGTCAGTGCCTACACATGCTCATTGACAGGGATTGTAAAATGGCGTCTGTCTTAGTTACTGTTCTGCCACTGTGAAAAGACACCATGACCAAGGCAACTTCTGAGAGGAAGCATTTAATTGGGGGCTTACTTCCAGCTTCAGCGGGTTAGTCCATTATCATCATGGCAGGAAACATGGTGGCATGCTGGCGTGGTGCTGAAAAAGTAGCTTAGAGCTTTTACATCCAGATCTGCAGGCTGCAGGCAGAGAGAGAGACACTGGGCCTGGAGTGGATTTTTGAAACCTCAGAGTCCACCGCAGTGTCACACCTCCTCCAGCATGGCTCCACCTCCTAATCCTTCCCAAACATTTCATCAATTCAGGACCAAACATTCAAATATATGGGCCTCTGGGGGCCATTCTCAGTCAAACCACCACAGTTTCTAAGTTGAGCTTAATTATTCTGAGGGCCTGTTTCTCATGGTACCTATCCTTGAGCCAAGCACCAGAAAATCTCAGTAAGTACCAGTAATAAAGAATGTTACTCAGCTGCAGTACTTGTCTAGTGGGCCAGGACCCAGTTTCCGTCTCACACAGCACAAGATGATGATGACGACGACGATAAAAATAATGACAAGAACAACAAATCCCAAATGGTAATTAGAGAATGCTTGTCCTTCAATTGACTTGTTCACTGATTGGTTACTGTGAATGGTTCTCCCTGGAAAAGGGATGAAGTCATGCCTTAGACTCTGTGCCCTTTCCGTTACTCAGAAGTCCAAGCTTTAGTTGTAGATTTGGCACTTGGCTTGTGCCCTGGTATGAGGAGCACTGAAGGATGTCAGGCAGCCTGGATGCATCTTGTAGCTGCCACTGTGTGGGAAGTGAGGAGGAGAGGCCTTGAGCTTGAGAATTCTCTCCAGCTGTCCAAGCAAACTGCCAGCTTTTTGTCTGGAATTAGTCTCAGCACCAAAGTGAACAATGCTAGAGAGGGACCTTCAGACCAGATAAGGTTGCCTCACTGCAAGTCCTGGGAAAGGGCTAGCTCAGATGGAAGCTGCATACCAGGAGACTAGCTGCTTACCAAGGCCTTAATGTGACTGTTTTCATCCTGTTACTGAGAAACTGTGTTATAGCTCATAAGCAAAGGGTTCTGGCCTGGAAGCCAGGCAGCAGAGAAGGACGCATGCTTGTGTGTGTGTGTGTGTGTGTGTTGGATATGTCTATGTATGTAAGTGTGAGTATGTGTATGTGTGTATATGTGTGTGTTGGGTATGTGTATGTGTGAGTATATGTGTGTGTGTGTGCATGTGTGTGTATGTGTGTATATGTGTGTGTTGGGTATGTGTATGTGTGAGTATATGTGTGTGTGTATTGAGAGTAGTCACATCATTTCTCTGGGTCTCATCTTCCTGTGTGAGAAAAGTGACAGTAAAAAGTTTCTACCTTAGTCTTCTGGTAAAGACTGCATAAAGTAAGAGGTGAGACATGTAGGAATTTAAAGAATTTAGTCAAGGAGGCTAGAGAGATAGCTTAGCCATTACTTCTGGCTCTATAGACACATGTGCTGCCTATATACACAGACACATTCAATATACATAAAGAAAAAGGAGGATTGTTTAAAAAGAACCCAGTCACGGTCTGTTGATGTTGACTTATGGCTACTGAAATTTGTCCCTGTGTGTTTATGTGTGTAGGCATGAAAGTGGAGTCTGGAGAGGTCTGCAGTGTCCTGAGTCCCATGATCTCTTCTGGACTCTACTGTCACATTTTGAATGCCTGTCTTAGCCTTCTTTGTTGCCTCTCCTGTTAGTCATTTATTGCATAGAGCATGCTAGTCAGGGACAGGATTGTTGTCAGCCCGGTGAGGAATGCAGCTTCGGGCTGCTCCAGTGAAATCAAAGACCCCAGTGTCTCAGAGGTAGAAGCGCAATGGGTTGCCAAGGGCAGCATCATCCCTTCTAGGGCATTCTGCCAGGTGGCTTCCAGCCCAGCTTTGAGTATTCCAGGGATGAGAGCTGCTCACTGCCCACAGCACACCCCCTACTGCTCTCAAGAGAGGGGCTTTCGTAATTTTATCTGAAGCCTGTCTCCTCGGTTCACTCTGCCAGCGGTCGGTGCTCTTCCCTTTGTACTATGAGCATGAAGGACAGCAGAGGGGAGTGCTCTTGACAGTGTAGCTGGAGCAAGCCTCCCAGAGCCGACCTGCAGTGTAGTGAAGCCTAGCCAACCATGTGGCACTCACTGCCTTTGTGTGAAGTCAGCAGCAGAGACGTTTCTGAACGTGGCAGAAAGGAGTGCAGTTATCTATTAAGCAGTGTCAGATTCAGGAGGGCTGGTGTGACATGCAGGAGGCTATTGCAGGAGCTCTGCAGCCTTCCTACATGCCCCTCACCACATAGCTTTCTCTGATGTCCTTTGTTAAGTCCCTGCATGGGAACACTGCATTATTTAGTGCCATTTATCCTGGCTCTTTCTCATTCCTACAGTCCACAGGAAGAGACTGTAACATATGGGCTGTGTGTCAGTACTGGGCAGTCTGTCAGCCTTAGAAAGCTGTTAGGGAGCCGAGGGCTGCTAATGTCAGTGGGTAGTTCAGAGCCTTAAGACATGGAGTTCTTAGTCACCAGGAAGGACTCTCCCCTGCAGTGACACAGACAAGCAGGAAAGAACCTTTGCTTCATCCGGCTGGGTGCACTCGCACCCATCCATACTTACCGGGTCCCCCGATCTGAGCACGGGTGACCAGATGGGAAGTGCTGAATGCAGCAGTATATTCATCAGGGTGGATATTAACGCCCTGGGCTTCCGTTTCCATTTCTTAACAAAGAAGTAAAACTGTTCTTGCATGGAATTGTAGTAGAGTGGTTAGTACAGACATGCATTTGCTTAGGGACGAGAAGTTATGTGAATGACCCGTGTTGGGCAGCCCGATTACTCTGGAAGCAGCTCTCTTTCTTATTCTTTAAAGCTCTAAGGACAAAGAATCTCTGCCTTCCTTTTTGCCCCTTGGCTTTTGTTACAAATGATGTAGGACAGGGAGCTGACAAGGACATCATGGGAGGTCAGAGCAATTCTGACTCCTCACAGTAGGGGGCAACTTTAGACAGGATGGAAGAATTGAGGAGTTGAGCCCCCCCACCTGACTCCTATTTATTTACTTATATTTTTGAGACAGGATTTCTTTCCCTGTGTAGCTCTGGCTGTCCTGGAACTTGCTCTGTAGACCAGGCTGGCTCAAACTCAGAGATCTGCCTGCCTCTGTCTCCCCATTTAGTGCCACCACCACCTGGGTGGACGCTTTTTTTTGAGACAAGGTTTCACTGTGTAGCCTGTAGCCCTGATAACCTATATATATGAGAGATAATATATATGTTTTGAATATATATGTTTGAATATATATGTTTTATTCTTTGGGAATTTCATATATAAACACATACACACACACGTGTGTGTGTGTGTCACAAACTATCACAGTCCAGTTTGTGCTGCCCATACAGTCATGGGTGTGGACAGTCATGGGTGTGGGGCCATCCACTGGAACACTGAGGGGCCACACCCTTAGAAGAAGTGACTCTCCCTCTCACTGCCATTCTCTGTCAGTAGCTCTTCAGCCAGGGGTGGGGGCTTGTTGGGAGCACCCCCATGGTGAAAAGTTGTGCATGTCTTATGCAGCAGCTGTCACTACTGTGTTTGTGGGTGCAGGTGCCATGTCATGAGCAAAAGACACTGCTTTGCCCCAGCCTTCCCCAACGGGTAGCTGGTACAGTCTTCTCCCCTGAAACTTGAAAGTATGAAGAAATATAGAGAAGTAAAGAAAATATCATTCCTCTACTTCCTGTAGCCATTCCTGTAAATACCTTGACCTGTGTATTTCCTTCTTGTATTGTTATTGCATTTTTAGTTATGGAGATGATGTTATAGATGGTGTGTGCCCTGTTTAGTCCCCCTTTAACACGTAGTGAACATTTTCTAGTGAGAAAGCAGCTTATAAATACTATTTTACTTTCTCTTTTTGCCTCTCTTAGACTCAAACACAAAACTTTGCATGTGCTAGGCACGCACCTTTTTGAGATCTGGCCCTTGTCCTGAATATCATTTGACATGACTTTATAATGTGTGGTTATTACTGTCGCCTTAGTGTTAGGTATCTTGATTATTTCTTTTTTGTCCATGTTGCTATGACAACTGATGCAGTAATCAGCATCTCAGGTCCTAAACCTTTTCTTAGTTTTAGATTATTTGCTTACAATAAATTCTTTCAAGTGGAATTACCCGGTTGAGAGACATAGCATTTGTTTATTCTCTTACTATTTGCTTATAGACAGGGTCTCTGTGTAACTCAGGCTGGCCTCGGCCTCCTTAGTACTGGGATTACAGGTGTGCACTACCACTCTCAGCTAATAGGTCCAGTTTTATTAAAACTTGATTATTTAAATTTGGAAACAGGATGCTGCCTTTTTGAAAACAGGATGCCGACATGTCGTTTAGGCGTCCCTTGAACTTGCAACCTTCCTCTTCAGCTTCCCAAGTGGCAGCCTGGCCACTGTATGCAGTATACTAAACTGGTAAGGTTTTGCTCTCGGGGGCTAGGGGTGGGGGTGGGGATCAAGCTGCTTTAATATTTGCTCAGCCTTTACTGGCACCCAGCCTAGTCTGCCCTAGGCTAGAGTGGGTCGGTAGGATATAGAGAAGGCTGAGAAAGACTTTCCACAGTTTGTAGACACATTCCAAAGATGTTAAATGTTAACCAGGCTGGAAGCAGATGAGGACTGTTGGAGATATGCAGACAGAAGGGCAGCAAGGAGCAGACAGGGCCTGTGGATGGAGCAGCCTCACAGTAATAGTGGGGAATCAGAGAGGCTCTGTGCAAGCCAATAACGTGACCAGATTTGTGATCTGGAAAGGTCGCTCTAGCAGTAAAGAAAGTGGACTGGCCATGGTGGAAAGGATGTCTTTCCTCCTGAGAGACCAGTTAGGACTGTCGCAGACAGGCTGCACTAACAGGGAATCCGGCGCTTCAGACTTGTCTCTTTGTTAGGGAAAAGTATGTCTCACTTACATTTCTATTTCTTCAATTTCTGCTGAGGTTGGATAGTCTCATGTCGATTGCCATACTGTTTGCTTGTGTGGGCCTTGCCTCCAATGACCTAAATGCTCTTTATATAGAAGGACTCTTGTCCCAGGCTATAGACATGGTGGTGTCCTATGTATAGTTCAGTTTTGTTTTGTTTTTGTTTTTTTTGTTTGTTTGTTTGTTTTTGTTTTTTCGAGACAGGGTTTCTCTGTGTAGCCTTGGCTGTCCTGGAACTCACTTTGTAGACCAGGCTGGCCTCGAACTCAGAAATCCCCCTGTCTCTGCCACCCGAGTGCTGGGATTAAAGGCGTGCGCCACCACGCCCGGCTTATAGTTCAGTTTTATGTCAGAGCTCATAGACTTACAGGAGGAGCATGTGACTGGCCCTGAGGTTCCAGGGCACATCCTCCTCTGCCCTCTCTGGCCCTCTAAGCTCCCTCCTAAAGCACCATGACTGAGGCTTTGGAAAGCACAGCTCACCAAGCTTGTTGCTAACCGGAAAGAGCTTGTTAGGAGGGAAAAATAGAGAAGATCACTTTTCTGTCATTCAGGTTTGGAATGTGTCACTCAGGGTGTGTCACACTCAGTTAACTCGGGGAGGGGGGGGGACCTTACTGATTAGGCGTAGTTTTGTTACAGGTGAAGATCAGTTAAGGCTGTAGCTGTGAGTAGGTTACAAGCTTTTGGCTACCTTCCCACACCTGACTCCCTGCTCAGCTGCCATTCCACAGTTAACAGCATCCACTTGTGGATCTTGCCTATCAATATACTTAGGAGTTTGCAGTCCATGACGTACTGAGGTGACTTCAGGCAGAGGCTTGCTGAGACTGTACTAATTGGAAACTTTTCTTGGTGTTGAGATTTATTTATTTTTATTTTATGACTGTAGATGTTTTGCCTGTGTACCACATATGTGTAGTGCCCACACAGGCCAGAAGAGGGCACTAGATCCTCTATAACATATGGTTGTTAGCTACCATGTTGGCACTGGGAATTGAATCCCAGCCCTCTGCAAGAGCAGCTAGTGCTCCTAACAGGCACCAGGCAGTCATCCCTCCTGTCCCTAGAAAACTTTTCTTAAGTTGGCTGCTTGCCATGCTTTGGGGTTTTGTGCATTTTGGTTTCTCTCAGAGGCTTTATATGTAATGCATGGAGTGTCCTGAGTTCCACCCTAATTGCTGTGTGCAGGCTAGTTTGGCAGCTGAGTGCAATACAGTGGCTGAGTAATAAATCCACTGGCCTTTACAGCACGTCCATCAGCAAACCACAGGGACCTTGAGCCTGTGTTTTATTCTGGATTGTTTCTCCTTGTTAAATCACCGTTGTTTCAGATGTCAAAACATTGCCATCATAGTCAGCAGCCTTGCCGTGGTGTCCTACATACATAATCACACACTTGCTTTGGCTGCAGCCCTTTTTTGCTATATAATTGTACACAAAGGCCAGATGTGAGCTATGGCGTAGAGGTGGATGAACTGACCGACCAAAGGCCTTCTAAAAACTATCCTGTTGTTCTTGATGACTAGATAGCATTAGTAATTAAGAAAATTCTCTGTGTGTAAATAAAATAGATATGGGTGCTGGAGTGATGGCTCCCAGAGGTCCTGGGTCTGATTCCCAGAATCAACAGAGCAGCTCACAACTCTATGTAACTCCAGTTCCAGAGGATTCTATACCCTCTTCTGGCCTCCTTGGGTACTGCATTCGCATGCTACACAGACTGAGTAGGGAAAAATCCATACACATAAAATAATAAAATAAATTTTAAAATTATGGATATATCTTAAAATGAAAGTTTTATCTCTTTTGAGATGAAGTTTTATTACCTTTCGTAGTTGGTCTCTGGTTCTTTGCTCAAATAATCTTCCTACCTCGGATCCCTGTATAGCTAAGCTTACAGATGCCTGTGCATCCATCAGAGAAATTGTCTTTCTGTTAGAAATTGCCCCTCCTCATAAACCAAAACCAAAACAGATGACTGGAGAGATGGTTCAGGGTTGAGAGTGTTCATTGTTCTTCCAGGGGACCTAGGTTCTGTTCCTAGCACTCACATGGCAGCTCACAACCATCTGTAACCCAGGGAACCCAGTGCTCTTTTTCTGGCCTCCATGGGTACCAGGCATGCACATGGTACACATACATACAGCAGATATATATATATATATAGATATATATATATATCTATATATATACATAAAAATAAAATAAGCTAATTTTTTTTTCTTAAGTAAAAGGAAGAGCCAATTGCCTGTTTTAGCCTAAGATTTTAGAGGTGGTAGGGTTGCCTTCCCGGGGCGGGGCGGGGCGGGGCGGGGTGGGGTGGGGTGGGGGGTGTTCCTCTGCACAGGTATACCTTTCACTTGTTAAACTCTGTGAACTATTTTTTATTTCCATGCACATCTGCCTGCTCTGGCTTCACCACTCCCCTGTCCCTGACTCGGTAGCCACCCGCACAGTGACCCTTGTGTTCTAGGTAGGGGGTCGGTCACCTTGTGGGTGATGCTGTTGTCCCCATCACAGCCTCATGTCTTGGCCGTGCTTTGGGCCCAGGACACATCCCTGGGTTTTGATTTCTAAAACGAGCTGATAATTTCCCACACCCCATTATTGTCCCCCATCTGTAGCCAGCCCTCCGTGAGGTGTGGCTGTAACAACAGGTTAGGTTTTCTAGAGAAGGGAAAGAAGATCAGAGTAAATAAATATTCATGAGTTACTTCGAATTGCAGCTACACTGAGCTGAACTCTCAGGACATGTAGAAACCTCTGTGTAAGCTTGCCAGTAATTCCCAAAAAGCTGCTTAAGGGGGCATCAGAATCTCCTGAGGAGTTTCTTTAAAATGTGCGCGAAGCCAGGATTGATGGAGAGGGTGCACCATAGAGAATGTAGCCTTTCTCTGTAATGAAAGGGAAACTGCTCAGCAGGTACCCAGTTACTGCTCCTCATTTATTCCACACCGCCCTAGTTTTCTTTCTACTGCAGAGACCACAGAGGAAGGCTACTTACTGGCTCGCTCAGCTGTTCTTTTTATATGTAGCACTGCCCTAGTGGGCTGGGCCCTCTCATATTAATTAGCAATCAAGAAAATGTCCCAGAGATGTGTACCACAGAATGCCCACAGGTCAGTTGTGACAGGAGCAACCTCAGTTAAGGCTCCTTCCACCCAGGTGGCTCTAGTGTGTGTCAGGCCCTAACCAGTACACCGATAGAACCTTGATTCTGTTTGGAGTGGCCTTGCCCAGCTAAGATACTGCCTTCTCTGGGCTCCCTTGTAGCTTGGAGTGGCCACCTGTAAGCGCTGGCCTGTAAGCTGAAGGCTCCTAGGGGAGCACTCCTTCATAAGTGGACACTCCCCAGCCTTTGTACCCTCTCCCTTCCTGTTTCATGGGCTTTCAGGTAGCAGTCACTGTCTTGTAACCTCAGGTAGATGATGACAGTCACATAGTTCTCAAGTCACTGTACCTTCATGCTACCTGCTTCAAGATTTCTTCTTGTTCCACGAGAAAAATAAACCCCCATCTGCTTAAGCAAATGTTGGTTTTTAATTGCTTGCAGCTGAATGCAATCATAACTGATAAGGTAATGTTTTAATATTTTACAAGGGAGAAATATATTTACATATTGTGTAATTAAAAATGAAAAATAATTTAAATCCCCACAGATTTCTGTGCCCCACATCAGATGCACTGAAATAGAATCTTTGGGCTCAGGATGCACATATCTACATTTTAAACAAACTCTACAGGCAATTCTGGTATACAAGGAAATGGCAGAATCATTTTCATCCTTGTTAATAGTGTGAGTCCCATTTTACAGATGAGATACTGAATCAAGGTAATAAAGCTCCATGCCTATATCCAGCTCAATACACACACGTGTGTATGCTTGGAGTGAAGGGCTAAGGGTGAAACCCAGGGTCCTGGAATGCCAGACATGCATGCTGCTACTGAGGTGCACCCCTTGTGCCCAGTATCCCAGTAATTCTAAGTGAGGTTTGACTCTGGACCTATCTTGTTCCAAAATATACACCTCCTCGCTTCCTTACCCAAGGAAACCTGGCTGCTCAGCATAGTCAAACAGTTTCTGAAGGGATCCTCTAAAGAGGAAGGTCCCGTCTCCGTACGGTAGGCTGCTAGCACTGTCCAGGGACCGCATCACTGCCTTGGCTGACCTGGGAATGAGTGCTGCCTGTTCTCATGAGTTCTTGGTTTTCCTTTCTACTTTTGAAACAAAAATGTATTGAAATTTCATTTTCTCCATAGGTTTTCTTGGGTTAGAAATGACTTAGAAATGATTATAAGACCTATCCAGGTAAGGTAAATGATTATAAGTCTTATCCAGGTAAGGTAAATGATTATAAGTCTTACCCAGGTAAGGTAAATAGGGTAATTGTAGTCTTTAAAAGTGTAGAAAGCATACAGCCGGTAATTAGTACTCACAGTGTTCATATTAGACCTGACTGGCCATTGAGGAGTGATAGATTTTTAATTAATTAAAATCTTGTTTCTCTGTGTAGTCCTGGCTGTCCTGGAACTCACTCTGTAGACCAGGCTGGCCTTGAACTTTCTCCTGCTTCTGCCTCCCCAGTGTTGGGGTTAAAGGTGTGTGGCTCAGAGAGATGGCTCAGTGGGTAAGAGCACCCGACTGCTCTTCCGAAGGTCCAGAGTTCAAATCCCAGCAACCACATGGTGGCTCACAACCATCCGTAACGAGATCTGGCGCCCTCTTCTGGAGTGTCTGAAGACAGCTACAGTGTACTTACATATAATAAATAAATAAATCTTTAAAAAAAAAAAAAAAAAAAGAAAGTTTTCCTGGCAAGCTCCTTGCAAGAGAATACTGAGAGGGGTGTTATCTTAGACAAGTGACAGAATCAGTTGGTGCAGGCCCGCATGAGCCCTTGAGTATTGTTGGCAGGGTATGGGGGGTATATGCTGGCAGGAGGAGGTGCTCCTGTCTTTTTCTTCCCCTGCCAAGTGTGTAGCTGTGTTGCTATAGATGCCTGGACTCCCCTTTTCATCACTCTCGCAAGTCTTTGATTTGCTGGTTCCCTAGCACCACCTCAACCAATTTGGGGTGGGAGTTGTTAGAAAAGTGAGCTAAATAAAGCTTATGCGTTCACAGGTCTGGTGCATTGAAGGTAGCTCAGCAGAATGACTGCCTGATGGGTAGCATATAACAGCCTTGTCTTCTAGGGCCTTGAGAAGAACAGCATGGGCTCAGATCAGAGCATCCAAGTGAGACCCACTCTCCTGCCTTCCCTGAATACAGGCATAGAGTCAGGGCAGCTCTCTGTACTGGGGGTCTTCACACATGCACAGAACTAAGCTGTCCCTAGAGAGCTGCTGCACATCAAGGTAAAAACTTCACCTTAGGTCTGGCCACTGTCTTGCTATTTGTGAGCATCCATATTATTTTTAACATTCCTGTTAGTAGCTACCGTGGTTTGGTTTGAGTGAAGAACCTGTTGAGAAGGTGTGTAGAATTGTGTGTGAGAGCTTTTCTAGAAAAGTCTACCAGATTCTCAGACATCTTATTTAAGAAGAGTTAAACAAATTGCTGGTCTGTATACCGGGCACTGTCTATGGGGATCCAAGGAGTCTGGCCCTGGCCAGAGCAGCCAAAGAGTTGCAGCTCTCCAAGGGGAAGCCAGAGCAAGGCAGGCTACAGGGCCTCTTCCACAGCTGCTGCTGTGAAGTTGATGGCAGTCAGGATGCAGTAGGCGACTAAAGGCAAAGGTTGGAGCCACGGAGGAGGAAGTGGCTGCCGTAGGCTCCAGCACTCTGCTGGTTGGGTCAGGTTAAGATCCAGATGAAAGATTCAAGAGAGAATCCTCTTCCCTGGCGTGTTACAGCTCGATAAGACAGGCACTCAGACAATCTTTGGTGAAATAACTTGTGCACCTCATTCCTTGAGGATAGGGCCTTATAAACGTGTTGGGGTCGGGTGGGATCTAGAGACAGATGCTTTCTATTGCCTTGGTCTGAGATGTCAGGCATGCCTTATCTGCATGGGGAAGGACTTCAGATGTTGTCCCTATGAGACTGATTGTAACAGTCCTCTCAGTGGGCTGTCACGGTCACATGTTTCAGAACAGGAACCTGGTTGAGAGTAGATTTAATGCCTACCGTTCTCAATTATGAAAATTGCTGGAGTTCCTGAATCCACTTGACCTTGCCAGATTTCCTGTCTGGTGGCACAGTCCACTGCCCCACACACTGCTGCTCTGAACAATGACTATCTGAATTTCTTTCTGGCGTCCTAAAATATCAGCCCTCTCCTCAAACCTGTTACTCAAAGCACCTGTAGGCAGGAGGGATGGGAGGCATCTGGATAGCTAAGAACAGGTGATACCCCACTGGAAGGCCCTGGACTGTCCCTGCTGTTGCCCTCAGGAGCCCCTGAAGCTCCAGTGTGATCTAACACCCTCCCTGCACAGAGCTAGGAGTGGCCCTGGTCCTGGCTGCCCTCCTGCCCTTACTTCTCACCACAGTGTGGGCTGAGGAGAGGCCTGTTCTCCACTGTACCTGGGGAGTTAAGTATTAGGAGCCACAGCAGTGAGACTCATTTGCTTGCGGGTCTGGACAGGAAGTCTTCCTGGCTTTGTGTTGCCCACAGTGCAGGCAGCACTTTGTGAATCAGAACTGGAGGCATTGTTCTCTGATTACCACCAAGGAATGCTTTTCCTGAATGGTTCCTGTGGGTGTGAGTAGCTCTGAAGGAAGAATTCCCTGAGACATTTCAGACAGTAGCTATTTATGTTCTACTCTTTTGGTCAGACATCACTGACTACCTGCTGTGTGCAGGTAGAACTCACTGTCTATCAGGGAAGGCAAGTCTGTGGGAAGACATTATTTAAGCCATAGAGAGTAAGCGAGCCCATCATAGGGATCCCAGAGGGGCACAATTAATTCTGCAAGTACACTTGCGGGGGTGGCCTCCCTTACTAATAGGAGGCCACTGAGCTGTGTGTTAAAGGGAGGATGTGGCTTCTGCAGTCTCCTGTGAGCCTTCCCATTATGGAGGCATGCATTTTTACCTTGTTATTAGTATGCACATAATATTTTGTGCTGCTGCCTTTCTGCTTAGCATTCCACTGCTCATTTCCACTTAGCAACTAGGCCAAAGTATTTATCATTTTTAAAAGCTACATAGCATTCTTGCCTTGTTGATGTACCCTCGTTGCATAGCTGTCCTCTCATTTGTTGGGAAGAGCAGTTTTTCTCAATGATGCATGCTTGCAGTTGGCACTTCTTCTCCCCGCTTGCTTGCTTCCTTCCTTCCTTCCTTCCTTCCTTCCTTCCTTCCTTCCTTCCTTCCTCAAGCATCTATGGCCAGGCTAAAGTTATGAATGGCCTTATGCTTTCTCCTTGGCTTTTTTCTTTTTCTTATGGAAAGTTCCAAACACACAAAAAAGGGAAATGATGATTATAACGATCCCATGTATTACTCATTGAGCCTCAATAATAATCAGTTCATGGTTATTACCACACCAAAAATAAATTAGTCGTGACTCTTCATTTTCTATGGTATTAAAAATGGAAGCAGGGTCCTCATCTCCACTAAGCTGTAGCTCCAGTCTACTGTAATTGATTCCTAAGTGGGAATTCCTGGTCATCCAAATGAAAGCTGACGGTTTCCCAGTGCTGCTTTGGTCACTTTCATGAAGCCAAATTGCTTTTTGTTCCAGTGTATTCTCCAGAGAAGTTTTGCTTGACCTGTCAGTTAGTGATTGGGAATGTTTTTATCAAGAAAGGATCTGCCTGCCTACAGGGCCTGGCCTCCAAAGGAGTGGAAGGGAGGGGGAGGGGGAGGACCGGTTCTGTTCTTACTTCCATGGGAAACTTGGCTGTATCACCCTTCTCACATACGTGAACTGTCAGTGTGTGGGGGTGACACGGTGTCAGGCTCTCCCCATGAGCCCACCCCGTTAAAGCAAACATCATCATGCTGTCATTTCCAGCACTGAGAAAGAAAAGCTACATGGCATTAACTTTCTTTTTTCTACAGTAAAAACTCCAGAAAGCTAGGAAGATGCCCACTCCCTACTGCATTTGGTCATTCTGTTTGCATGTCTCCCTTGGCAAGCTTTGTTCTGTATTGTTCAAGGTGACCCAGTTAGAACTACTGTTTAAAGTCATGCTGGCCTCAGTAAGTTACACAACCTGTGTGGGATTCAGTCTACTAGCTCTGCATAGTGTACAAGGAAGTGCATGGAGTCTCTTAATATTGTAAGGTGGTCACATTATAATCTCTCCTATTTGTTCTATGTTGATATTCCTGAATTTTTTGTGTATGTGTGTAATGATGGATAGGAACAAACAGCTTCTTAAATGATTCACAACCCTGCTGTATTTGTCATCTCAGACTGAATCTCAGTTTGGGCCTCTTGGATTAACCAATACTTAGCCAGGGTCCTGGGTGGCCTCCTCTGGGAATAGGAGTGTTAGGCCAGGTGATGTGCATTTGAGAGACTGGGAGTCTGGGGTAGGCAGCTCTCTTTAGAGAAGAGTCAATACATTCAGTAAGATTGCTCGTGCTCAGGCCAGCCTAGAGCCTGTTCCTTGCTGTTTCTTTCTTCTTTTTTCCTTCTTCTTCTTTTTTTTTTCCTTCAAGGACTTTATATTCTTTTTTTTTTTTTTTTAAAGATTTATTTATTTATTATAATGTAAGTTCACTGTAGCTATCTTCAGACACTCCAGAAGAGGGCACCAGATCTCGGTTACGGATGGTTGTGAGCCACCATGTGGTTGCTGGGATTTGAACTCTGGACCTTCGGAAGAGCAGTCGGGTGCTCTTACCCACTGAGCCATCTCACCAGCCCCTTTATATTCTTTCAATGCATAAAAATCAAAAAACCAGTTCAGCTTCTAGGAATATCATAAATGTAAGAAGGCACCATTATATATAACTGATATAAATTAGTTTTTTGTTTTGTTGTTGTTGTTGTTTGGTTTGGTTTTTCGAGACAGGGTTTCTCTGTATAGCTCAGGCTGTCCTGGAACTCACTTTGTAGACCAGGCTGACCTCGAACTCAGAAATCCACCTGCCTTTGCCTCCCAAGTGCTGGGCTTAAAGGCGTGCACCACCATGCCCAGCCCTAAATTAGGTTTTTGTTCCTTCATCTGCCTTGCTATTTCTGGTAGAAAAATTAAATGACTGTTTTTTCACATGAAGTGCTATGTCACTACCAAATATGTATATTGTGCATCTCTCTCTCCCCCAGTAGTACTAGCCAGACATTTTCCATATACATCCTTTTAAAAGTTAGTTTAGACTGTGTTTCTTTCCATTATTATATAATATTTCTCTCTGGTTTTTATAGCTACTTATAATGGCTATATACTATCCAACTGAGAGCCCATACATAGTTTATATAACCATTAGTTTTCTGTTTGGGAAGTTTTTAAAAATATATTTATTATTTTATGTGTATGTATGTGAGCTACCTGAGTGCAGTGCCCACAGAGGCCAGAGAGGGTTGGATTCCCTGGACCTGGATGCACATGGTTGTGAGTCACCCAATATGGGTGCTGGGAACCAAACCAAGGTCCTCTGAGGAATTTTGAGAATATTAAATAATAATACTTTAATTATGTTCCCAGTAGTTTTTGTTTTCTTTTTAATCGCTTTATACTAAAATATAATTCTTATTCACTTACTGAAAGTATACAGCTGAGTGAGTTTGTATACCCTGTCTACCCTGAGTTGTGCGATCATGACTGTACTCAGTGAGAACAGTCCCATCATCCCACAGGCTTTAGCACCCACTGCCTACTCTTCCCAGCTCACTGTCCTAGGCAACTGGTGAGTGTTCTCTACCTGTGATTATGAAATTAAAACTGAAGCTGGGTGTGGTGACACATCCTTCAATCCTAGCACTCAGGAGGATAAAAGTGCTTTTGGGGGCCAGAAGAGCAACTGAAGCTAAAGGCCGCTGGAACTAGAGCTATAAGTGGTGGTGAACCCTCTGCTGTGGATACTGGGAACCGAATCTGAGTCCTCTGCCAGAGCAAAATGATCTTAACTGATGAACAGTCTCCCAAACCCATTTTAGCCATTTTTGTGGCATTAAGCAAATTTATATTCTTGTGCAACCACTACCACCATACGATTTCACAACTCCTCCATCTTTCTGGATTTACTGCTGTCTTCTCCATGCACCTCAGGGCCCTGGTAACCAGCATTCCCTGTTCCTCTGTGTCTGACAACCCTACCTACTTCTCACAATTTCATTCACACAATATTTGTCTCTTTGTGGCTCGTTCATGTCACTTAGCACAATGCCCGCAAGGTTCTGCATGTTGTGGCACAAATCAGAATGCCATTCTTTTTGGGGGCAGAGTGTCCCTATGTAGCCTAAGAGGGTCTGAAGCTCTTAGTGTTCCTGTGCCAACCTCTGAGTGCTGGGATTACGGGTGTGCACCGTCACACCCGGCTTCCATGTCTTCTTAGTGCTGAGTGAGAGTCTTCTGCATCCGTGCACCGTATTTGTCTCTGCTCTGCCCGTGCTATGACCCGCTGGATTTCTACTTTCTGGCAATTATGACTAAGGCTACAGTCTTAGTTAGACTTACTATTGCAGTGATAAAACACCATGACCAAAAGCTAGATGGGGGAAAGAAAGAGTTTATTTAGAACTTATGCTTCCACATCAGTGTTCATCATCAAAGGAAGTCAGGGCAGGAATTCAAGCAGGGCAGGAACTTAGAAGCAGGAGCTGTTGTAGAAGTCATAGAAGGGTGTTGCTTACTGGCTTGCTCCCCATGACTTCCTCAGCCTGCTTTCTTATGGAACCCAGGATCACCTGCCCATGGATGGCCCCACCCACAAAGGGCTGTGTCCTCCCCCATCAATCACTAATTAAGAAAATGCCCTACAGCAATGTCATATGGAAACATTCTGTCAGTTGAGTTTCCATCTCTCAGATGATTCTAGCCTGTGTTAAGATGACATAAAATTAGCCACCCTGAACACTGAGCACGGTGAGCACACTTATGTATAGAAAATGCCTTCATTTCCCTTGGGTGCCCTGTTATGAGTAGGATTGTAGTATTGTGCATTGCTTTTTCCTTTAGTGTATTTGTTTCTGTTTTGAGTCTTTTTAAATTTAATTTAATTTTATTTTATTTTAGTTTTGGTTTTTCGAGACAGGGTTTCTCTGTATAGCCCTGGCTGTCCTGGAACTCACTTTGTAGACCAGGCTGGCCTCGAACTCAGAAATTTGCCTGCCTCTGCCTCCCGAGTGCTGGGATTAAAGGCGTGTGCCACCACACTCTTAAAGGGGTTATTAGGTCAAAGAATAAGAGCCTGTTATGGCTTCAGAAATATTTTTATGTATTAATTTTTAAAAGCTCACCTCCTTTTCTGGGATACCCTTTGATACTTGTTGCCCAGATTATTTTTCCAGAGTTATAAAATGCGTGTTACCTTGACAAAACATGACATGGTTCACTGTGACCTTCGTAGAAGTAGGCAGTGTTCTGTTCAAGATACATGTTTAGTTTCATTGTTTTGACTTGGATGTCTTTTATTATTGACATCTTGACCTGTAGATGAGGCCTGTGAATGAATAACATCTGAGCTACTATCAGCATCTTCCCCTGGGTGGGCTGCTTTTGATGATGCCACGGGTGCCTTTGGGTGCTGCAATGCTGTGGTGGTAGCAAGGTGCTTTTCTGCACACAGCTTTGAAGGACAGTCCTGTAGGAGTTAGTTGAGCTCTCTACCACAGTGAGCATAGCGGGCAGGAACTCCGGTAACCTCTGGAAGGCTTCTCCTGGCTTGGAATTTCATAACGGTTCTTGGAGGCAGAAAGCAAGTCTTCCTTTTCAGTTTTGTTCAGGGTGATGCTTGTGGTCCCTGGCTCCCTCTTAGAGCTGGTTGCTCCCTGGCCAGCAGAGCACAGTTAAGGCTTCTTTGCCCCCTCCCTAGGTGTGAGTCTGGGCCACTACTGGGCTTTTCCACTGGAGGCTGCACTGAAAGAAAACCTTGGAGACACCAAGGCCTTTTTCTCTTGAATTCATCTTTCCATAAATCGAGCCCCTAAATACACATAACATGTGGTTCATAGGAGCTCAGTTGCTGGGCGCTTGTCTAAGACACTCAATGCCTCGGCTTTAATCCCCCCCCCCCAATCAACTTGTATTCATAACCTCTGTAATGGCCCAAAAGTTGATATATCTCCATCGGATGGAGTGTTTGGGGTAAAGGAGCAATGTGTGCTTGACTGGCTTGTGACACATACACAGCACACACACACAGCACTGTCATACACACACACACAGAGCACACACAGAGCACTGTCATACACACAGAACACACACAGCACACACACAGCACTGTCATACACACACACAGCACTGTCACACAGCCCACACACAGCACTGTCATACACACACACACAGCACTACCATACACACACACACAGCACTATCATACACACACACACACAGCACACACACAGCACTGTCATACACACACACACACACACACAGAGCACTGTCATACACACACACAGCACTGTCATACACACACACAGCATAGCACTGTCATACATACACACACACAGCACTGTCATACACACACACACAGCACTGTCATACACACACATACAGCACTGTCATACATACACACACACAGCACTGTCATACACACACACACAGCACTGTCATACACACACATACAGCACTGTCATACACACACACACACAGCACACTCACAGCACACACACAGCACTGTCATACACACACACACACACACACACACAGCACTGTCATACACACACACAGCACACACACAGCACACACACAGCACTGTCATACACACACACACACACACAGCACTGTCATACACACACACAGCATAGCACTGTCATACACACACACACAGCACTGTTATACACACACACACACCATGTGGTTCACCCTATTTATTATTTATTATCAATTTTTTGCCCTACCATATTCCTTGTTTCATGTTTGTATCACTAGTTCCCTTAGTGTACTCTGAGGAGATTTTTTCTGTTATGCACACCTTTCAACGATTAAACTGGGTTAGCGAGTGTATGAAATGTTCCCTGCATCTCAATGAGCCCAGCTGCTTCCATGTCTGTCAGATTAAAAGCCATGCCTTCGACCAGTTTGCTGTCCTGGGGCCTTACTTCATTAAGCAGTTATGATGAACTGTCCTTGCTTCTATACCTGTCCTGAAAGGAACAAAAGTATTGTCACGAGGCGTTTGTAACTCCCCCCCACCCCCCTATGACTATCAGGAATATGAACCTAGAGAAAGAAAAGGCCTCCTTTGCCAGTTAGAAGAACCTGGCACTCAGGGAGAGATTTCACACAGCTCTGATAACTTGTCAGACCACTCTGCAGAAAATAAATCAAGACACAGTGGGCAAGCTCACACCTTAGTAAGGCCTGCTTAGCTAGGCATACCTACTGCTCTCTATTTGAACCTAAACTCGTGTTAGGACTGTGCAGATGGACTTGAGGGGCAGCATGGGCCTCTCATGGTTCCTCTTGCCAGTGTGGCCACATTGAATAAATCTCCTTTCTTTGCTTTTCCCTAGTATTTATCTCTGCAATTGGCCTCTTGAGGGTCCCTAGAAGAGCCTGGCGTGGTAGAGCTACTGAGACCCAGCTCCTAACTCCAGTACCAACACTTCCTGCCCACAGTGTGTATTTTAATCCAGCCCCCAAGCTGTCCTAGAGTTACTTGTCAACAGGGACTCCTATTTTAAAAGCCCCAGACTGCAGAAAGTGAGAGTTAGCCTTCACTCTTCGGATCTCTAACAGCTATCTGTTCTCCCTACCCCTACCCCCACTGCTCCATCCTCCTACTCTGCTCTCTACCTTGTTTGTACCCCTCTCCCTCTATCATCTTTGCTAATCATTCTTCATTCTTTGGATTGTCAGGTTAAGAGCGCACCTCTTGGCTAACATTTGTTCCTGGAGTCCTAGCTCTCTGCTTGTAAGTCTGTGATCTGGCTAAACTCCCTGAGGCAAAGGTTCTGTCTTGACTTGCTATTCCCATCACAGTCTAACACATGACCCACAGTGGGATGTCCCCCACTCCCACACCAAGATATCTGCTAGGCTTCAGCCAGAGCTCTACCTGAACACTTGAGTCCCAGGAGACTTTTATTTTCTCAGTCAACAGGAGAGAGCAGCCTGTTTGACTAGGATAAGCAATCAACCTCCTCCCAGCCTACTCGCTTCTTCAGGGGCCCCTTCTCCTGGTGGTAGCTGGTAGCTGTGGTGATGGCCACCGTATGTTTGCATCCCAGCCCTCCCTAGCTCCTTTCTGTACTCATTTACTCCACACATAGCGTATTCCATTCAGTACAAAGAAAGGAATACATCAGACTAGTGACTCTGCACCTGGAGAACATACCCCACATGCATTTTAAATCTGTGGATTCCCCTTAAGGGAATTCCAGTTAAAAAAGAACTTGGGTCAGCAGCCTTGGGCCTGTGTGGCTAACAAGCTCCTATTTTCTCTGTTGTTGGGCTGGCCTGAAGGGCTTCTTTGTTTGGGTAGGGGTGGATGTGATGCCCTAATGAGGCCCTGTGGAATCCTGGCTCATACACAGCAGCCTGCGGGGTGGAACTCTCCAGGCAGGAAAGCAAGTTGGTGAGTTTGTGGGTTTGTCAGATTTTAAAGAACACAGAACAGTGTTAAAGGGGTGAAAACTAACTGGAGTATTGTATTCTTGGTTGGATTCAGCACAAAAATACAGAGCAAAGGCTGAAGGAATGTGAGTAGTGTCTGGAGTTTAGCTAATAGTACTACACTGTGTTCCATGTTTAAGTTTTGACAGATGCACACTGGTTATATAACATGCCAACGTGGGAGGAAACTGAGATGTGAATTCGGGACTATTGGTGCTTCTCAGTAAATCTAAAATTGCTTCAAAACAAAAGGGGTATTAATAAAGAAGGAAGAAAGGACAAGGTCAGTCTCACGCCCTTCTGCCCCTCTTACCCTGGTCTTGGAGCCCTCGTCCACAGTCAGGAAGGCTGCTATAGATAGGCACTCTCCTTTTTGCTCCAGGCAGTCTGCTCCTTTGTCCTTGGTGTTCTTTGTTTGGGAGTAGGTTAGGTAACAAGATCAGGTCCAGCCAGAGGATGGGAGTCAGGTGGTTACCAGAGGCTCCTAGCTCCTGCCCTGCATCAAGGGACTGGGGGTTCTTAGACTGTCTTCACTTGTTAGACTCTGCAGCCCTGACTGGAAAGGCAAGGGAGGACGAAAAACCTGATGTATGTGGGAAGCTGACGGGCGCTGCGGATGTGCCCAGTGGTCAGACAGTTGCTCAGCATGGTCAGGTACCAGGTTCCATCCCTGTGGGCTAGATTGAAGGTTGTGTACTTGTTAAGCAGCAAATTTCATCGTCTGTTCTATTTTTCTATTTAAAAGGATGAGTGTGTGTTCCTGAAGATTTAGGTGAGTAGCTTCGAGGGCAAGGGACTGCTGGGGGGCTGGCAACAGCACTGTACTCCTCTCCTGCCTCCTGCCCTCTTCCAAGAGCCAGGATGAAATACACCTCTTTTTCCTAGCTGGTTCTAAATCCCCTAAGGGCTTTAAATATTTAGATTCATAAAAAAAAAATTGTGCTGTTGCTGCTCCTTCACCCTAAAGATGAAACAAGCCAAGCTTGGAGGCTTCTTCCCGCTAAGGGAGCTCTTTATATCTCCCATCATGAAACTTATGGCTCAGAAACCCAGAAATATGAAAGGGCTAAAGGACATTTGGAGCTCCTGGATGCTTGAATCTGGTGAACTGTTTTCCTGTAGATGGCAGTGGTGACACATGAGTGCTCGTGGAGGTCTGGAGGGAATGGTGCTGGCAGGGAGAACCCTTCCAACAACAATAGTAACAAGTGTCAGCTCCTAGCATGGCTGTGGAGGAGGAGTTATTCGGGAGGGGAGGCTCCAGCAGGTGTTTTCTCTATAGTATTTAGTTTCCCTTCAGGCAACTGTGTAAAAGAAATCTGTTGTTACTATATTTTACAAATGTGGGAAAGGTCTGGTACCCTGGGGTACCCGTTACCAGAAGGATCAAGACAGCAGAAGTCTGAGTTCACTGCCATGCCAGGCTGCCACTGCCATGCACAAATGAAGGACCCTGGCAGTCCAAGGCCAGCTTCTTTTTCATGCAGGAGAGGGGGTGGGGTGGGAATGTGAAACAGGCCCTCTATGTAGCACAAGGTGATTTTGAACTTGTGATCCTCTTGCCTCAGGT
This sequence comes from Mus caroli, assembly GCF_978045245.1. NCBI lineage: Eukaryota > Metazoa > Chordata > Mammalia > Rodentia > Muridae > Mus > Mus caroli. Next base: position 62,750,931 of record NW_028227268.1, read on the forward strand.
TCCCAGTGCAAGGATTACAGGTATGTACCACCATGTCCATCAAGGTCAGCCACTTAAAGACACTCAACAGCAAGTCTAGGTAGGAGAAAAAATGTACTTTTGGCTCTTGAGCCACTAAAAAAGGTAGAATTTCTGAGAACCCAGAATTGCCTAGGAAGCTCCATGCCTGTCCCTTGAGGTACTGTGGTCAGAAGATGTCCAGTGAGGTGGTGGCTCTGTAGTGGCTGGGCTGGAGCAAGGCCCCAGGTCAGAGGTAGGCTGGGGTCCTCATGTGGTTGCTGCTTTCACCCCCAGCAGAGACTGCTGTTCTGCGGTGCGGGATAGAGCTGAGCCGAGCCTTTGGACGTGTGTGCACGTCACCGTCATGGTTGTGCCTTGATGGGTCTATGCAGGCAAAAGGTGCCCATTCCTACTACTTCTATTCAACAAAGATGTGGAGATGGGAGCTGGGATAGTTAGGAAAGAGAAGGAAACAGAAGGCATCCAAAGGGAAAGAGAGCGGTAAATGCTAGGTTAACAGATGTTGAAGGTTCAGAAACCCTGCCATGGTAGCCATCAAAACACAAAAGACCATCCTTCAGAGTGGTCTGTAGTATCCATGGGAGATGGGGCCTTTCCTGTCATCTCTGTCAGAGAGCCCGAGGATGGCAGAGACAGTAGATTACTGTGGAGGTTGACAATTGGAGGAAGGTGAATTGTGAAGAGCTGCAGCCCAGCCTTCACATTTCTTTGTTTTGTTTTGTTTTTCAAGACAGGGTTTCTCTGTGTAGCCCTGGTTGTCCCGGAACTCACTCTGTAGACCAGGCTGGCCTCGAACTCAGAAATCTGCCTGCCTCTGCTCCCGAGTGCTGGGATTAAAGGCATGCGCCACCACTGCCCGGCTATATTTCTTTTCTTAGGAAAGAATGGAATTTTTCCAGCAGGGGGGGTTTCTACACATGAACATGTAGTGCTTGATTGGTCATTTGAAAACACCTCAGCAGAGAACTCTTATATCTCAAGAAAATACTGAAAATTTTTTTGAATTATTGTAGCTAGTAAATTGGATTTTTTCTGCTATATATTTTTTTAATTTATTTTTATTATATTTATTCATTCGTGGGAAGGGGCAGAGGATAACTTGTAGGACTCTGTTCTTTCTTAGCATGTGGGGCCAGGGGATCAGCAAGCACTTTAACCCAATGAGTCATACAGTGTTAAATATTTTCCCTCCCCACAGTAGCGGTTTCAATATTCTTGGGGGCTATTTCTTACAAATAGAGTTTTTGAAATGTGGTTTATGTTGAACATTAGTGTTTCTGCCAGTAAAGGATAAAACAATTGTGTGTTTGTGTGTGTGTGTACATGGGTATGCGGATGCTGCACTCCACACATAGAGCACAGGAGTTGGTTTTCTCCTGCCGTCTTGTTGAGGCCTAGTTTCTCTTGTCTCTGTCATAATGAATACTCGAGACTAGCTGGTCTGCAGGCTTCTGAGCTTCAGGCAGTGCTGGCTCTGCCTCCTGTCCTGCTGCAGGAATGCTAGCCCTGCAATGATACTTTGTGGAGGGCTGTAGGGTTGTGTACTGTGAGCTGCAGAATATTGCTGCAAGAAGCTAGGTATGGTTGTTTGCACAAATACTCAAGAGGCTGTGCGAGGATTGCTGGAGTTGGAGGTTGTGTGCTTTGTGAGCAGTGACTTTCTCTCTCTCTCTCTCTCTCTCTCTCTCTCTCTCTGTCTGTCTGTCTGTCTGTCTATATAAAGGGATGAGTGTGCATTCCTTGAAGATTTAGACCAGTAGCTTTGTGGGCAAGAGGCTGCTGTGCGGACAGCAACAGTGCTGCACCTCCCCATCTCCTGCCCATGTCTGAGGGCCCGGAAGCACAGCTCTTTTTCCTAGCTGGTTCTAAATACTCTCGGGGTTAAAATATTTAGATTCATAACAAAAACTGTGCTGTTGCTGCTCCTTTACCTTACAGATGAACCAAGCCAAGTCTAGAGCTCTTTGTGGAGTTGCCTGGATATGCCTGGGCAGCATGTCAAGACTGTCTTAGAATGCCAGACAGATGGACCAGCAGTGTACACATAGACATAGGCACACACTGCTGAGAGAGATTAAAGACAAGTGAATGGACAGACAGTTTATATTAAATAGAAGGGAAGACAGTATTAAGATATTAATGCTTGGGGGGAGCTGTCTAGAGAGATGGCTCAGTGGGTAAGAGCACTGGCTACTCTCCCAGAGACCTGGGTTCAATTCCCAGCAACTGCATGGCAGCTCACAACTGTCTATAAATCCAGTTCCTGAATATCTGGCACCCTAATGCAGACATACATGTAGGCAAAACACCAGTGCCATAAACATTAAATTAAAAATGTATATTAATGCTGCCCAAAATGATCTATATAGATGTGGGGAAATCTATCAAAATGCCACTCACAGTTTTTGTAAAAGTTAATTTTAAAAAAATCTGACTTAGAATTCCCATGAATTCTGAGGGAACCTTCACATAGCCAAACAGAGATCAAAGTTGGAAGATGCATACTTCCTGGCTTCAAAATTACTGTGAAACTAGATACTCAAAACAGCGTGATTCCGACCTGAAGGCTGACCTATAGACCAGGAGCAGAGGGACGCAGGAGCCCAGGAAGAAGCCTCTCAGTGCTCGCTGTGCTTCCAACAAGGTGCCAGGATCCTTTAGTGGAGGAAGAATAATGATTTTTACTGGGGTGCTAGGGAAATAAATACTCACCCATAATAATACGTTAGGTCTTTATCTTACATCATATACGGAAGTTAACTCCAAACTGATCAAATTTCTAAGCAAAAGAGCCTAAACTGTAAGTCTTAAGAGAAGAACACAGGAGAAAAATCATAGTGATTTAACAATTTCTTGGGCGTGACACCAAAAAATAAAAACAATAAAAGAAAAAAAAAATAAATGTGACTTTATCAAAATGAAAATGTGTTTGGTTGAGTGTGGCGGTGTGCAACTTTACAATCCTAGCACTCAGTGGGAGTTGGGGGATCCTGAGTGCTAGGCCAACCTGTGCTGCACAGTGAGATCTTCTCTCAAAAGAGAAAAACAACTCCTTTTATGTGTTAAGGAATATTTACAAGAGAATGAAAAGCCAACCTACAAAATTGGAGGAAATATTTGCAAGGAATATATCAGATAATGAATTACTATTTAGAATATGTAAAGAAACCCCAAAACTGAACCACAGGAAAAAAAAACCCAACTACCCAATTTAAAAAACGGGCAAAGAATGTTAATAGACGTTCCTCCAAAGAAGATGCACAAATGTCTGGGAACTGTGTGTTTACACGAACAGATGTTCAGCATCATAGTCACCAGGGAGATGCAAATCTAAACACAAGACTCTGCTTCACATTTGCTAGGCCAGGATTACATGATTGATCTCAGTCCTGCTTCAAAGGCCTGGATATTTACTCTATGTTGTCCCATCTGGTAACAGAACCCGAGTTTGGATGTGGTGTTTTTCATCTCAGACAGATTGTGAGGCTGCTCCATTCTACCTTAGTTTATAAGAGAGGGTACATCACCACCTTTTTTTTAAAATATATTTTATTATGTATTTTCCTCAATTACATTTCCAATGCTATCCCAAAAGTCCCCCATACCCTCCCCCCCTCTCCCCCATTTCCCTACCCACCCATTCCCTTTTTTTTTTTTTTTTTTTTTTGGCCCTGGCGGTCCCCTGTACTGGGGCATATAAAGTTTGTGTGTCCAATGGGCCTCTCTTTCCAGTGATGGCTGACTAGGCCATCTTTTGATACATATGCAGCTAGAGTCAAGAGCTCCAGGGTACTGGTTAGTTAATAATGTTGTACCACCTATAGGGTTGCAGGTCCCTTTAGCTCCTTGGATACTTTCTCCAGCTCCTCCATTGGGAGCCCTGTGATCCATCCACTAGCTGACTGTGAGCATCCACTTCTGTGTTTGCTAGGCCCCGGCATAGTCTCACAAGAGACAGCTATATCAGGGTCCTTTCAGCAAAATCTTGCTAGTGTATGCAATGGTGTCAGCGTTTGGAAACTGATTATGGGATGGATTCCTGGGTATGGCAGTCTCTAGGTAGTCCATCCTTTCGTCACAGCTCCAATCTTTGTTTCTGTAACTCCTTCCATGGATGTTTTGTTCCCAATTCTAAGAAGGGGTACAGTGACCCCACTTTGGTCTTCATTCTTCTTGAGTTTCATGTGCTTAGCAGATTGCATTATATATCTTGGGTATCCTAAGTTTTGGGCTAATATCCACTTATCAGTGAGTACATATTGTGTGAGTTCCTTTGTAATTGTGTTACCTCACTCAGGATGATGCCCTCCAGGTCCATCCATTTGCCTAGGAATTTCATAAATTCATTCTTTTTAATAGCTGAGTAGTACTCCATTGTGTAAATGTACCACATTTTCTGTATCCATTCCTCTGTTGAGGGGCATCTGGGTTCTTTCCAGCTTCTGGCTATTATAAATACGGCTGCTATGAACATAGACATCACCACCTTTTATATAAAAGTTTCCTTTAATCCATGTATCTACTGTGACTGGCACAAACTAGAGTTATCTGAGAAGAGGGAGCCCATTGGATCAGGTATCTTCTTGACTGAGGACTGATGCGGACCTGCCAGGTCACTGTGAATGGTTCCACCCCTGGATAGGTGGCCCTAGTTAGAAGAAAGCAGCCTGAGCAAGCCATGAGGAACAAGCTAATAACCAGTGTTCTTTCGTGGTTTCTGAATCCGTTCCTTCCTCCAGATTCTTGCCTTCAATTCCTGTCCTGACTTCCCTCAGTGATAGAGCATGGCCTGGAAGATGTCAGCTGAGGTAAATCTTTTCCTCCCAAGGTGCCTTTGGACGCTGTTTTACCTCAGCAATAGAAACCTAACTAAGACATGTCCTGCTACTCATGATAGATAAATGGCCTCTGTATAAGTGGGACATGTCCTTACTTCTCACATAGTGACACTTGTTTTTTACCTAGGATTAGAATTTGCACATTCAAATCAAAGCTGTGCTTACAAGCAGTGAAAGCACACTTATATAGCTAGTTCCTAAAACATTTGCACAGCTGCATCCATTGGGTTACAAAGAGCAATTGCTTTAGTTACACTTATTTTTTTTCCCAAAAAAGAATATCTCCATCTTTTCACTCTCTTTTTACATATCTCCCATCTTTTCACTCTTTTTATATCATGCGTGGTATTGATAGACCGTTCGCTACCAGACAAAGCAGAGTCACTCACAAATAGTGGCACTCTGCCCTTCTGATGAGGGCAGAACCACATAGAAGCTTGAAGTCATTTTAACCAGGGTCCACAGAAGGCACAATGTAGCTGGCACAGAAGCAGGCAATGTCGGATCCTTGTATATAAGATGAGTAGATGAGAAAGTACTTTAGCATCAGTAAGATTAAGAGCCAAATGAGCCCCTGTGGTGCCCTGTCTACCCTGCTCTACTGTGTCATGTATGTAAGAAAGACAGTTCAAGACCAGGAACCAGTAGCTCTGGGGCTCTCAAGGAAATCAGAAGGCAGCTGTCGAGTTACAAGCTGATAAAGACAGAGATTGGCACCAGAAAGAGTGGTACAAGGCCCCATCATTTGAGCTAGGGAAGGGCAGAAGCCCTGAAGATGTAGAGGCCTCAGTTCCGGTGTAGCTCTGGGACAGCAGAGTGGTCTGCAGCCCAGGGCTCCTCAGAGGAATGTAAGATCAGTTCACAAAGCCTCACCACGAGATGATCTGACAATTCAGTCCCTGCTCTTCCTGCCACGCTGTCTGACTCTGAACACCCCTTCCCTGAAGGTGTCCTTTCCCAGAAGAGATGTTTTGGTACCTCACTCTGTCACACCCAGAAGGGGCTCATCTGTGCTTTGCTCGGACAGCTGTCTCAGCAGGAGGCTCATCTTGAAGCACTGTGAGCCTGTGCTTCTGACCTTTCAAGGCAGTCCAGCCAGGAAAGAGACCACTTGGGCAGGGCACTTCATCGCTTCACAGAACTTGGGCTATACTCACCCAGGCTGCTCTTTGGTAAAGCCACCAGGGACACAGACTTGGGAGGCTTTATAGAGGAAATACTAAATCAATGAAATGTTATTTCTAAGTTTCGTTTAGCAGCAGAATCCATTAACCTTCTATCCATCCCTTCCTTCCTCTGATAGCACCAACAAGGTGTTCAAAGGCATGGCCACTTATTCTTAGGGTCAGCACGTTTACTTCAATTACTGGAGTTTTGAGTTTTCCAGCTAAATGATACTCACTTTGATTATAAGGAACCAACCCAAGAAGAGTGCTTTTATTCCTGCTTCATTAGAAAGCCACGCCTGCTGAAGCCAGAGGAGGGGATCAAGGCCATCAGAGCAGCTCAATCAATTCTTATTTTTCTTTTCATAAAAGAATTTTCATCAGATGGGAACAAAGTCATGTCTGATTGATTCTGGGATTGAGGCCACTCAATGTGGCCTCCCTTATTTAGTCTGGTCTCCAGGCTAGAGGAGAGCAAAGTTCATTTCTTTTGACACGTAAATTGTCAAATCCTAAAATAAAACTTGATATAATGGTGGAAATGCAGTGCTCCAGGGAGCAGTAGTCAAATCCTTCCTGCCAGCCATGAGCGGGAATGGATAAAGACGAATACAGCAGTGACCATCATTGCAAGATGTTGAACTTCCTGAGGCTATGGTAATGGCCAGGAGCTGGAATAAGAAGAATAAAGCACCCAGATATACATCCCACCATATCCTCCTAATATTGTTGCCACAGCATTTGCTTCATTCAGAAAAGACTACCCCCAGCCTGGTGTTGGACCTGGGCCAGAAATCCCTCAAGCTTTGACCCTGACAGAAGTGTGCATTCTCTCTGGAGCATGGTTTTCTTGCCTACCCAGCCCTCCCATGTATCAGTCCTAAGGCAGCCTGCTGAGAGGAGCTCTCAGTGGGTTGGTTTCTTGGCTGCCATATCTACACTTGGATGCTAAATATACAGACTTCAGAGGCGCCAGCGCTAGAAGGCAAAAGAGCACTGGTTTAGCATTTTGCATTCAGTGACATTCTTTTGGTGAGTCTGGAAAAGAAAACAGCCAGATTATCTCCGCAGTCAGCAAGTGTGGGCAGTAGCCCAGAGTTATCAGAACAAAGAACTGGCATTCAGGGTGCTTCAGGCCAAGCTGGAGAAAGAAGAAAATGGGGTTTTGATAGGTAGAAAGCTCTTTGGGTAATGGGTCAATAATATGCAATGAAGTTTCTGGATTACTGTTACTATCAGTGAGGCAGGAATGGCCCCCATGATGCAGGTGTTCCACATACCTATTATTGCCTTCTGCTCCAGCTTCCTGACATCCTATGTGAAAGTTCACAGTAGAAGTTCCATTTCCATTGAAGAGTCAAGAGGACAAACTTTAACTTCTTAGCCCTGCTTTATGGGCTATCCTTTTGTACAGCCCCTGCCTGTACCCTTCCCTTAAAAGGAAGATAACAGAGGCAGAAGGAGGTTCACACAGTACCCTCTGACCAGGCTGCAGATGTCAGTGCAGTTCTGTCTACACCTTGATGGCAAAGTAAAGCCATGTTGTCCAAATGTCATTTTCTTGAGATTGACAAGAGCCTGAGATGTGCCACATACCAAATTGGAAGCTAAGGGGAAAGAGATGATTAAGATCCCCACATTGACGGTCCAGCCTGGGTGCTGACAGAGGATGCCACATACTGTGGGTGGTTGATACCTGTACCCTAGTGCTCAGGAGCTCCAGAGGATGTGCATGCCCCTTACCACACAGTGACAGTCTCTGCATATAGGGCAGTAAGGCTGAACGAAAAGTGCCGGTCTGCCACCCACTGCCCATCTACAGAGCATGAGCAGAGGGTGCAGTCTACCATACAAGGTGTAGTCCTTAACCTGGGCTACACATCTGCATTACCACGAGGCTTTCCAGAATGGTGGCTGAGTACCTCCTTTAATCAGATCAGACTCTCTGGGTATGTGTGCTCTAAATATTCCTCAGAAAGGCCATGGATTTAAACAATGCTGAGGATACTAGCTTGAACCTAGGCGGCCTTCATCAGACGTAAATGTGTTGCATAGCTCCCAGGTGATGTGGTGATGTTACAGGCTCTAGGGGTCTTGAAATGGTACAGTTCAGGCATCTTCACTGGGTTTGTTTTCTCTGCCAGAAAATTAAGAAGCAGGAAACATCTGAAATGCAACAGTAACAGGGGAGAAATCTCAAGCACCATAAACAGAGTCAACATTTAAAGAAAAGTGGTTATTGTCAGGGAGGAAACAGACATGCAGGACACGGAGAAAAGACCTCCACAAAGCAGAGGGACTCAGAAAGCCAAAATCCAGTCTCTTCTTGGGAGCTGGTGTTTTGTTTTATAGCTTCTGAAGAGCTTTTTCTCCCCTACTTTAGGGTTGGTCAGTTTGAAGACAAATAGGATGGTTGACTGGTCTGCAACTGTTGTGGGACATGTCCTGATGGGGCCCGGAACTGTGTGACATATATCCTGATAGGGCCTTGAACTTGTTGAGCCACTCTGTCAACAGGGGGCCTGCTAGTGAGGCATAAAAGCTGCCAGGTTTTTATGTCACATCAGGAGGGTGAGAAGCTGGCCATCTTGACAATTCACCACCTTTATTTACTTAGCTGTGGCCCACCTCCCTGTCTGCCTACCAGGGAGTCTGTTTAACTCCTGGTCTTTCATTAGGAAAAGGTGAAAGAGATGTAGCCCCTGCCATCATGGGGCTCACAGTCCAGAGAGGCAACCCAGGGTCTAGGTCTGACCCTGAGCCCGCTTCTTCTCTGAGTCTTATGTTCCCTGTCAACAGACCCCAGTGGTCTTCACTTCTCTCTTCTTTCCAACCTGCGAGACCATTGATCTATCCGTACTTTTTCTTCCTTTTTGGGTGATTTAAAGTGTGTGTGTGAGTGTGTGTGTGTGTATGTGTGTGTGTGTAAATATGTGTATCTGAGTGTAAATGCTCATTGAGGACAGAAAAATGTGTTGGATCTCCTGAAGTGGGAGTTGGGAGTTGCCTGTTGGGAACCAAACTTGGGCCTCTGGAAAAACAGCAAATGCTCTGACTTCATCACTGTTCTGTGGCTGTATAGAGACACCATGACCAAGGCAACTCTTTTTAAAGTAAGCATTTAACTGGGGGCTTGCTTACAGCTTCAGAGGTTTAATTTGTTATCAGTGGTGTAGAGCATGGTGGTTCACATGGTGCTGGAGCAACAGCTAAGATCTTCACTCTGATCCACAGGCCAAGAGAGAGATCCTGGCAGCATGGGCCTTTGAAAGCTAAAAGCTCACTCCCACACTTCCTCCATCGAGATCATACATCCTAATCCTTCTGATTCTTCTCAAGTGGTGCCACTGACTAAGCATTCGAATATATGAGCCTATGGGGACCGCTCTCCTTCAAAGTACCATATGCTCTTAACCAGTGAACCCTTTCTCCAGCCCTTGGAGGATTTTTTTGTTTTGTTTTGTTTTGTTTTGTTTTGAGGCAGTGTTTTTCTGTATAACCCTGGCTGTCCTGGAACTTGCTCTAAACCAGGCTGGCCTCGAGATTCACTTGCCTCTGCCTCCCAAGTGCTGGGACTAAAGGCAAGCACCACCACTGTCCAGCTGATTCTAGCCATTTTTGAGGATACAGTTCTGTAGCATTAAGTACATTCCCATTGCTGTGCAGCCATCACTGCCATCCATCCCCAAAACAACTCCATTTCCTGAGCACAGCTCCCCATTCTTCCTCAGTCCCTAGCAATCCCCATTCTGCTTTCTGACTCCTCTGACTACCCTGGATACCTCACAAGATGGAACCGTACAGCATTTGTCCTGTGAACATGGCTGCTTCCACTCAGAACACTGTCTTCAGGGTTCATTCATATAGCAGATACCAGAATTTCCTTCATCCGTGAGGCTGACAAGTCCATTGTGTAGATACCCATTAACCTATGGATGAGTAGTCAGCTTTCACACTTAGAACATGTGGACAAATCTGCTGTGAGCATGAGTATACACATGCCTCTATGAAAGGAAATACCCAAAACCTAAGTTATGGGTTCTGGGTTTAGTTTCTTGAGGATCCACAATACTGTTTCTATAATATCTGTACTGTTTTGCATTCTCAATAGAGAAGGGTTCCTTCCAGTTTTTCCACATCATTACCAACACTTGTTATCTTATGTTTTTAAAATAATAGCTAGTGGAGAGATGACCCAGTGGTTGTTAAGAGCACTGGCTGCCCTTCCAAAGGATCAGAGTTCAGTTCCATATGACAGCTAACAACTATCTGTAACTATAGTTTCAGGGGATCCGATGCCACCTTCTGGCCTCTGCAGGCATTGCATACATGTGGCATGTGGTACACAGACTTACATGCAGGCAAAACACTCAGAAACAAAAATAAAATTAAATACACACATACACACACAGTATTAGTATGTGTCTTAGTCAGGGCTTCTATTCCTGCACAAACATCATGACCAAGAAGCAAGTTGGGGAGGAAAGGGTTTATTCAGCTTACATTTCCACATTGCTGTTCATCACTGAAGGAAGTCAGGACTGGAACTCAAGCAGGTCAGGAAGCAGGAGCTGATGCAGAGGCCATGGAGGGATGTTCTTTACTGGCTTGCCTCCCCTGGCTTGCTCAGCCTGCTCTCTTATAGAACCCAAGACTACCAGCCCAGAGATGGTTCCACCCACAAGGGGCCCTTCCCCCTTGATCACTAATTGAGAAAATGCCTTGCAGCTGGATCTCATGGAGGCATTTCCTCAACTGAAGCTCCTTTCTCTGTGATAACTCCAGCTGTGTCAAGTTGACACAAAACTAGCCAGTACAATATGAGATGATATCTATTGTGTGTGTGTTGGGGGGGTGGGTGTTGCTGCTGCTGTTGCTGCTGCTGTAATAATAGGGAGACTAGACCCAGAGCTTCACAAATGTTAGCAAGCATTTTACCACTGAACTATGTCTATAATCCAAAGATATATAGCCCAGGATAGTCTCTAATTCATGATCTTGTTGCCTCTTCTTCATCAGTATTTATCACAACTAGCTTATTCAAGTTTTTGATTTGTATTTCCCTAAAGTAAATATTTTTGATCACATCTCTCATATGATCATTTATATAATATTATATAATATAAACACATTTATATTTCTTCTTGGAAGAAGTACCAATTTGGATTCTTTACTCCATTTTTGTTATTGATTGAGATTCTATAGCTTAATCACGCTTGTGATTCTCCACCTCAGCTCCTTAGGGTCATAGGCATACACCGTCACGTCTGACACCCTTTCTCTCTCACTCATGTGTATATCGTAGGGCTCTTATACTATATTAGCTCTAAATTTATTAAAGAGGTGAACACAAGTGTTGCAAACTTTTTGCCTATGGAAAGCCATTTTTTAAAAAGATTTATTTATGTATATATGTATGTGAGTACTGCAGCTATCTTCAAACACTCCAGAAGAGGGCATCAGATCCCATTACAGATGGTTGTGAGCCATCATTTGGTTTCTGGGAACTGAACTCAGGACTTCTGGAAGAGCAGTCAGTGCTCTTAACCACTGATCCATCTCTCTAGCCCAGGAAAGCCATTTTTAAAACAATTATTTTATTATGATACATAGTTTTGCTGTTGAGTTGCAGGGTCCTTTATATTCTGAATATTTTATCATATGTGTGATTTTTCAAAGACTTTTCTCCATTCTATAGATTGCCTTTTTATCTTTAATTCATGATGGAGGCCGAGTTTGGTGGCACTAAGACCAAAGCCAGGGCTTGTGGAAGGTATTTACCTGCCACTCAGCTCTGAGCCCCAGAGGTTTTAATTTTGATTAGCCTAGTGTCTGTTTTTTTCCATAAATGATTGCCCATGCCATTAGTGTTATATCCATGAAATTATTGTCAAAAATGTGTCACGGAGCTTTCTTCCTGCCTTCTTATAAAAGTGTTACAGTTTTTAACACTGTGTTCACATCTTTAATAAGTTGAGTTAATATAGTGTAAGAAAAGTGTACAACTATCTTCTTGCATATAGAAAGTTATTTTTAAAACAATTATTTTATTATGCTTTGCCTGCATATATGTCTGTGCACCATGTTCATGCCTCATGCCCAGGCATGATCCTCTGGAACTGAAATTACAGACGGTTGCGATCCACCCTGTGGGTGTTAGCATGGAACCTGGGTTCTCCGGAAGAGCAGCCAGTGCTCTAACCGCCAGCCCTCCAGCCCCAAGAATCCTTTTTTTCAATGTCAGGATGGTCCCTTCTCCTCCATTAAATGCCTACCAGGTTGTTATAGTCAGGGACTCAACACCATGTGTTTCATGTAGTGAGCTTTACGTCATTGTGACAAATGGTGTCAGTTCAAGGTCAGTTGGCTCTGTCGGTGGGAAATATGTGGGTGAGCAAAATGGCTCCCTCCAGCATCTAGGAAGCAACGAGTTTCCCAAATCCTCTCTAAGAAGCTCCACCAACCACTGGCCCCAGAGACTGGCAAATAAGCTCTTAGCCTTAGCTGTTTGTCGTGCAGGGTGGGGGCAGGGGGCAGGGGGCAGGGATTGAGATCTAAACTGTGATGTCATACCTGCTGCAGCTCACTGAGTTTTCCCTTCTTCCCTGAGGTGTGGTTTAACCACCGCAGATGCTTTTCTATGGCTATGATAGCAGATATCTATAGAGGACAGGCTGTGTGTGTGCCAGGCTGTTTCCTAAGGGATTGCACCTACTGAGCCATTTAACTTTTCTGATGAGATATATGCTATAGTTTTACTAGGTTTGGTACTTGTAAGTGGCAGAGCCTATGTTCTGGCTTGTTGGTTTGGCTCCGAAATCTGTGGTCTGTAGTGGCTCAGGCCTCCTAGATATGGGATTTGGAGACTAGAGCACCCTGGCCCTTTGGCTGAGTGTCCTTGATGTTCTCTTGTGAAAGCAGTAGCCCCAGTGGTGGTTCTAGTCTCTTTTCACTTCCTTCCAGGGCCCCATACTCCAGGAGAAATATAAAGCAGTTTCTTTTCTGATTTCACAGAGAAGGCAACAGATGGCTCCCTGCAGAGCGAGGACTGGACACTGAACATGGAGATCTGTGACATCATCAACGAGACAGAGGAAGGGTATGTTTTCCTGGGAAATGCCTTGTCTCGGTTTGGGTGGGATAGCATACATAGCTTGTCAGGGCTCAGTGTGCTGGGCTCAACTCTGGTGCTTGTTTGTTTTTTTAATTATTATTTTCAGTCTGTTTGCTCTGGCATTAATAAGCTGAAATTCAGTCATCTGTCTTTTCCCACCCAAGCCTACCCACTTCCTCACGGCAGTGCCTCAGTTTGAGAAGTGAGGCCTCTCCATCATCTGTTCTGAACCATGAGGAGAAATGGAGCTGCTTGGCTTCCTGTGCCAGTCATTTGCTTCTCCCCATCCCTCCTCAGCCCCTGCTTCCATGGTGCAGACAGGGGGCTCTCTGTGCATGGGTTGCTTTCTAGGGTACTGTAGAAGTAGGCCCAGAGCATAATGAGATAGAGGGGCGACTGAAGGGCACCCATGGCTCAGAGCAGCTGAGCACGTCTGGGGTGTGTGGACTGAGTGTTCAGCTTGTCTCTGGCCTTTTTGCACTGCTTAGTCAGATCTTGGTGTTATCAGCACTATGTCCTCGCCTCTATGCCTGCCCTCTGTGCATATTTCTTACAGACTAGCCTGATTCAGGATTAGCCCATAAACACCCCGTTTAGTCTTACTGTGTTCTTCTCAACTCCAGTGTGTCAAGAACAGTTGGGACTCAGGCAGCCTGGGCTTGTGGATTGGTGGTATTATCTACTTGCTAGTCTTCTCAAGTTGGTCCTGTGATCATTCGACAGAGACTTACAAACAGTGTTTGCAGGCGCTGTTGTAAACTTGGAGGGCGCAGCAGTGAGCACGACACAATTTCACCTCTTAGGGAGCTGCCAGATTGGAGCAAGGGGCCAAACTGTGAACAGGAGAAACCACATAAGCTGGTCAGGTGGGCGAAGCCCCATAGGGAACTCTAGGGAGGATCTGGGCAGATGAGGTGCTATGGTCTGGCTTTAATTTTGAATGGTCATCCCATGTTCAGAATGGGCTCACCAGGGCAGGACAAAGGCAGAGCAGGTAAACCAGTAGGGGTCTATTGAATCGCCTTGTTGTGAATTGATGATGGTAAGCTGGACAGGAGTGGTGCTAAGGATGCAGGAGGCATCATTAGATTCTGGGGAGATTCAGAAATTAAAGCTAACAGAATTTGCTGGCGTGGAATATGAGGAAAATGTCAAGGATAACACCAAAGTTTGGGACCTATGAACAACAGGCTGGAGCTGCTAGTGCTGAGGTGGAACAGGCAGAGACTAGATCTAGATCCGAGCTAAGGGCAATGTGTGGCCCACCCACTAGGGCTTGCCTAAGGGTGCTGGGGGCCATACCCCCAGCCTGCACCCAGTGTGGCTGTCTCCATGGGAGAAGAGCTGAGATGCCTTCCAGGGGGGCTTTGAGCTTGGCTTCTGGGACAGTGTGACTTGTCTTCAAGGTAGAATAAGAAGCAGGTACAGGTAGCCTGATGTCACATGACAGGTAGTATCAGGAAGCAGGCTTGGAAGTGTGGCTCAGGTCAGCTTCTCATCTGCTCTATTCCCTGATGAATGTACTTGCTTCTTCCCCCACCTCCCAGCAATTCCCGATGCAGGTTCCAACCAGTGCCTTGCTCACTAGCAAGTCTTCCAGAGCATCCCTGGGTTTTTGCCATGAAATGCTTAATCACACACCTCTGCAGCCCTTCTCCAGGCCCTTCAGCCTCACTAATTTTTCTTTTAGCTCCTTGAATTCTCTACAATTTTGTCTCCAGTCAGATATCTAAGCATTGAGGGCAGAAAGTCTAAGACCCCCTGAGATCTTCTTCCTTCTAAATTATTTAAGTCCCTTTCAAAGTGTGAGTGACCAGGACCTGCTTTCTCAGTCACTGCTCTAAGAAGGGCTGCTTGTGCATTTCCCAGCGCCCTAACCTCTTGTTCACATGTGTTAGAATGACAGCATGGTGATTCTCGAAGAGTTTCTGTGCTTGCCTCTATTGTAATGTGTCTGCTGAAATCCCTCCCATATGGGGAGAGAGAAAACATCACACATAGACATTCTCTCTCTCTCTTCTCTCTCTCTCTCTCTCTCTCTCTCTCTCTCTCTCTCTCTCTCTCTGTCTCTCTCTCCTCCTCCCTCCCTCCCCCTCCTGTTCCTGGCTGAGGGCTTCTGAATGTTGTTCCTCATGTTTCTCCCAGCCTGTCTCCCTGACACTAAGCAGTCCCATCAGCTATTGTATCTCAACATAAACCTCACTCCTCCGGCCCCTCCCCTCTTGTCGTCTTATGTGGTCTTATACTTGGGCTTCAAATCTTTGTGATGTCTCTTAGTGTCTATCCTGTCCCACGGTTTCTATTCTGTGCACTTCATGAGAGCAAGAATTCCCTCTATTACACTCAGTATTTTATCTCTGCCACAATGCAGCTGACACATAATCAGTGTGGGTGTGTCTGTGTGTGTTATGGGGGCCTGTTTCATGTATCAGAGTCTGACCTCAAACTTGCTATATAGAGAAGGATGACCTTGGATTTCTGAGCCTCCTGCATTGCCTCTTAACGACTGGGATTACAGGCGTGCACCATCACACCTGGTTTATTCAGTGTTTGGGATCAAACCCAGGGCACTCCACGGAGCCACGTCTCAGCTCTACAATCAACTCTTAATAAATATTTTAAAGTGTGTAAAGAATTAATGATGTCCCTAAGGTAGTCTGATGAGAAATGCAAGCATGTAAATACAATCATATCACAGTGTGACAAGGATTGAGACAGAGACAAAGGAATGGAGCAAGAGAAGCTGCATATAGCTACAGAGGCAGACACGCGCCGTGATTCTCAGCCAGCCTCGGGGCTGTCAGCAGCAAAGCCTTTCTGAAGGAGATGACACTTCAGTAGACTCTTATAGGATACCAGGATATTAGCAGGACAGGCAGGTGGATGACAGGGAGAGAAGTGGAATCTCTAGGCTGGAAAGTAGTGTGCATATCAGGTGCATGGGAAGCATGACAGTGTGAATTAAGGGATATGGAGCCTGGACCCATCTACCTGGGCTAAAGCTTTCTTCAGGAGAAAAGCTGTGACTGGAGACGTAACTTGCAACTGTTTGAGAGCCACTGCTGGACAGGAGGGCTCGCAGGAGTCTGAGAAGGGTGTGGGAGGCCAGAGACTTGTCTTGAGGCCCTGAAAGACTGCCCTGTGGGGCCCCCAACTGAGAGAGCTCTCTACTGAACACTCCTAGACTTGGCCTTCTCACACAGTCCATGTCTCCCTTGATCCCGCTGCCTGCCTGCCCGATGGTGGCCTTACTCAGCAGTTGTTCCTTCAGCCTGCAGCAGCATTTGAAATGGTTCTTCCAACCTGACTATAATGCTCTATTCTGACACTTCTCCCCCAAATCAGCAGGAAGAAATGCTCCTCTTTTTGCTCTCAGGTAGCACTTCCTGAAGCTTAGAACTTGGGAAGGGATTTTCAGCTTAAACCTAAGCAGAGTCTGCCTGCTGCTATCTGATTGGACTTCACTCACATTCTGGGCATGCTGACATACTGTCAGCCAGAGATACACAGTCCTCCAGGGTAGTGCCTGTTTTTCTCATCATGGAAATCCAAGAGGGGATGAAAGAGAGCACGTAGAGAGATGGTGCAGTCCGTCAGTCTGGGGTGACAGTGGTGAGCCGAGCCTGCAGACAGGAAAGAAGTCTTCTCTAACCACTAAGTTGCCTACTTTCTTCAGCCCAGTCCATCCGAGCACATAGTTGCCGAACTGCTGTATTTATAAAATCTGTATCCCTGTTGGAAATTGCCCATCTGTAGAACCCTTGAGTCTTGCCAGGCACACCTTTAGTCCCAGCACTTGGGAAGCAGAGGCAGGTGAATCCCTGAGTTCAAGGCCATCTACACAGAGAAGCCCTGCCTTGAGAGAAAATAAAATAATAATAAAGTTCTGCATTTGATGGGCTTACTTCTGGGTGTGCAATATTCTGTCTGCACGCTTGGGCTGGGACTGGGCTGCTTTTATTACTAAGGCTCTGCACTATCTTAAGTCTGATACATATAACATTGGTTTGCTTACATGTTTTCCTTCACTACTCAGGGGCTTCCTATGAATTTTAGGGTTATTTTTCTTATTTCTGTGAAGAATATTATTGGAATTTTGATCAGAATTGCATTGAGTGTGTAGCTCATACTGGACAAAATAACCTTTCCACAGTACTAATTCTGACAATCCATGAACACAGGAGTTCTTTTCATCTTCTAGTGTCTTTGTTAGAATTTTCCCTAGGTGTTTTTATTGTAGACACCTTATGCCTCCCTGCTAGGATTGTTTCTGACTTAGGGCTCCTATGAGTAGAATTGTCCACGTCTTTCTTCCCATGTTCATCATCATTGCCGTATCACAGCTTTTAGATGCTGGTTTGGTAGTCTGATACTTTGCTAAAGTACTATCAGATCTAAGGGGTTTCTAGCAGTCTTTAGGATCTTTCTCTGTAGCCCAGGCTGGCTTAGAACTCACTCTGTAGACCAGGATGGCCTCTGTCTTACTCATAGAGATCTACCTGCCTCTGCTTCCTGAGTGCTGGCCCAGGATTTTATATGCAAGGTCATATCACCTGAAGATACCAATCTGACATCTCCCTTTCCCATTGTATGCAGTTTGTTTCTTTTTGAGAATCCAAGTACTATACTGAATGACTCCAGAAAGGGGAGGCATTCTGTCTCAAAAACTGACTTTAGAGGGAATCCTTTCTGGCTCAGTATAATAGTGTGTATGGTTTTATCACATATACAGCCTTTATTTTGTTAACCATGATCCCTCTATTCCTTATTTATTTGGGGCTTTTTCATGATAAGATGTTGAATTCTGTCAAAGACTTTTTTTTTCATCTATTGAGACAATCATGTGATTTTTATACTTGATTCTATTTATTCTTATGCATATGTCTTTTGAGTTTGGTTCATAAAAAATGTACAAAAAGTTTTTTATTCTCTTTTTGCAGCTGCATAAAGGTCATGATGTAATTATCCCTGTTTCCTCTTGTAGACATTCTCCTCCCCCCAAGTCTTTCACATTTACAGACATGCTACAGTGAACAACCTTGATCCTGCACTAGTTGACACTGGGCTAGTGCCCCATGAGGCTTGTGAGGATCATAGTTTATCTGTCCTTTTGCCAGGCCAAAGGATGCCATTCGGGCTCTAAAGAAGCGGCTTAGTGGGAACCGAAACTACAGAGAAGTGATGCTGGCCCTGACCGTGAGTATTGTTTCTGGGAGGGAAAGCCTAGGACACCTATACACAAACATTACTCTCCCAGGGAACCCATGCTGCCCACTCAAATGGGCCACCAGCATGTAGCCTGTGCTGTCATGGCTCAGCAGCAGCTTCCAGGGTCCCTTCCCTAAATGGGTCGGTGTATACCAGGAGAACATAAGATGTGGATGACACTGTTGAACCCCGCAGCAGTGGGTTGGAGCTCAGGACTGGAAGATCTAGAGGCCAGGACAGGTCTTGTGCCTGCTTCCAGCCTATCTGAGATGCTGGGAGTCAGTTTCCTGTTTATACAGGTGTTCACCTTTATCTGTCCCGTGCTTTCCCAGGATGGAGGGTTCCAGATGTTGCGATGGTTACAGCCACCTTCTAAAGTTGGCTGATTGCTCTGCTTTCGGGCTCTGAGAGGCCTTGCAGTTTTACCTTCACAGCTAGGGAAGTATCAGGCTGTGTTATACCACCATAAAATGGTCTTTTGTTTGAGATGAAAATGAAAATAATACAAAGGTTCCTGAAAAAGTCAGCCAAATGACTCCTTTCAGGGCAAATAGATAAGAATTGTGCCCTTCCTTAAGACATTGAGAACTAAAAAGGGTATTTCAGGTGCTATTTCTGACTTAAAAGCTAACAGTTTTTCAGATGCTGTAAAATCTGGGCCACAGTGGCTTTTTAATAGAAACTGTAACAAGTCACCATGTCAGCTTCTGCAGGTGGGGAAAAGTGGGTTATTTATCTCAAAATGCCGCAGCATGTTTTCTTGTAAAGCAGAGGAGCTGCTGTGATCTCCCTGCCCCCACCCCAATACAGTCCAGACTTAATAGGAGAGCACTCTTATCCAGGAGCTTGGGATTTGCACAGCAGAGGAGAAAAGTCAGTTGAGAAATAAGTGAAAGCTTTCTTTCTTTTTTTTTTTTTCTAAACTTCAACATTGGTAGAGCCCAGGGTGAAGTGTGAATCCTCAAGTGTAGTGACCTGCATCACTGGGGAGCCAGCTCTGACATTTGTTCCTCTCCATACCAGCTTCATGCATTTCCCTGCCTCCCTACAGCATCCCTTGGCAGCCTTCTTTTGACCTTCACCATGGCTGAGGCTTTTCTGCAAACCTTGGGACGCCTGTGGACATGCAGACCTGTTGTCCTTGCAGCTAGCTCCCTGCCTGGTACAGTTGGCATGGTCTAGATCTGCCACGATGACCTCACTTGTTAGTTTCTGTCAGCCCTGTTCCTTCCTGGTGGCCTTTCCCAGCTGCACATCTGTCCCTGCCTAGGCTGTTAGTATTTATCCAGTGGAGCTAGAGGTCCTGAGGGCCTCTCTGCCTGTGCCTTCACATGTGTGTTCCTAACATCTGCTTCTCGTTGCCTAGAGGCCCCCTTAGTTTATTCCGTGGGTTTTGGCTGTTTCTCAGAAAGTTGCCACTGTGCTGCATTCCCTAAAACCCACAAAGTCAGGTTTGCCAAGATCCTTTTTGAAAGGGCGGCCTAAAGTGGCTTTGATAGAGAAGACTTCCTGTGCCTCCTATATACAGAAGCTTTGGGCTGCTGCAAGCACATATGCACAGGGTATTTTCCAAGGCCAGGATGTGACACACTGACCTTAAAGTCTGCTGTGCAGGAAAACTGAAGGAAAGAATAGCATCCTGTCCACGGTCTCCCTAGAAATAGAAGCAGAGCCGGGGGTTGACCCCAGTCTACTCCCCTGTTTTTAGTTATTTTCACTCAGGCTTCCTGAGCTTCCTACCATGCTGATCCTCACCTGACCCTCAGGAAAGAAGGGCTCAGCCGCTCAGCAGCAATTGTCAGAGTCTAGCGAGTAAGTAGAGAATCCTAGAGGAAAAGGTACCTGCAACACGCTGAGAACAGAAAGAACTTCTCTGATTCCTCTTGGAAGCATCATGGGTCCCTGAGAGTGAGAACTTTTATCTCAGGGTTACCCAGAATTAGATACAGAGATTTAAAAAAGGGAATTCCCTGGGCTGGAGAGATGATTCAGTGGTTAAGAGCACTGTTCTTCCCGAGGTCCTGAGTTTAATTCCCATATATATAAATTAAATAATTCTTAAATAACTCATATACATAAATTAAATAATTTTTTTAAAAAATTTTTTATTTGTTTAATGTATGTAAGTACACTGTAGCTATCTTCAGACACCCCAGAAGAGGGCATCAGATCTCATTACAGATGGTTATGAGCCACCTTGTGGTTGCTGGGAATTGAACCCAGGACTTTAAAAGGAACAGCCAGTGCTTCTACCGCTGAGCCATCTCTCTAGCCCCAAATTAAATAATTCTTAAAAATAAATAGGGCTGGAGAGATGGCTCAGCGGTTAAGAGCACCGACTGCTCTTCCAAAGGTCCTGAGTTCAAATCCCAGCAACCACATGGTGGCTCACAACTACCTGTAATGGGATCTAACGCCCTCTTCTGGTGCATCTGAAGACAGATACAGTGTACTTAGATATAATAATAAATAAATCTTTAAAAATAAATAAATAAAGGGGAATTCCCCTTAGCTGAATAAAATTTATGGCTGTGGGCCTGGAGAGATGGCTCAGTAGTTAAGAGCACTGACTGCTCTTGGAGAGGACCTGGATTTGGTTCCCAGCACAATTGCAGAGAATCCAGTGCCTCCTTCTGGCCTTCACAAGCACTGTACATACTTGGTGCACAGGCACACATGCAGGCAGAATACCCATACACACGAAATAAAAGTAAATAAATCCCTTTCAAAATATATTGCAGTTATGCAGAATCCCCAAAGACAATGAGTTTACAACACTTCCTCGGTGCACCAAGTACCATGTGGAGGCTCCAGAAGTACAGCGAAAGAAAGGAGGAAGGGTGGTGTGGGGGATTTCAGAGCTGCTGGGTCTCCCAGGGGAAGTCTCGTGACACTGCCGAGCATCAGCGCAATACCTTCCTTGAGACCTAGCTCAAAGAACGAGAGAGGGACAAATAATCTGTGACACAGTTGTTGTTCTAAGGCCTCCCAGCTGATGCAGCTGCTTGGAAGAGAGCTCTGAGATGGATGACCCGGTCCTTAGGTGGCTCAGGAGCTCAGGGCTCCTGAGACAATGAATCAGAGTTCCTGACCCAGGCTTGGGAAGTAATTTAGTGGTAGAGTGCTTGCCTACCATGCACAAGGGGTAGGGTCAATCCCTAGCTCTGTGAGAGAAGGACAATCTCTCCTTCTCTGTTTCAGTTTTTCCTTCCTGGGCCTTTTAGCTTTGAAAAATAAGGTACCAAGGTATACTTGAAGGATAGTGTGAGAATAGTAGCTATGAAAATAGAATGAAATTGTATGTAATATGGAGGGATCTCATTGTACCTGATATGTAGCTACCATCCAATCTATGTCCTAAGTGTAACCTTTTCTCTTTGCACATTGTCAAGGCAAAAGCCTGAGGCAGGAACCACCTAGGGTTCCTTTATAAGCTAATTATGGTCACACGGGAGCAATGAGGCGGTTAGAGCTGTCCTCTGCTGCTGGCACTATTCTCGCATGGGTATTTGTTAGCAGGCCCTCAAGAGGTGGCTTGGGAAAGGTTGGGTGATCCAGTGAGCTGGTTTCAGGAGGAACAGAGTCAGAAAACTGTGTTTGAGGCTGGAGAGGCCCTCCCAGTACTCCCCAGTACCCCACCTGGGAAAATCCAAGAAGCCATGGATGCAGCAGCCTTCTGAAGTAGTCCTAATGGCCATTTGCCCTGTGCAGCTGCAGAAACAGAAGTGTGTCTTCTCTAACTCTCCCTGCAAGGAAGAGCCCCGTGCTCCCACCTTCCAGATGATGACTCAGAGGCTGAGTGCAACTTGTCCTGGGCCATCAGGGAGGGAGTAGCAAAGCTGAGTGTGTCTCCCACTGCCACCTGATCAGAACCTATCAGCTGTCCTTTCTCAAAGCTATTGAGGCCTAGGGATCTCCCCAGAGAAGACAGGAGTGAGCAGGGTCTTCCTGAAGGCAGCTGGGGTCCACACACTATTCGTCAAAGGTCGCAGTCCATCGTTGTTGCTGATGTTCTTTGCAGAGCGGGAGTGTGCTGGGGATGCTTATTTGCTTCTCACACACGAGGGTCAGTAATTCACCCAGCAGCCTCCTCTCGCGACAAAGCCTGGGTCCCATTGGCTAAGATCTCACACTCAGGTCTAGAGAAAAGAATTAAAATGGTAATTTCCAGGAACCGCTCAGTCATTTTGACACCATTACATGACCATGCAAAGTCTATGTCTTAATTACCAAACTAATTGCCTGGTTACTGTGCAGGCCCAGGACCTTCAGTCAACACAGGATTGTCATTCCCAAGGAAGAGGGATGACTGAATGAGTGAGGGCACGTATGAGGGTTGGCTTTGGAGGGAATGTAACAGGAGGATGATCTGGAAGCATGGCTAAACAGGTGAGGGACTCAGCCCCCTCCCCTCCTGTCCCCAGTGTGATGACCTCCCCCAACCCCCCCACAACTTCAGGTGCTGGAGACTTGTGTGAAGAACTGTGGCCACCGCTTTCATCTCCTCGTGGCCAACCGAGACTTCATCGACAGCGTTCTGGTCAAAATTATCTCTCCCAAGAATAACCCTCCCACTATCGTCCAGGACAAAGTGCTGGCTCTAATTCAGGTGAGCTGGCTTCCTTCCTCCAGTTTGTCGGGTCTGTAAGATGGGGACTGTGATACACGCTCATGCTTTCCCATTATTTCAGAGAAAAAGATGCAGATATGGGGGGGGGTTAAATATTTGTTACAATATACTTATTTTCTTTATACTCACCTCATTGGAACTCCTAAGTGGTGGCTCTCTTGCTGGTTGATAGAGCCTACAGGAAGCTTCTGAGTGTCCAGCCTCCTGTTGCCAGACAAGAGGGTAATAGAATGGGCTTCAGCTGGCCTCTGAGATACCAGAGTATAGTGGAGATCAATGGAGTAGAAAAGACCATGTTAGAGTCATGTGCCAGGTGGGTGAGGTCACAGAGCAAGGGCCAGCTCTGGAGTAGAAATGATATTAAGGGGTGTTTCACTGAAGAGGTGACGTTTCTGTTGGACACTGGGAAGTAGGGATGAGTTTAGTGGAAAGGCCAAATGTAGGAGGCATCTCAGGAGGAAAGCGCCTGTGCAAAGGTCCAGAAGCATCAGAGAACAGTTATCCATACTTGAGATATACCTGCTATTCAATAATAACAAATAACCCCAAGTCTAGCCCCTTACAGCAACACTGTTACCATCTCTCTAGTTTCTATAGAACAGACACTCAGGTGCAGTGTGATTGGGAGATTATAAATAAAAAATAAAATATAAAATAAAAAAAAGTCACTACTGAGGCTCAGTACTCCATTTCCAAGATGGTGCCCAGACATATCTGTTGGGGGAAGCTTCAGTTCCTTGATAATGTGACAAGAGACTTGTGTTTCCCAACACACAGACATCAAGGAAGTCACACTTTACATCTTTTCTGTTATTCCGTTTGTTAAACAGAAATTGCTAGGTTAAGCTTCAAGCATTTGGAATTAAGAGATGAGGTGAAGCCAATCGTGGTGGCGCACGCCTTTAATCCCAGCACTTGGGAGGCAGAGGCAGAGGCAGGCGGATTTCTGAGTTTTGAGGCCAGCCTGGTCTACAGAGTAAGTTCCAGGTCAGCCAGGGCTACAGAAACTGAGAAAGAGTGAAAAACTGAGAGAAACCAAGAGAGAGAGAGAGAGAGAGAGAGAGAGAGAGAGAGAGAGAGAGAGAGAGAGAGAGAGAGAGAGGAGAGAGAGAGAGAAGGTGAATCTGTGAGCATGTTTTGAAGATTATCTTATGGAGAGCAGAGTATAATATAGAGTGTCCAGGGCTATGCTTGGGGTTAGGGCTGGGATGGGCAGGAGGCAAGGCCAAAGATGGGTAGGGCTTATGGGTTGTGTGTGCTGAGGGCCTTGGACTTGGTCCTGCAGAAATAATGGGGGAACCATTAAATGTTTCTGATCTGGGTTGTACACAGATTTTAGACAGAGCACCCTATTGTCATGGCATCTGAATCCATAAGTGCATCCAATATGGATCAGTAATGCATATGCAAGAGCCAAGATGAGAGGGAGACTCCAGCAGGAGCAGGGGCTGATAGCCTAGCTTAAAAGATGGCAGACATACAGAATAACCAGGGGGTCACTGTATGTTAGAGTGGAGAGGAGCCTGCTGCTCTGTCTCAAGAGCTGTCGCAGCTCCTGGAGCACTTATTTCCTCCTAAGTTGTTCGGATGTGCCTGCCGCAGGGAACTCCCACCCTGCAGCACAGTCTGGCTTTCTTAGTCATGTCCCCTTCTAAAGATCTTCCAATGCAGCTTTGCTGTCTTTCCTGTTCAACTCAGTTGGTTTCCTGAGAGCCCCGGACTGCTATGTTCCTAGGGACTTGAGTAATTGGTTGTCAGCATTGAATAGTATTTTTTTTTTTAGGTTAGTAGATGAATGTAGCTCATCGAGGCTGAGAGAAAGGGCAGGGTGACAGAGCCCTCTCTTATGCTCTGACCCTGTGCTGCCTGCCATTTTTGCACCCCTCCCTCAATCCTGGAGTTCACTTCCCCAGTTCCACCTACTCCCATAGCCTCTCCTGAGATTAGACTTCCAGGGACATGAATGGTAGCTTTCTCTTACAAAAGGTGGGACATGGAGCTTAAACTCTCTACAGGGTCCACACTAGCTGCAGAACTGGAAGGAGACATCCATTGAGGGCTTGCTCACCTGAGGACGACCCAGGCTCCTGGGTAAACACAGCTAACTTGATGGTGTGATCTGCTAAGGGAAGACAGGACCCCTTCACTGGCTGGGTCCTACAGTTCTCTGCCCCAGAGGCACCTGTTTCTTGCCGTCTCTGACCTCACAACTTTCTCATCTGGTCACTACTTCCCTAAGTCTAGCTCTTCCAAGGTCCTACCACAACACTTCTAGCCTTGGGCTGATGCTGTAACTTCTGGGCATCTTCCTTCTCTATAAAATGAAGGCTGGGTTTCTTCCCTCCTGCTCATGGCCATATAGCATAGGGATCTACCTACACCTATCTCCTCAGCCCTCCTCTCACTAGCTGAGCAACAGCAGGGTACACTAGCCTAAAGTCTGATGGTGTGAGTGAGCTATAGTTTCCTTGCCTTCCTTATGGACACGGGTGCTTTGTGTTTGGGGTTGCTGCCGCAAGCCTCCAGTGTGGGCTCTTGGAAAGCACATGCATTTTTTTTTAACTAGGCATGTGCTGAGTACATGAAGCTGACAGTTTCACTTCAGTACCATGAGAGAAGGTACTGGGTCAGAACAGACCAGGACTTGTAGCTGTTCTACACTCTCACCAACATGCCACTTTCTGTCATTGCAGCCTGTTTGATGGGCTTGGGGAAGTGCTTCACCATGTCATATTTAGCCACTTTATAGACTATATCAGTGATCATCAGTGTTCATGGGTTTGGTCACTGTGATCTTAACCAACCTTAGCTGGAAACTATGGAAGAAAAGATAGCATCTGTACTGAGCAAGCGGCGATCCTCCCGTGACGTTACTCTACAAGCTATTCATATAACATTGGCACCTCACTGGTAGTCTGAATAAATCCCTAAAGTAAAAATCAAGAAACACTGAGCTAGCTCATACGAGGGCCAGATTAACACAGACTTTGCTATCCTAACAGATCCTGGATCCAGCCCCCTTGTGGATACTAGGAACAACTATCCTTTTAAAAACTGAGCCAGCAAGCCAGGTGTGGTGGTACACCCCTGCAATCCCAATTGGGAGGAGGCATTCAAGGTCAAGGTCAACCTTGGCTACATCGTAAGTTTGAGGCTAGTCTGAGCTACATGACACCCTGTCTCAAAAATAGAATAAAATAAATTAGCATGGTAACAATCATTGTTTTTCTTTTTTTTTTTTTGTTTTTTTTTTTGTTTGTTTGTTTGTTTTTCGAGACAGGGTTTCTCTGTATAGCCCTGGCTGTCCTGGCACTCACTTTGTAGACCAGGCTGGCCTCGAACTCAGAAATCCGCCTGTCTCTGCCTCCCGAGTGCTGGATTGTTTTTCTTTATAGCTGTGAGTAGGTAGTGGCCTTTAAGGCAAATCCTGCTGGATTGGAAGTGGTTTTGCTAACGGTGCAGGTGCCAGTATAAGCCAAACTCTGCCTTGATGCTTGCTAGAGTCCGGCTGCTTGGGAAGGTAGGGTCAGCTTAGTCCTGCCCTTGCCCTCAGGGAGACATTGAGTTACCGAGAGAGACTGGGTTTGCAGTCAACTGGAGCTGAAACCCAGCTAGGAAGGACTGGAGCTGGCCTCTGACTGCTGGGACCGACGGCGTGGGCCCTGCCCTAAGTTTCCCATTCCAGAGAAGCCGAATGAATAGTTAAGTACTTGAGAAGCTTTGAAGTAAGAAGCTACACAGACAAGCCCCACCAGCTTCCTATCCATGAAACACGCTTCAGGCTTTAGGGGTGGGGTTGGGGTGGGGAGGGGACATCTTGGCTCTCATTCCCAGCTGTCAGCCTGAGCCAACTGACTCTTATTTTACCTCAAAGATGGGAGCGCAGTTGCTGCTAGACAGAGGGATGAGGCAGCTTTTCTGAAGTCTCTTGTTCCTGTGGTGGCATAGGTGAAGAGAGCTTGTTCTCCTATGTCTGCCTGCTCCAACCCATTGTCTCCCTACCCTTCATCGGCTTGGAGTCACAAGCATGCTTGACTTAGAATTGGCCTTAGAAGTGGCATTTTCAGTAGCATGTGTCAGCAGCCCTCGGCGCCAACGGTGAACAGACTCTACCAGTTGGGTAGAACACTTGTTAGGCATATGGAAGATCCTTGGTTCCATCTCTAGCAAGACACACACATACTCAAGCATGCACACTCTGATGTCTTCCTCCTATACTCCAGTCTGCCCCTCAGTGAGACTTCCTGTGCCTTCTAGTGTGAAGGCTAAAGTTATGTTTTAAGTTTAAATTACTGCGCTTAAGAGATCTATAAAACAATCAAGAGATTTTGGAAACTTAATTTTTTTGGTACCTCAGCAGCTGGTGATTGTTGGTCCCAGTGCCTGAAGCGGGGGGGAAAAAACCTATAAAACAAAAGGCCTCTAACTGTGAGCACTACTTGTCCAAGGACAGTTAACTTTCTGGAATGCTGGCGCTGCTGTTCAAGAAGATAACAAGCCTTGTGTTTTCACTTCTGTAAACAAGTTTGGTTGCCCCAACTGCACAGCATGTGCTTGATCACACTTAGGTAGGAAGTACGTCAGGATGCATGCTTGACCCCATTGGATGAAGGTTGGGATGGAGAGGGAGGCTGGAAAGGTCTGAGAGATTGTGTTCTTCCATAGTGTCAGATGCCTGGTGGCACCTGAGCCTTATCACTGAGAAACATGCTGACTACACTGCTTCAGGTGAAAACCTCTGCCAACTTCTGGGTTCTCTGTTCTGTCGGGGCAGAAAGCCCATACTGGAGCATGGCCAGAAGAGGGCAGAACTATCCTAGGACCCAGAGTTCAAATGAGCACTCATCTCTTGCTTTGAAAGTTGCTACTCAAAACTTGAGGACTATAGACATAGACCAAGTGTAGTCATGCTATGTCTACAGTTTGGCACGAAATGCTAAGGTGCAAATTGACCTTTGTCCTCCCATTGGTCCTGCCCTTGGGTCCTTCAGTCTCCACATACTGAAACTACACGTAGGAAAAGAGGGAATTACATAAAGATCTTGGCTTCTAGTGAAGTGGCCACCATGTCATTTGCCAGACAGCATGGTGGCAGAGAACCTGAGAGAATGCCAGCACTGTACTGCCTGGAGCCTGTATCCCGTAAGGCGGTTACTAGGGAATCATCCCACCTCTACCCTCTCTACTGATCCTGAGCCTCACTTCAGGGCTCAGGGTGGCCAAGAACTCCCAAGCCTAGCCTCAGCTCCCCTCAGGAGGATTCTTCTCTAGCTCAGCCTGCAGCAAGAGCGCTACTTTATCATGCTCTTATTGGTTCCTGACAGCCTCCATGGCCATCTCCTCTATTCTCTGAAGTAGGAAAATAAGGATGCTTAGTAACTGTGAGAACTTAATTAAATTTAGTCTGACAGTTATTGACTGACTGCCTTTCTTGTACATGGCAAGAGACCTGTGTGTACCTTTAAAGATACCTGACCTGGTTGGGGAGACAAGAGAAGTTATCTAGGCATGTCCCTAAAAGATGCTAGAGCATGTGACAGCTGTAATTTACCCATCTCCATGTCCCCACATGCACTGTTCCTTTAAAATGAGGGTTGTTTCCTCCTCCCTCCTTCCTCCTCCCTCCTCCCTCCTCCCTCCTCCCTCCTCCCTCCTCCCTCCTCCCTCCTCCCTGTGTTTGTCCCTCTGTTGGCATCAGGTGCTTATTCAGAGGAGGTTACTGTGTGGGCATATGCTTTGTTTTCAGCAGGCTGGCCTAGGCTGCCCAGGGGTCCTAGACAGGAGCTGGCACTGTGGCAGGTGGGGTTAGGGTATACTAACTGAGACTTCTTGTCTACAAATTAAAGCCAGTTCTGCTTGCCTGGCTAAAGAGGAGAGTTTGTCTTGACAAAGCAGGACCTCCCGGAAGCCCTAGCCACCCTGGCCAGGGTATGACTGGACATGGGAAATGACAGAAGGGGCCAGGAAACCTTCCCGTCTTCTCTGTGCACAGCACTTAGCATAGCAATTGTTCTTTTCTAGAGTACAAGCTATCTCTGATCCTGAGTCACCAACAAGCTTAGATGATCAGGGGAGCAAAGGAAGGATCCAGTTCTCTGTTATGTCCAGGGTTGGGCTCCTGGCAGTTCTCTAGGGCAGGCTCAGTTCCTGAGTCTAAATATGAGGAGGGGTGCTGAGGAGTGGGGCGTATGTACCTAGAGAGAACGGCATGGAGCAAGGAAGCAGTAAGAAGACCCCAGAGCCATTCATTTCTCCAAGAAAATAGGCAGGACTTGGCACCAGGAAGAACTGCCATGCTTCCCCCCAACCTTCCCTAGTGGGCTGTGACTCCTTAAGTTTATTTTTATTATTTCTTTTTATAGGGCTAGGCATAGAACCTGGGGCTGGTGCACGCTAAGCAAGTGCTGTACCACTAGCCCGCAGGCTCCCAAGTTTGCTGTTTAAACTGAAAGCCTAAAATTGCAAGACAGAGCTGGATTTTGAGTAGGGAACAGACTTCATGATGCTGTAAGAATAGGCGAGGCTAAGGATGTGAGGCTGCATGGGTCTCCAGCTGGGTCTTGCCAGCAGCCTCTGTAGGTACCTTCAGAGCAGAAGAAAGGATTGGCAGAGATAGGCTGTCCCAGTGCCATGGTGATGTAAAATCCCCGAGTATGCATATTAAATAAATGCATCAAGGAGAGAAAGCCAGACTGATGGTGTGGTTTGTAGTCTGTGAGATACATTGGATATAATTAAGGAAGCTTTTGGGAAAATGGCCTTTTAACTTCTAGTGGCTCTGGTGGTTAGAGATAGAATTTCTGTAGCTGCCTCTGGATTGGCTGGAGCTTATGGCTGTAGGCCATTAAATGGTGTGATGGTAATATCTCTTCCTTTGGGTAGCATCTCTTCCTTTGGGTGCATATTGTAATAAAGGGGTGGCACTGGGGACCCTATTTCTGAAGAGGCTGTTGAATAATTTCTGGATTTGATTCCTCTATAACTTCCAAAGAACAGGATTTTTTTTTTTTTGTATGTTTGTAATTGTTAAGAAGTTTGTGCATCACCAGAAATGGTGATCTGCTCACAGTTTTCTTGCTCCTCTTTGTCCTGTCTTCAAGAAAAACTGCTGTTGGAACTTTCAATTTCATTTCTGTGTTTGGGCAGATGTATGTTGAAACTGCCAGCTGTACAAAGTAATAGAAAAACACCAGGTTGATACGGGACTCTAGGGAGGTGGGGTGAGCCCCAGCCACTGGCTGTGGGTGGTCTGGTTCCCAATGGACTCTTGTGCCCCTGGGCTGAAATCATGTCACCTGTCAGTGACAGGACCAGGCCAGACAAGTTTTGCACTGCCTAATCTGCTGAGGAAAGCTGGAGTCAGCCTTGGCTTCTCCACACGCATCAATTTCTCCTTTTCTTTCTGTTCAGTTTGCCTGTGGCCCCTGCCTCCACGGGGGTGTCAGGCATCCAGGTAAGTCTTCACTTCCTTCAACATCTCTGCCAATTGATTTCCTTGAGATGGGGCAAATGCCTTCATCATAGTGTGTGCAAGGGACTTAGTGTTATTTCTCTGCCACTTCTCTAAGGAAATACATGCTGAGTTAAGTTTTATGAGTTTGTTCACATGCGATGACATCATCGAAATCCAGGGCTTCAGCAGCTGTGCCTCAGCACTGGTTGCAGAAGAGGAGCCGACTAGGATTTGCCAGTGTGCCTTGTGTGGGCATGTCTGGCACACTGGCCGCAGAGAGGGTGGAAGGACCGCTTGTACTTCCTGACAGGCCTTCCTCTCTCCTCCCAGGCATGGGCAGATGCCTTTAGGAGCAGTCCTGACCTCACAGGTGTTGTACACATATATGAAGAACTGAAGAGGAAGGGGATTGAGTTCCCCATGGCAGACTTGGACGCCCTGTCTCCTATCCACACACCCCAGCGGGTAAGCTTCCAGCTAGTGTTTTCTAGAAAGACTGCCTGTATAACAGCCAAGCGTTGTACCAGCCTTTTGCTGATGCCTTTGCATTATTCAGTTTGTCATGTGTTCTTAAAGCTCCAGGGCAATTCTTTTTAATAACAAGGGGCATGCAGAGGGAGACAGCTGGGTGACTGGTGATTAAGTGGTAGCAGTGTTTCTCCCAGTTTCACACTGACAGTGGAAGAATATGGTAGAGGGTTCAGTTGAGCAGTTTTCATGGAAATGGCTGCTTTGGCTAAGCCTTCCTGTGAGGGTC
The DNA here is from genome assembly GCF_978045245.1 of Mus caroli. NCBI lineage: Eukaryota > Metazoa > Chordata > Mammalia > Rodentia > Muridae > Mus > Mus caroli. Next base: position 62,782,118 of record NW_028227268.1, read on the forward strand.
ATTTGCACCTGCATTACAGAAGACTATAGATGATGTAAGAGAATCTGTCCTTATTTTCTGTGGTACCAAGGGGTGATGTTTGCTCATCAGAGGCAAGGAACAACTCTTAGCATATGGTACAGTATATATATCAAGTAGATAATTTCTTTACTTTTATTATAGTACTGGAGATAGAACCTAGGGCCTCATGCATGCTCAGAACATATTCTATTACTAAGCCACATTCCAGCCCAGTCAGTGAATCTAAAGTGTATTTTGAGTATGGTCATTCAGCATCAGTCCAGGCATTCTTGAATTCTGTCAGCGTTGGGACTTGGAACCCAGAAAAGGCCTGTTTTAAAGCATCCTGAAGAACCTCTTTCACTGCTGATCGTGACCAGAGTGGCCTTGTGTTTCAGAATTAAATGGATGCTGGTAGTGCCAATCATGGTTTCTTTGGGCTGTTAGTTTCTGTACTGACAATGAAGCAGCTCCCAGTCCAGAGGGCAGAGCCAGGATAGCCCAGTCTGAAGAGGCACCAGGGATGGCTCACATGGCCTTATTGGTCTCCATCTGCCTGCCTCTCATATGGGGACCTCAAGGATGGCAGTATGCCTTACACATTTGTGTGAACATGTATACTAATATTGGTGAATATATCTGAGATGATACCTAAGTGGGCAGAGGACATAAAGAATCACATTTTCCAAAGCATTATTCTTGTTATGATCCCTCTAAACCAGTTACCTATGGTTTGTTATATAAACATAACCTGTTTTATTCTTTTATAATGGCACAGAATGAACAATGTTATTGTTCTAATAATTACAAAGAACAATCAGTAAATTACATGATTGCTATTTATATTAGTCTTCTTGTAAAGGGCAAATGTAGTCTTGTGGCAGGCGCCAAGTAAGGACTCATGATTAGTAAAGCCTTTTGGGTTGCGTTGCTTGTCTGCAGCACATTGTTTGGAAGGGAGGGAAAAGAGGAAGAGGAGGGAAGGAGGGAGGAAAGAAAGAGACATTGGTGGCTCTGCTGCCCTGATAAAGACACTCACCAGAGTTCTGTGTAATCTAACTGAAAGCACCACCTATGTTAGGGAGAGTGCCATGCTAAGGCACTTAGGCACTCAAGTGAATCAAAAAATACTGTTGTTGTCATGCCAGAGTGTCCCAGAAATGGATCCAGCTGCCACCATTCCCAGGTCCCAGACACAGCCCAGGACAACCGCTGGCACCTATTCCTCACCTCCTCCAGCTTCCTACTCTACTCTGCAGGCCCCGGCTCTGAGTGTGACGGGCCCCATCACAGCCAATTCAGAACAGGTATTCATGTGCTTCTAGTCCATAAGCAAACCAGCTAACTGCCCTCATGTGCCTTTCCAGGGGACAGAAGTCTCCCTAGACTTCCAGATACTGTGCTGGGTCTATACCCACCCAAAGATGGAAAGGCGACACAGATTGGAGATCATTGCAGTAGTATGTGGTCTTGCTGTGGTAGGAAACAGACCTGAAGATTGTTTGCCAGGGCTGAGCAGGGCAGAGAAGGGCATAGCTGGGAGCTGTGGCACTGAGGGCTCTGGAGTGGGCCTGGGGTTTTGTCAGCTAAGGTCTATGCAGGCAGTATCATGAACATACACAGCACAGAATAGTAGCGTACTAGCGAACACCCAGTGGTCCATCTGCAGAGTGGGTTAACATAGGCTGAGTGGGAAGATAAGCAACAGGAAGCAAGGTCCAAAGCAAAGGAGCATAGCTGAGCTGTGAGTAGGTGTTTACCCTTGGGGAGAGCATGCATCCTCTGAGCTGTGCCAGCCATCACAGTTCATCTTTAATCAATGAGGTACCCTGGAGGCAACAGCTAGATCAAGGAAGCCTTCCAGGAGGAAGCCTCTTCTCTGTCTGAGGGTCACTTCCTGATAAGTTACTGAGAGTTCTACTAAATTACATTTCTAGAGAATTTAAAGACTGTTTTTAGTTAAATCTATAGAATTTCTATTAGTTGAGATTTTAGAATGGGTGAGATGTGGGAAAATATCCTTGGTGTTTTCAGTTCCTATTGTTATGGTGCCAGTACTACAGAACCTTGTTAAAATGGGTTCAGGCAATTGTTTGTAGGTTGCAGTACTGTTGTGCTAGAGCTCTGTCCTTCTGCCAATGCTAAGGGAGAGCATGTAGGGAAAGCAGGATGCAGGTAAGGAGGCGCACAGGCCTGGGTGTGAGCCACATTCTCTTGCTTCATGTAACGTCAGTGGAATAGCTCCTCCTCCTCCTCCAACCTCCTCCTCCTCCTCCCCCTCTTCCTCCTCCTCCTCCTCCCCCTCTTCCTCCTCCTCCTCCTCTTCCTCCTCTTCTTCCTCCTCTTCCTCCTCCTCCTTCTTTTATAAACTTTTATTTATTTATTTATTTATTTATTTATCTTATGTATATGAGTACTCTGTAGCTGTCTTCAGACACACCAGAAGAGGGCATCAGATCCCATCACAGATGGTTGTGAGCTACCATATGGTTGCTGGGAATTGAACTCAGGACCTCTGGAAGAGCAGTCAGAGTGCTCTTAACTGCTGAGCCATCTCTCCAGCCTGAATCTTCTTAACCAAGATGTTAAGGAGGCTCTGGGACCACCCCTGAAGTGAGGCAGAGGGTGGCCTTTTGGAGCCTAGTCTATCTCCTAGGTGAAAGTTGAGGTGGGTCTCTTTCCTGTCTCTTTCCTGAAGAGTTTGCTAAGAGACTCCTACAGCACAGGAGAGGCTGAGGGAGACCGGTAGAAGATGTTTATACTCAGGTAAGCCAGGAAAAATGGAAAGACCTTGCTAGGAGAGATAGGTATGGATCTGGAATATATTTCTTGCAGGAAAATTACCCACTCCATTCAGCTCTGGATCATTTTAGAAAGAGGCATTCCTATGGTCAGCAGTGTGCATTGTACCAGGTATACAGGCCCCACAGCAACCTGTGAGGTGTGGGGGTATCAGTCCCTTCCCATAGGTGAGGGGATGAGTCTCACTGTGGACAAAGATGGTCCCTGTGGTTTCCACCCATTCGTTTCTTTTTTTTTTTTTGGTTTTTTGAGACAGGGTTTCTCTTTATAGCTCTGGCTGTCCTGGAGCTCATTTTGTAGACCAGGCTGGCCTCGAACTCAGAAATCCGCCTGCCTCTGCCTCCCGAGTGCTGGGATTAAAGGCGTGTGCCACCACACCCGGCTCACCCATTTGTTTCTTATCAGAAGAACACTAGGAGTACTGGTCAGCCTCCGTTAAGGTGTGTCACCGGAAGGGACAGAGTCTATGTGCATGAGGGTCACATAGAAGAGGGACTCCACCCTAAAGGGATCTTGGAGCACCTGCACTACCGTTCTCTGATTTTAGAGAGAAGAAACAGAAGCCTCGTCAGGTTAAAGGCTCTGCAGGGTCCTGTGGGAGGAGGGCTGCAAGTGCTCAGCTCCCTCCTGCCCTGTGTTACTCACTGCACGGTGTTCTTCCCGTGCTGTGACTCAGTGACCAGGGCGCACTGCCTCCTCCGTGTGGGCCTCACCATACTCCAGCCCTCGGTAGGCAGAGCAAGGTGGTAAGAGGCTACTCCTGTGATTCAGACTGACCTAGGTGATCTCACAGTGGACAGGATTGGCTCAGGCCTTGGGCTGGCTGGTTCTGATCCTGTAGCTCACTGACCTTCTTCCTACCTTCTCCTTGACCTACAGATTGCCAGGCTGCGCAGTGAGCTGGACATTGTTCGGGGAAACACAAAAGTCATGTCTGAGATGTTAACAGAAATGGTCCCTGGGCAGGAGGATTCTTCTGATCTGGAACTACTACAGGTGAGGCTAACCTTAGCTTATGTAGTGTGGGCTGAGTGTCTGGCCGGGCTTTCAGGGGAAGTGCCAGTACTGCCCACTGGGTAGAACAAGTCTGGTGGTACCATGGCAGAGAGGGTCCAAGGCCATGCTGGTTCACACTTAACCTTACTTCTTGGAGATGGGCAGAAGCCAGTAGCACTCTCTGTCCTGTAATTTTTTATTTAATAACTTTTTAAAAATATTTATTTATTTTATGTATATGAGTGCTCTATGTGCATGTACTCCTGCATGCCAAAAGAGGACATCAGAACTCATTATAGATGGTTGTAAGCCACAATGTGGTTGCTGGGAATTGAACTCCAGACCTTTGGAAGAGCAGCTGGTATTCTCAACTGCTGAGTCATCTCTCTAGTCCATATTTAATAATTTTTTTCCCGACTTAAAGTACCAGTTATAGAGTATGTGCCTATCAAAAAAATATTTTTCCTTAGTTTTTAGCCATCTGCAATAAGTGGAGTTTATATTTTGATGTATTTTCAGTTAGACTCTTTGTTGTGTTCATACATTTTGCATTGAGTTGAAATTATGTTGTGTGTACAGTCTTGTGCATGGCTTTGCTCCCTTGTTACTGTATCATAAATATCCTGGAATAAGAGTTCTTGGGCCTTGATGACATGAAGAAGCAGTGATAGTCTCTCATCCTAAGGCAGGAGATTCTGAGGTAAAGTCAAAGCCCCTGTTCTCTGCCTCACTGCTGGGACCACTCAGGCATGGGATGAACACTGTGGTTCCTAAAAGGCTGCTGCCCCACCCCCACCCTTTGCCTCTGAACACTCTAGATGGTGATGCTGGAGTTGGGACATAGGACCCTGCACACTAGGCAAGTTATTCCACAGCTGAACCATACCTGAGCCCACCCTACATCTCTTGAACATGGCAGGAAATGGAGACAGCAGGAAGCCAGGCTGTAGTCTCAGACTCCAATTGGTTGAGGGCCTGTGAGGCCCAGAGGCAGAGGCAGAGCCCTGTCACATTAGCCTGCAGTGACTCCTGTACAGAAAGTGGCTGTGGCACTGCCCTTCGGGTTAGTGACCTTCTGGAAGGGCAGAGAGGGGGATGCTGCGAGCTGCAGGTACCAGATCCCTCCTCCAAGAGATAGGGTATATGAGTGTGCAGATGAGGAATCATGCTGGCTTGGTGACCTACCTGGCCTGAGTGCCTCATGATACCCCTGCTACTGCTGCTGCTGTTTCTGTCTGGCAGTCCTGTACACCTGAGTTCTGCATCTCCCACTTTGCTGAATACACACACTGGTCACCCAGGAAACTTGGCTCTGATGGTCCTGCACTTTGGTAATACACATGCCCAGTGGTTCTGCTCCTTGGAGTTCCCACTCCCCACTCCAAGTTCTTAGTTCCTATGGGGCAAGGCATGGTAAAACTTTCTTCTGGTCCAGCACTGAGCACAGTCTAAGTGTCATAGACAGTAGGAGATACGGCTTCTGCTCTAGGGAGCTCCCAGCTAAGTACAGGAGACAAACAAGGAAACTGCTGACTGCAAGAGACCTGAACATCAGACTGCTCCTGAAACTGAGATGAATACCCTTGGCCTAAGTCAGTAGGAGCACTGAGTATCTCTGGTTCCCAGACTTCACTCCTGACACCTGCAGCAAACCAAGGTCCTGGTTCTTCAGGTGGTGATCGTGTGTTACATACTCTGTGGACCCACCTACCTCGAATACACCATCATTGGCCCCTAACGTAACCTGCAGGAGGGCTCGGCTAGGCATCCTAGGGTGCACAGGAATCTGAGGTCAGTCTAGTATGATATGATGATGCTATGTTGTATCAGTGTTGGAATTTCTTTTATGGGGTGGGGGCTGTCGCTCTGGGCAGAGCTGAGCTGACAGAGGAAGGTGGGTTGAACAACAGCAAGATGGTTCTAGACAGGCAGAACAGACAGCAGAGATGGTCTGTGTGTGTGCACATGTGCATATGTGTGTATGCATACATGTGCACGTGAACATATTGTGTGTGTGTGTATGCATACTTACGTGTGTGCTCGAGTGCATGTACGTGTTTTGCACCCATGTGGTTGTAGGGTATTTTGTTTGTTTGTTTGTTTAAACAAACTCATCAGCCAAGAATAACAGAACCTCATCTCCTGGCATCAGCTCAGTTTTCAAAAATAGGTTGCTTCCAATGACATTTTCCTTCACTCTGTTTTGTTCCAACTCAGAGCCTACTGGCCCCCACTGCTGTCATATAAATCAAACAGAAAAAGACCATGTCTGGGAGCCTGCGGGAGGCTGTCATTTCAGAGTAGAAGAGGCAGAAATGGGTAGCTGTGTGAACAGACTCACTTTTCCTGGCTGGAGGCCACCGCCTTATGTCGCCCTTCTTCTGCCCCAGCAGTCAACAACCAGCAGGCAGTGGCTCTCACAGAATAGTGAGCCTTCCATATGGGAAAATGCCGCTGTCCTCTTGGAACATGGAGGGGTCAAAATCTGCCCCTAACATTCCATGGGCAATATGGAAGACAGCCAGACTACTCAGGGCAGAAGTAGTCTAGAGCTCAGGATGCTAGCCAGGGCACTAGAAGTAAGCATATTTGTCACCAGCCCAAATGTCCTCACCAAAAGACACAAACTGCTCTTGACACAAGTGTAAGTTGGTGACTAGAAGGTTCAGGGAGTTGGAGGAGAGGTGATTGGAGGCACTAACCTCAGGGTGTACCTGTGGCTAGTTGTACTCATGGGCAGTTGGCATCCTGGTTGCTTCCTGTTTACGGTAAAGGTCTTCCAGGTGTGTCCTTCCACAGCCCATGAGAGCAACAGGGAAACTTGTGAACTACTTGTCTGGAGATTCCTGGAAAAGTGACTTGTATCTGAGGAAAGGCCAAGACCAATAACACATAGTGCTGTCAGCTTTGCTGGAGGCCCCAAGGAGGTAAGATGTTAGAAGGGGACTCTCAGCACCTCCCAGGGTAGATGTCAGATCCTCTACTTTCTGAGTTGAGCAATATCTTCCAGACAGCTATTCCAACTCAACACCTGTGCCCAGAGTCCCTCTCCAGAGTCTTGGATCAGTTATTTTTTCACAGCCCAGTGACAGGCTGTTCTGGCTGTCATAAAAGCACTATTTGTTTCCAGCAGCCAACTAGGTTAGCCTCTGAGCACAGCAGGGCAGACAACGTACAAATGGCCAGATGCACATCTGGAAGGCTGCGGGTAAGGCACAGCCCTTCCTGTGCCTGGATCTCCTTCCTTGGTGCCTGGAGTGATTGCTTTCACTGTGAACTTGGCTGTCACAGGGCATGTCCTCTGTGAATCATAGCTTCTTAACTATTGTTAAAAAGCCCCTCTGGTCACTGAACCCAAGTCTGTTCCCTGTAGCTTTAATGTGGTCTGTGCTAGACAAAAGCACAAAGAAAATGCCTTACCCACGTGGGTAGAGCCTTGGGTATCCAAGGACTGCTATAAGCCCTACCTACTGGCCAGTGTCCATGCTGGTGACATTCCTCTTGTACAGTAACAGGCAGCCCACCACTGGAGGCAGGTATTGTCAAACCCGCTGCCATCCTGTAGCTTTTGTTTTGTGTTTTTTTTTTTTTTTATTTTGAGACAGTCTTACCACAACTATGGCTGCCCTGGAACTCTCTATGTTGAATAGACTGACCTCAAATCCAGAGGCATGCCTGACTCTACCTCCCGAGTCTTAGTATTAAGGTGTATGCCACCCCTGGCATGGCGTGCCACCTGCATCTCACATATACATACACGTGGCTGAGCCCTGGAGTGCAAAGCTGTCGTTTTCCTTCCTAAAGTACATGCCCTCAGCCAAAACAGACTATGTTTTACTGGAATCTAATTGAGCCTTTGCAGTGATGGATATTGTATAGGTCTCTATCAGATGAAAAAAGCCCTCTCTGTGCTGTTTTTTGAGTAGCTTGTGGCCATCCCTGCTCACTTTGTGCATCTCATTTCAACAAAGAGAGTGGCCAAGATATTCTTCTCAGGAAAAATCTAGCGTATCCCACACCTCATGCTCTCCCTTCTCTCTTTCAGTGGACCTTCCCTCCTCCCCGTCCCCTTTGCTGCTGCAACAGGACGAGTCTTCAGGACTGAATTCTCTGTTCCTTTGCCTTGAAAAGGGTTTAGAGGATAAAAAGATTATGTTGTGAGGAAGGGATGAAACTGTCTCTTGAAGGGAAGATAACCACATCAGGGTTAACGAGGCAGCAAAGAGGGTATTTGATCCAGTGTTCTGACTGACGGCAGGCATTTGCAAAAGTGACTGGCTGCTGAGAACCAGAGATAGGAGGATGCCAGAGCGGAAGGCCTTGGCACTGAAGGAATTCCTGGCCCAGAGTCTGCATGGTGGAAAGAAAGACCTGCACAAGTTGCTGGCCTCTGGCCCAGAAGAGAATCAGTCACTGCTCCTCATGGTTAAGAATAGAGGGGGACTGAGGTATCTCCAGCAGCCTTCTGTGATGGCTATAGATGACACCAGGGAGGCCATGAGGGTGGTCGGCTGGCACAGAGTGGCACAAATCCCAAGGTTATGCTCCATCTCTTTTTTCTTTTCTTTTTAAACATGATTTTTTAAACTTTTAATGATGTGCCTGTGTGAGGGTGTGTGCATGTAAGTACAGACGAAGACCAGAAGAGGACACCATATCTCCTGGAGTTGGGAGTTATGTGGTTTTGAGCCACCCTTTGTGTGCTAAGAACTGAACTCGGGTTCCCTGCAACAGCAGTGCACATTTTAACCATTGAGCCATCTCTAAAGATGTATTATTTTACGTTATGCATATAAATGTTTTGTCTGTATGTCTGTTTCTCTTGTGTGCCTGGTACCAGCAGAGGTCAGGAGAGGCTGTCATGTCCCCTGGAACTGGAGTTACAGGCAATTGGGAGCCATAAGTAAATGCATGTTGTACTTTAGAATTAGGAAGATGCACCACTGAATCATGAGCCATGAATTTTAGATTGCTAATCTATCCTTTGTAATGATTTCATTTTACATATATGGGATTTCATCTCTTTTTTACCCTTTTTTGAGACCCTGGTTTAAAAGTTGAAGTCGGGAAATGTGCAGAGACCGTGAGTCAGAAGGCTGGAATGTGTGAGCCTGTCTCTGGGCAGCCCTGGAGGACTCTTCCACAGGGTGGCCTGTGAGACTCTGGAGAGAGGTTTCCCTTCCTGTAACCCTGGCAGGAGGAGTGGCGAGAGAGGCAGCAAGCGCAGTCAAAGCAGGTGCTTCTTGTGTTAGTGTCTGAGCGCACTTGTCTGGCCTTTCCTTCAGAAGGCCGCTAGCACTTTCCTAAGGGGCTTGAAAGTGATGGAAGTCTTCCTCCAAACTGAATTCTGTAGAGACTGTCAGTGAAGCAGGTCCTTAGATGTCACTGAGATGCCTCAGTGGAGCTCTGCAGAGGTCTGGGATCAGACCTCTGAGTATGGAGAATACCTCTAGCCATTCCTGCTTGCAGTGCTGCTGCTGCTGCTTAGTCCTCAGCATCCTTTCTGGGTGGGGCTCTGTGGTGGAGGCCATCACAGCCTTGCTCGCTTCCTTTGTAGGTGGGACCCTGATGCTTTAAGAGCTGCAGCCATGAGTTTTGGTTAGTTGCTTGGTTTTGATTTTGCCGAGAGAGAGCATTGCATTATGCTGTCTTGTATGGCCTCTCACTTGCAACCCACCTGCCTCAGCCTCCTGAGATCATAAGCATATACCACAATGCCTAACACTGCAGTGTCTAAGACACTCTGCAGTGTGCCGCATGACTCTGCTGTGAATCTAGGATCTGAATCTAACAGCTATTCTTTGGAGCGGAGCAAGCTAGTCGTTACTTGAAGGCTCTGCTCTAAGAGCTGTACTGACAGTGTGGGTCAGCAGATGCAGTCTAGGTCTGGAATGCTGTGTGAGCCCTTTGAAGGGAGGGTCTGCCAGGATCTCTAGAAAACATTCTGAGTGGGCAGGGAGGTGAATATGTGGGAGTTACATGGCAAAGCTGACACTGTAAAATATAAGTGGTTGTACTTTTGTTATATATAGCCACATACATTTGTATATATGTATTTTTAACATATATCTATTTTATTTTCGGTGTATGAGTGCTTTGTGTGTATTTATGTGCACCACATGAATAACTAAGGACCTTGAGAATTAAAGCTGGGCTCTACAAGAACAGCAAATGCTCTTGACTGCTGATTCACCGCTCCAGCACCTGCACGGTGTGTGTGTGTGTGTGTTTGTTTTGAGATAAGGTCTCTATATATCTCTAGCTGTCCTGGAACTTGCTATATAGAGTTTTCTGGCTGGCCTCAAACTCGGAGAGATCTGCCTGCCTCTCTCCCGAGTGCTGGAAAGGTATGTGCCATGCCTAGCACTTTGCTATATTTTTGAAAAATTTATATGATAACATACTGGGGTAGGGACACATCCTGGGGTCTGGAAGGATATGTTAGGAGTTTAATGAAAGGAAAGGACATTGTTGGCAGAGGGCCAGCCCCTCGCCATCCCTGAGCAGTGTGGTGGTTCGTGAGGCCGCCTCTCATCCATGTCTAAGACATGTTTGGAGATGCCCGGTGGGCTCTAGAAGGTGATGCCCACGGCTCCAGAGAGCCTTGGAACTGTTTACAGCAACCTGACATGTGCTCTCTGACTTGCAGGTCTTCCACCTTGCCATTGGCCTGCAGTTGGAATGAGAACTGACTGACTTTTTCCTTCTCTTTCTCCAACCAAGCCCCCAAGGATTGCTGCTTAGCCATAAGTATTAGGAAGGGTCCTGCTTTCCTGCCCTGGGCCTTGGTGGTGGACATTGCCTTTGTTGGAGAGCCTCTTCCAGGGATCATACATCCTTCTGCAAACCTAGGGTAGGAATTTTTGGAGAGCCAAGAGGAGGGGTCTGTTCTGTTCAGAGAAACAGGTCCAGACACTGGCATTCCTTGTGTGGTGCTCAAGAAACTGACAGTGCTGTTCTGGCAGGACAGACAGGATGACAGCCCTGCAAGGTGGTCAGATCAGGGTAGAAGGAGTCTCAAAGAATCTTTTGTTCAGGTAAATACCAGACTTTCAGCTACCTAAGTGCAGGTCTCCCCTGGCCTGTGTTTGAGTGCTTCCAGGGTGATCCATTTGGGCCAGACCTTGATACCTAGTAGACATTATGGAACTCTGAGGCTGAGCACTATGGGAAGAGAGAGCAGTCAGGCCTAGGACACACATGTCATAGCATTGAGAGCTGAAGCACTGAGTGGGTAGAGGGCCACCTGCCTTGTGTGGCATTCTCTAGGGAGCATTGGCAAGTGCCTGCTACATGTTGTCCTTGGTGGTGAGAAGATGGGAAGAGAGGTCTCCTAGCCAGGACAGTAGGATGATGAGACAAAAAGAGGCAAAGATTGCCTGTGCTTGCTGTGACTAGATCTTGTAGTCTATCAGACCTATCTGCCGACTGAGGCGGTGCTGAGGTGGAGCTATGAGAAGTTTGGCCAGCTTTAGTGTCTGTTCCCATATCTAACTGGATTGTTAGCTCCCCCCAGTGTCCAGGAACAGTATTTCACTTCTGCCTTGACCCTGATGGCCTACAGGAAGGCTGAGGGGCCAGCCTGACCAGCCTGCCATGTTTCCTCTGTAGTCTCCTTAGTTTGACATACAACAGGGCAGGTCCCTAGCGAGTGCTTAAGGTTCTCTGCAAACAAGAGCCTAGCTAGGACCTTGCTCTGGGGCAAGAGGGCTCCTATAAACCAGCGCATGAGGTACAGGGTCTGTCTTAAGGGGATGCTGCTCTGAAAAGTTGAGAGAGCTCCTGTGGTGGCTGAGGGTTGCAGGTGCAGCTTTGGCCAACAGAGAACTCTGTGAGAACTGTGGTACTTCTGAGATCCTAGCAACTTAACAGACGTGCCACTGTAAATTACATGACGCTGTCATAAGATCCAGTGCTGCCATTGCTGGCAATGCAAGCAAACTGCCCCATTCGTGGAGGGCCTTTTATTCTGAGCACCAGTCTGCGTTCTAAATGTAATACTTTCACTAGAGAGACTCTATTTCTAAGGAACTCATGCTATGCAAGTGCTTGCCCAAGTGTGTAAGAATTGGCATGAGTATGAGTTGCTACATTGTTTGGGTTGGCCAAAGAAAAAGATTACCACAAGCCACGTACCCATCAGTAGCAGGTAGCAAGCTCTGTACAGTGTGAGATGCATGTGAAGAAGTGAGGCAGGCTGTACAAAGTGGTAGGCAAAGGAGCCTAGGAGATTTTGTTGAAGAGAAGCAAGCACAGAATCATGCTTTTCTATCTTAAAAATAATTTGTACTGGGCCTCAGAGATAGCTCAGCAGTTAGGAGCACTGACTACACTTGCAGAGGACTCAGGTTTGATTGCCAGCACCCACATTGTGCAGTCCACAGCTGCCTGTGACTCCAGTTCCCAGGGACCTGACACAGTCTTCCAGCTTCCACCAGCACCTGCGTGCAGGTGGTGCACAGGCATACTCTCAGGCACACACACATAAAGAGAAAGCGTTTAAAAGGATTTGTAGTTAGCTGTTGAAGTCATCCAACACCTGTGCAGTGACTGTTCTGGAATTTTTGGTTTCTTTAAAAACACAGAGGTGATGGAGAGATGGCTCAGAGGTTAAGAGCACTGACTGCTCTTCCGAAGGCCCTGAGTTCAGTTCCCAGCAACCACATGGTGGCTCACAACCATCCGTGGTGAGATCTGACGCCCTCTTCTGGAATGTCTGAAGAAAGCAATAGTGTACTTACATATAATGAATAAATAAATCTTAAAAAAAAAAACACAGAAACATTATAAAAGAGTATTTTTGTTTTAATCCCAGGTGTGGGATATGAGGCTGCTCCACACTGACCACAGCAGCTGACTATGATTTGTCTTGTGCTCCAGCAGAGGCGTGGTTTTGACAGCTGCAGATGGTACTGTGACTGTGTGATGTTTGGAATTCTGGGAACTTTTCAGAGGCTCTATAAATGATTGGGCCCTGAGATGTTGGTTGGTTGTTGGTAGTCGTTCAGGGGGATTGGTTGCAGGTTTTTGGGGTTTTTTTTGTTTTGTTTTTTGGTGGGGTTTTTTGTTTGTTTTTTTTGAGACAGGGTTTCTCTGTGTAGCCCTGGCTGTCCTGGAACTCACTCTGTAGACCAGGCTGGCCTCGAACTCAGAAATTCGCCTGCTTCTGCCTCCCAAGTGCTGGGATTAAAGGCATGCACCACCACTGCCTGGCTGGTTGCAGTTTATTAGCAGTTTATTAATAGTTGTTCTCTAGAAAAAAAAAACAAGAAAGAAATTAGATTCAGGGATCTCTCCCCCACCCCCTGTCCCCACCGCTATCCTTCCTTCTTTCCTGTCTAGTGATAGGGGGTAAAACTGGTGGGATAAAGAAACCACAAAGTAGCCAAGACTGGCTACACAGGTGAGATGTCGGAACAGTGTGTGCTGCAACTGTTTTTGTTTTGTTTTGTTTTTTTGAGACAGGGTTTCTCTGTGTAGCCCTGGCTGTCCTGTAACTCACTCTATAGACCAGGCTGGCCTCGAACTCAGAAATCCACCTGCCTCTGCCTCCCAAGTGCTGGGATTAAAGGTGTGTGCCACCTGCCCAGCTGTGTGGTGCAACCTTAACACTAGAGAATGATGGTTTAACTTTGTAACTCAAATCAAACATAGGCGAAAGCTTAACTGACAAAGACAAAGCAAAATGGTTGTTATGATATTATTTCAGCCATCCAGATATGGTCCAGGTAGTGTCCTTCCTCATAAAACTGCACCAAAGCTTTTTTCTGTATATGATGGTTTAATTAATTGTTTTGTTTTTAGTGGAATTATAGGAATATATCTGCTTAAATAGCCTTACTAAATTGTATCTTTATAGGTATCCCATATGGATTTCCAAATTTATTTGCATTTAATATTCTTTTAAAAATGACTTGTACTAACATACTTGTGTCTACTCAGAGGTGTATGTGTATATGTGTGTGTGCGAGTGTGAGTGTGTATCTCTGTGTGTGTGTCTGAGTATCTGTGTGCATGTGTGTGTGTGCGTGCGTGTGTGTGTGTGTGTGTGTGTGTGTGTCTGGGTATCTGTGTGCATGCGTGCATGTGTGTGTGTGTGTATATGTGTGTGTGTATGTGTGTGTATGTGTGTGTGCGTAGTGTGTGTGTGTGTGTGTGTGTGTGTGTGCGCGCGCGCAGTTGCACATGCTAACAAGCCTACAGGAGTACTTGCTTCCTCTGAGGCAGGAGAGGAGGAGCTGTTAACGTCACATTCTGCACACGCCTGGTTTTATGAACAAGCTATACTCCTTCCGTGACTTTCAAGAAACAGTGCAAATCCTTTCAAAGGCGGTAGAATGTGAGAAAAGCATTCCCAGCAGGCTCTGCCAGAAGTGCATATGTTTCCTAGGAATTGAACAGGACCTGCCGAGCCATGCAGCACCGCATAGTGGAGCTCATCTCCCGAGTGTCCAATGAGGAGGTCACCGAGGAGCTGCTGCACGTCAACGATGACCTCAACAATGTCTTCCTCCGCTATGAGAGGTGGGGCAAAGTCCTCGGGGTCTTCTCCTTGGGAAGATGATTGGTGTATCAGAGGAAGTTCATTCATAAACAAAGCAGGGAGAGGAGACTGAGAGCCTGGGAGGTGTTAGAGGTGGGGAGTAGTCATCAGAGATGCTCATTTGCTCTTGGATGACAGAAAAAGTGCTTCTTGTTCTCCAGAGAACAGAAGAGCTGGCAGCTGACTGCAGCATCCACCTCTGCTCCTCCTGAGTCCCAGGGAGGGCTGAGACAGGGTTTGCACCTGCTCCTTTGATGATCCTTTGAATTTGAAAAGGACTGGGGGAGGGGAGCCTTTACTAAAGAACAGGATTTCCTCTATTTCCAGTCTTGAAAAAAGATCATTCCCTTTGTAAATGTCAGGACTTCTCAGGTATTGAGTGAAGTAGGCTGGATGTGAGCACTGCTTCTCTGGGGAAACACTTTTCTTCACTTCTTCCTGCAGCCAAACCACTTAAAGTGATAAACTTGAACCCTCTTTTTTCCTTCCCAAAGCCTCCCACAGGACAGAGTTGGTTTTGTTTTTTGTTTTTTGTTTTTGTTTTTGTTTTGTCTCTTCTGGACCTAGCTTTACGTGGGTAGTGTGGAGAACAGCTCCTATCTGTATCAATTTGGGCACTTCCCAATTGGCCCAGGGTTGTGGTTTGCTTTGACTCCATTAAAGGAGCCTGACAGCAGTGTGAGCCCCTTGGAGGCTGTGGCCACTCACTCTGTTGACTGGCAGGTTTCTTTATAAGTTTGTCAGAGGGCTGTGCTATGACATAAGTAAGAACACAACACAGGCACTGTTTGCTTTGGAGGCTCTCTAACCCAGTAGATCCATGTAACCCTTCACTGGAGATGTACAGCAGGAAATAATGTGTGATGTGTGACTGCTGCCCATAAGCCCATTGGGCTGCATTACAAAGACATCAGAAGCACCTCTGCAACACACACACACACACACACACACACAGAGCTCAGACTGGCCTTGAACTCTTGACCTTCCTGTTCCAGTCTCTCCCCAAATGCTCAGATTACAGTTACCCACCACCATGCCCATGTAGTCTTTCTAGTTCTCTTTTACTTTTTGTTTTGTTTTTGTTTTATTTATATTTTTTTCCCCCGATACCTCCTTTGACTCCTCCCAGTCCCCACCCCCTCTCCCTCAGATCCATTCCTTCCTCCTCTGTGTCCCTTCAGAAAAGAGCAGGTCTCCCAGGGATATCAACTGAGTTCAGCATATAAGGTGGGATAAGACTCGACACAAACCCTCATACCAAGGTGAGGAGGAGGAGAGGTGTCCCAAGAGCAGGCCAAAGAGTCAGAGACCCCCCCCACACACACACACTCCTACTGTTAGGAGTCCAGCTAAAACACCAAGTTAACACCATAACATACAGACAGAGGACCTAGCACAGACACATGCAGAGGACCTAGCACAGACACATGCAGAGGACCTAGCACAGATCCATGCAGAGGACCTAGCACAGGCCCATGCAGAGGGCCTAGCACAGGCCCATGCAGAGGGCCTAGCACAGACTCACATAGAGGACCTAGCACAGACCTATGCAGGCTCCATGACTGCCACTTCACTCTCTGTGACCTGTGAGTCCTGGCTAGTCTGTGGGACTTGTTCTGGTGTCCTTCACTCCTCTAGCTCCTGCAAATTTTGTGGGGGGTTTTGTTGATGTTGTTGTTGTGTTTGTTTGTTTGTTTGTTTGTTTTAAAAACAGGATCTCTCTATGTAGTCCTGGCTATCCTGGCACAATCTTTGTAGAACAGGTGGGCCTTGAACTGATAAAGATCTGCCTGTGCCTCCTAAGTGCTAGGATTAAAGGCATGTGTGTCACTATCCCTGACCTATAAAAACAAATAAATAAATAAACAAATAAATGAAGGCTGCATTCTCAGAGCTGCCATGGTTCACTTAGGTCTGCCCACCTTGAGTCAAGCCCGTCTTCTTTTCCGTTTTTTTTTTTTTTTTTTTTTCCTTTCAGATGCTGGCCAGAGCCTAAGCATGCTTTCTCTGGTACACTGGGGTTTTCCACTCTTACCTAAAGCGCCCCTCTTTGCCACACAACTCTTTGCTCTTTTGAGCCCCACCTGTGCATCTACAATAAACCCTCTAAAATTCAAACCAAACAAGCCCCACTGTGTACACCTAGTCGTACTGTTCCTTCTGGTCCTTTGTCCCAGATGCTGGCCACACCTACTGGGCCGGCAGCATAGAGAAGTGCCTCTCTGGTCTCTAGTTTCCCAGGCTGTGGCTGGAGTGAGCTGGTTGGCTTCTCCTTTGCCTATGCCATTTCGAGCTTTAAATATGATGCAGAACAGAGTCTGTTATCCTCTATGGACACTTCACAGCTTCTCCCAGGTGTAAGGATGACTTCTGGCGGAGGGGGCTGCTTGTCTTCAGTTGCTCTCAGCTAAGCTCCCTTTGTAGCCATCTGCTGCCTGGGTGTGAAGCAGAGTGTCCCTGGCAGGGCCCGCTTCATCTTGGCTTCCTGGCAGCACTTAGGTAGGTGGCACAAAACATCTTATGGTTTCTGGCAAGGCCTTTCTCCAGGTTCCCCCTTCTCTTCCTGAGGTTGGGCTGAGGGTATTTTTAGCCACAAGCTTATTACCCCCAAGCAGAGTTCTGTGGAGTAGAGGGAGCTCTGCACTTCCCTGCCAGGCTTCACAAATGACCATGTGGAGACCTGGTGACCCGGTCACACCTTCAGAGACTGGAGGAGCATTAGGGCCAGATGTGTGAGAAGATGACTAGGGAGGCTTCTGGTGGCCTCCTAGAACCAGCTAATAAATACCCTCTTCCTGATGCCAGCTCAGGGTGCTTATGGGAGACAGTGGAGCTAAACCTGTAAGACAGGAGCCCATGTCCAGGAAAGTATGACACATTGAACATGTGAGGTCCCCTCCACTAACAGTACTGGCCAGTCTCCCGCCTCTGCTGGGTCCCAGTGTTCTCAGGACTATGGGCCCAGCCCTTTGGGTCTCACTTACATCTTCCTATGTCTGCTCTCTTTCCCATTAGGTTCGAGAGGTACAGGTCCGGCCGATCCGTTCAGAATGCCAGCAATGGAGTAAGTGTTCTTGGAGCTCCCTTGTCTTCTGAAGCGGGCACTCACTCATACACATCCGAGCTTGTAGAGCTTGGCCTACTCAGGCCTCACTTCTAGCTTTCCAACTGGAACCAAATACAAATGCTTGGGTAAGCACAGAGCAAGCTCTGTTTGAAAAGAAGCTGGAGAGCTAGCAGGTATCCTGATGGGAAAGGCAGAAGTAAGACAGTCTCCGGTCATTAGTGAGGCAGCATTCTAGTGACTCAGTATACCTTCCGTGAGAAGGGAAAGGAGGAGGGCAGGGCACGAGGCTCACTGCTAACCTGAGTCCACAGTGAATCCTTAAGGTAGGTAAGGAGACCCATCCTCCATTGGTTGGACAGCTTTGATGCCCTTCCTCGTGAGTGCATGCAGATCTGTATGGGGTTGCTGGAGCATAGCCCCGGGGCTGACCTCATGTCAATCTCATGCCCTGACAGGTACTAAGCGAAGTTACTGAAGACAACTTAATAGACCTGGGCCCCGGCTCCCCCGCTGTGGTTAGCCCCATGGTGGGGAGCACAGCACCCCCATCTTCTCTCTCCTCCCAACTCGCAGGCTTGGGTAAGTGTCCTAACGTGGAGGGAAGGGCCTCCTTCCTCCCTCCCTCCCTCCCTGGATGTGTTTCTCTTTGTTGGAAGGTCAGAGAAGGCCTTTGCAGTGGTCCACATGAAGGTGTGTCTCTGAGTCCCAGCCAGTTGTACCACCTTCTTTTTATAACCTCCTTCCTGAAATCTGAAGTTTAAGCTTTTGTTGGAAAATAGCGGTGAGGACGTTCTGACGATGTAGAAGTTGTTTCCTTTTCAGAAGACGAGTAACCTGCCACGTTGTATCTGGAGTATTTATTCTTCGTGCCTGTAATGATTTGTTCGTCACCGTTAACCAGGTTAAAGGTGGCAAGTGTCTTATCTCACTGGCTGCTCAGAACATAGGTCTGAAGGGCAGCTACAGCCACATGGTCCCAGTTTCATTTCTGTAACTGTAATAATTACCCTGACAAAAAAGCAACATAGGAGACAGACGTGTATTTGGCTTACACTTCCGAGTTACAGTCCATTGTAGGAAGGTCAAGGCAGGAACTTGAAGCAGCTAGTCACATCCACAGCTAAGAGCAGAGAGAATACGTGCACTTATTTGTACTCAGCCCCCACCTCTACATTTTACAATCCAGAACCCAAACCCTGGGAATCTTGCTGTTCAAAATGGATGGGTCCCCCCACTTCTGTTAATGCAATCAAAACACCCCCCCCCCAATGTGCCCACAGTTCTAATCTGATTTAAAGAGTTCCTCATTGGGATTCTCTTCTCAGGGGAGTCTAGATTATATGAGGTTGACAATTAAAGCTAACTGTTATACATCAGTCCCTAAAAGATCAATCTGGAATGGATTGGCAATGTCTGCACAGGGCTAGGAGTCAGAAAGTGGTGGTGTGATCTGTTTGCCTACCTCAAGCGATAGCATCAATCTAAAGTGTTCTATTGTATGAGATTTAGGAGAACCGCCTCCCTTCCCACAGTGACAGCATGTGAATGACTCTATGGTTCATTTACACCAAGTTATAGAAAATTACATTCTAATATTGGTGAAGCTAACAGCCATGGCCTTCAAAATTCTCTCCTCTACTTTGATTTTATGTTTTCTTTTCCTAATAATTCTATAATTCATTTCACTTCAATTAAACTTTTATTCAGTGGCCTGTCAGATGTTACAATTTTGGTGTCTCAGTTTTCTCTGTCGCCATATATCTAAGGTAGAATAAAAATAAAGAATAAAAAGGACAGATGTCTGTCCTTTCAATCTATCTAGCTTATGACATATATTTATATGTGTTTCACGTGTATGTATGTATATGTAAATTTAAATTATAATGATTTATTTATTTAGTGTGTGTGTATGTATGAGAAAGATACTTTGTCTATATGCATATATGGAGATAAAAGGACAACTTGTGAGAATTGGGTCTTAGCTTCTACCATGTAGATTTTAAGGATTAAATACAGAACATCCACCTTGGTGGCAAGTCTCTTTATTTGCTGAGCCATCTCACTGGTCCTATATTGGCCTGGCTTTTTGAACAGCCTGCCTGGAACTCAATATATAGCCCAGGCTGGTCTTGAATTCACAGCAAACCTCCTGTCTCAGCCTCTCAAGTGCTGGGAGCTCCAGTGTAAGCCACCACGTTTAATACCCGGAATTCACAGTGTATCTGCCGATTTTCCATTTGACGCTTTACCTTATGCTCAGCTCTGATCTCTCTCTTTAGTCGTGCATCCCTCCCAAGGGCTCACACTTCCAATGCATGGCTCTGGCTCTGTGTACCTAGGGTGTAGCTCCCAGACCCTGAGACTCTGTGTCTGAGTGGGCGTGGTGGGGCGGGGCCTGAGGAAGCTGCTCCCCTGCTCATCCTCTCACCAGCAGCAGTCTCTTCTCTGTCCTGGACACCTCTCCCTCCTTGAGCAGTTTCAGATTCAGGGCAAAGCCTGTCTCCCACCTCACTTGCCCTGGTTCTTGTGTATGCTGTCCTGGGAGCTGAGGACACCTTCTCACACAGTGTCGTAACCCACTAGACTATTATCCTGACTTTTGGGGGCACTCCATCAAAAACTCGTATTTTGGGGCCAACAAGATGATGGCTCGGTGGATAAAGATACTTGGTATGCCAGTCTTAGGAGTAGCATGTCTACAGACACACAGACACTCAGAGACAGACAGCCAGGCAAGGATAATACAATAATAAAATAATTTTACCCGCTTTTTATACAACCTGCATTTGTTGTCTTCTGGTTCTTGTTTTGCTGTCACAGACTTGGGGACAGAGAGTGTCAGTGGCACCCTCAGTTCACTTCAGCAGTGCAAGCCACAAGATGGTTTTGACATGTTTGCCCAGACCAGAGGAAACTCCTTGGCTGAACAGCGAAAAACGTATGTGGGGCTCTTCCCAGTGGCTTTCTGCAGATATTAGTGGGTGAGGGGGTGTGGTCCCAGCATGGTCACATTAAAAGGAGAAGCAGCCCTTTCTTTACCAGATGTAAGACTGCTAGAGACATAAAAATATCACAGTGAGGACTTGTTAACTGCTAAAACTGAGTGAGTGCCAGCCTCATCTCCCCTTCTCCTCTGCTCCAGGGTTGTCTGTTCTGTTTGTCACAGGTTGTTTTGTCTTTTCTATAGCCCTCTTAGGGCTGAGGAGAAATCGTACTGACCTAATATGGCTGCCTCATTCAGCCCTTCCACCCAAAGCAGGCAACCAGACCTGCTCCCAGCATACAACCAATTGAAGGCAAAACAAAAATAGAAAACTTCAGGGCAGAGGCTTCTCCAAGCAGTTTGGACAAGGCAAGCCATACACAAAGGGGATACTGACTCCAGAGTGGACAGCCTCTGCACAGTGGGGGCTGATGCTTGTAACATAG
The DNA here is from genome assembly GCF_978045245.1 of Mus caroli. NCBI lineage: Eukaryota > Metazoa > Chordata > Mammalia > Rodentia > Muridae > Mus > Mus caroli. The sequence goes on from NW_028227268.1 coordinate 62,802,955, forward strand.
TTACTTAGTCTTCTGAAGCTCCTCCCTTTGATGACTTCCACAATATTTTTGACATCTTTCTCTTGAGCTTTAGTATTGTTACTCAAGGCAGGGATGTTTGAAAAGCATAGTATCCCAGGTCTTAGAAGACCGACTCTAGGTGTGAGCTGGTGCCAAAACTTACCTCCACCCGGCATCTGCTGGGAGGCAGACAGCAGGAGTCCTTAGCCTTTGCTGCAGGCCAAGATCACACCTGACACATGCACCATGAGATAGGAAAAGATTACAGGTCACAGCACAGCTCTGCACCCACTGGGAGGGAACTAATTTGCACTGCTTTTCTTCAGGGTCACCTATGAGGATCCCCAGGCTGTTGGAGGACTCGCGTCTGCACTTGACAATCGGAAACAGAACTCAGAAGTGGTAGGTCTTCACACCTGTGTGCTGCCCACAGTCTTCTGGAGATGAGGAGATAAAGACAGGCAGTTTGGGAAAGTTGGCTGGATAGTTCAGCAGAAGATGACAGAGACAGCCTAGGGAAGGTCCCACAGAGCACCTCTGGATGGTGGGTAGTGCACAGATAAAATATTGATCCTCACAAGGACAGTAAGTGCTGATCTGAGCCATCTCACTCCTGGCCAATCAAAGTGGTACCGATTCCAGGGGAGGACAGTTGAGGGTCAGTACTTGTCTGTGAGGTGGCTTGGGTAGTGTCCTGTCACATGCTGGGCCTAGAAAGAGTCAAGCCAAGAGTCAGAAGGTTTTGAAATAAGGATGAAATTGCCCCAAACCACAGCCAGTTCCTGTGAGCAGTCAGATCCCAGGGGAGAAGAAGACCCTATGCACTTGATACACAGATATTCTCTTTTGAGTTTGCCCAGGAAATGTATGGGAATGCATGCCTATCAGCCTGGCAAGGAAGAAGACAGCTCCCAGGACCCCCTGGGCTGGAATGACAGGGGACTGTGCCCACCCATTCACTGGACAAGGAAGGGCCCTTTGCTTCCTGCAACCAGACCTTAGCCTCCTGCAGTCCCATGTAAAGGGACTGGTGGGGGACAGTACATTATCCCTGGCATAATGGAAAGGCTTGGTCTTGAGGGTGGGGACTCTGAGCTGGTGTATGTAACTCTGTAGTGGCTTCCAGGAGGTGCAGAAGAGCCCACCCACTGCCTTGCTCTCAGCATACCACCATTGCATAGCGGTGGCCAACTGTGACATTGACCATATTACACAGTAGTCTCCATTCTTTCTCCAATTACTTAGACTATCTCTGCCATTGAACACAGCAAGAGAATTAAAGAGCTAGGCCAGGGTCCTGCCAGTGTACTGCCTAGTGAAGATGAGGGTGACCCCCTCCTCTGGCTCACCTCAGTTTGGAGCAGCCTTGTTCTCCAGCAGGCTCTATGCTCTTCACCCCACCATGCCAGATGTGTCCTGCTCCGACCCTGGCCATTATCAGTGCCCAGGCCTGGGTCCAAGTCCAGGAGACGTGGTCTGTTTCTCACCCATCAGCCTTTGAATGCGTGGCTTGGCCTGGCTCCTTGTTTACAAAGGTCTTGCTGATTTCAGCAGATTTACCAATGATAGTAGGCAGACTGCTGTTCCTGTTGTTACTGGGGCAAGGACTGGCCTCAGCAATAAAGACTGGCAGCACATGGGATAGTCATGTGTGTATCTGTGTGTGAACACATCTGCATGCTACCCTGACCCTTCCTAGGCCATGCTGTCCTGGCATCGAGAACAAAGCAAAGTAGAGAATTTTGTGTAGCAGCACTGCTGCAAATAATACCCCCACCTCTAGCTATATCCTTTAAAGAAGCAGGAGAGGGCTGGCAAAATGACTCCGCAGGTAAAGGCACTTACTGCCAGCTTTATACTTGACTTACATCCTGAGAACCACAAGGTGGGAAGAGGCAGCTGACTCCTACAAGTTACCCTCTGACCTCTGCCTGCAGAGTGGCATGCATGCACAGACATGCATGTATGTGTGCACATACAAAATTAATAGCTTCTTTAAAAAAAAAAAATATATATATATATATATATATACTGTCGCTGTCTTCAGACACCCCAGAAGAGGATCTGTAATCAGATCCCATTACAGATGGTTATGAGCCATCATGTAGTTGCTGGGAATTGAACTCAGGACCTCTGGAAGAGCAGTCAGTGCTCTTAACCACTGAGCCATCTCTCCAGCCCATGAATAGTTTTTTGTTTTATTTTGCTTTTTAATGCAGGAGGTCTGTGGGTGTAGCTCACTTCTCTAGTGTGTACAGTGTTCTGGGATCAGCAGCACCTCCACAGATAAGCAAACACATAAACATAAGAAAGCAAGGAAGAGTATGCTGAATTCAGCGTTCAAGTCGAGAATTAAGGAAAAAATACGTGGGCAACTAGGATGGAGAAAAGAAAAAAAAAAAAAGCAGAGTGAATTAGAAAAGGCTAGTTCTCTGAAAGCTGACCCCTTCAGCCAGGCAACAACCATAATTCCAGAGGACTGAGACATGGGGATTGGGAACGCCAGGTCAGCCTAGGGAATGAAAGAAAAGAAAAGAAAAGAAAAGAAAAGAAAAGAAAAGAAAAGAAAAGAAAAGAAAAGAAAAGAAAAGAGGGCTGGTGAGATGGCTCAGTGGGTAAGAGCACCCGACTGCTCTTCCAAAGGTCCAGAGTTCAAATCCCAGCAACCACATGGTGGCTCACAACCATCCGCAACAAGATCTGACTCCCTCTTCTGGAGTGTCTGAAGACAGCTACAGTGTACTTACATATATATTAATAAAGAAATAAATCTTTAAAAAAAAAAGAAAAGAAAAGAAAAGAAAAAAAGGAAGGAAGGAAGGAAGAAAAGAAAAGAAAAGAAAAGAAAAGAAAAGAAAAGAAAAGAAAAGAAAAGAAAAGAAAAGAAAAGAATGAATCTGTCCACTCTGGTAGTCTGACCTCTCAGACTGTTTGGAAGCCTCCAGGTATTTGAGAACAGTCAGCATGAACATTTTGTTATCCAGCCTAGGGGTATGATGGTTGAATTTTCCTTCTCTTTTCCAGGCATGTAGGCAGGGTGTGTGCTAGGGCAGGGGTGGGAAGCATCAGATCACATTTCCTTGTGTGACAGATGATCAAATCTGAACAATGACTTTTCTCTTTTACAATATGTGGTATGACTTTTCTTTTTGGGACTTTTCTGTCCTTGGTCCAACAGAGAGGGAGAGGTGGGGACTCTGACCTGCAGCCCATAGACAGCTGGCTCATGACCCAAGGAATGGTGAGGAGCCAGAGCTGAGTGAGCTCGCTGCCTACCCCAGCCCCTCACCGTGCAACAGTCAGCACCTCCCTCTTGCCACCTGCCCAGTCCTTGTGACCAGACAGAACACAGAACACACACTTGTTCTGGGTACCAAATCTCCCTCTGTGTCTATGTAGAATCTCTATAAGGGCCCAGACTTCCAGCTCTGGAAACATCTTCCCTGGTATTTTGTTGAGCCTATGCCCCTGGGTCTTCATGGGCCTAGGATGTTTGCAGGTGTGAGGGGTCCTTTCCCTTCTCCAGCAGACTCTGGAGTTCTCGGCAGTATTCATTTTTCCAGGATGAGCACAAGGATGGCTTGTGTCCAATGGGAGGGGCCATTGTAAGCGGACTCCACATACGGCCAGTCAGAGAAGCTCCCTCTTGCCCTGTGCCTGGGAATGTGGCAAGCCTAGGCTTGGTGGGCTTCTATAGTATGATAGAGTCTCACACATGACCTGGAGATCTCTTGCAGAAATGTATAGATGATAGTAAGAGAGGAAAAAGAGGATAAATCTGGGAGAGCTTATATCACACGACAGTGCACTCTCATATAGAGCTTTTGTGACTGAGGCTTGGGAGGGTCGTTCCCACCTTATCCATTCAGATGGCCCTGAGCTGGGTCCCAGGCTGTGTGCTTCAGGCTGACCACGTCACCCCCAGGGACAAAAATGAAATTTCTAGGTACATGTGCAGGTGAGAGAGGATACAAAGAAATAGCATGTGGATCTCTGCCCTCCAGACATATGTGCTAAGTCAGATACAGAGCTAGGCCTTGGTGTCAGGCCAGGAGCGACCCGGGTGTGCTGCTGTCCATGTAGGATTTTTAAGTGACAGGCTGCTTGCAGCACAGGGGTCACCTGCTTAAGAAAGGAGTAGGCCCCAGGTGCAGACAGGGTCTGCAGGCTCCTTCAGTGGTGCCCCAGCTCTCCCGCTCCCACCGCAGTACACACCCACCCTGAGTATTCTTTCTAGCAGTCGTTTCTTCAACTGAAGGGGGCTACCCTGCAAGTGTGGGTTGCCTGGACCCTGGCCTTAGTGCAGGCTTCTTAAAACAGTATCTCCGTTGTCCAAATTGAGAAGATCTAGCTGTGTGCCCTTGTGCCTGTTAGCCCTGCAAAAAAGGATACTGCCCTGCAAACTACCTGATATGACCTGGGCAGCTGGTGATGGTGCCTGTCTTTGTCCACACAAGCCATCTCTACCCTTCCCTTCCTGTATAGAGCCCCAGTCTTCAACTTCCCAGAAACAAGCCCAACTAACAGCTAACTTAGTGTCTCACCGTCCTGCCCACAGTTTTGTCCCCTGTTAAAACAATGTGTGTTAACTGCTTTGCCTTATTTCCTGTAGTATAGAAATCCTACCTTTCCAAACCTCTCAAGTACAAATTCTTCATATGGAAACTGTGTACTGCTGAGTGACACCAGGAGCTTTAGAACACCCTCCCTTTGGGTTGGGGTAGAGAGTCACAAAGTTTCATGACTCCTCTAGAGATAGCTCCAAATATAAACTTCACCACCGAGCAGGTAGGCATCCTTTCATGCTTGGAGCTGGGAACAACTGTGGAAGAGTGCTGTCCTCTCCTGGAACTTCAGGAGTGAGGACAGCTTGTACAGTTAGGTCACTACACTAAGTGTAGTGCATTGGCAGGTGAAGGTAGGCAAGATCTGACTTGAGCCAGGATCAGTGGCCTTCCTTGTCCTCCCTTCCTGGCCTTTGGATCTTTTCTGCTACTTCTGGCTGGTGATCACTTGGGATCATCTCCTATTTCCAGGGTACAAGCAGGGAAATCCAGAGCACGAATGCTGGTATGGTAAAACACACCTCTGGTCTCAGCACTGGACAGACTGAGATGGGAAGCTCATGGTGTGAGCCAGCCTGGGCTACACAGAGACCAGTCTAAGTTGAATAATGGGACCTTGTCATATACACACTCATACAAATAGAAGTAACCATAACAACAACAGTAATAATGTCCAAGCAAGAACAGAAGTAGTAGACTATTCCCCCGACAGTCATTCATGGTCCTATGTTGCTCTCTAACCAAAGGGGCAGGGCAAGGAAGACCAAAAATAGTAGGTTCTAAAAAGCGGGGCTGGAGAGATGGCTCGACAATTAAAAGCACACACTGCTCCTGTATAGAACCCGAGGTCAGCTCCCAGCATCCACACTGGGCCACTCACAGTGGCTATGACACAGCTCCAGAGACTCTGATGCCCTCTTCTGGGTTCCACGAGCCCATGCACTTACATGAACATACCCCACACAGACACACATGCACACACAATTAAAAATAAAACCATTGATGAAAGCCTATTGCTGTGAGAGGCTAGCACTAGGGATCCCCTCTCTGTAACCTGGCAGACACCCAGACATAAAACCAAAGGAAAAACCAAAACTAAACAAACCCCAGAAAACCAAAACTGGTTGGATCCAGTGACAGCACCTCCCCTCCTCTGTTCCTAAGTTGGAGTGGCCCAGCCTGACGCTCCTAACTTCTGCCCAGCACCCAGAACCTAACTTGCCATCCTAGCATCAGCACTGTCAGAATCTCTTTGGACTCCATAAGATGGACTGGTTGTTGTTACCAGGGTGGCTGCCATGTTCACTTGGACCAGAATTTGACCTTGGTCTCTGTGGGAGGGTATTCTAGGCGAGTCCTTTCTCTTCACCTCCTCCTGTCAGTCTCTCTCATCTATCTTCAACCTCCTCTAACAGCCTGCAGCTTGGACCAGGCTCCAAGAAGATGCTAAAACCGTGGCATGTGAAAACCACAGCTTCCTAGGGGTTGAGCCCTTCATGTGAAGGATATGATGCTAAGGCACCCATGGGCCTGGTGACTTACTCAAAGCCACAGGGCAGAAGCACACCAAGACTTCTGCCATGTCCCCGTCCCTCTATCAGCCAGGGGTGGGGTGGAGTAGGGGGTGTTTCTCCCTTGTTCTGGGCCTCCACGGGCTGTGTTTTCCCGTGAGTATACATGTTGGGGGGTCTGGGTCTGGGTGTGCCTATGTGGGGAAAGGGATACTCCGCCTGCTTCCCAGAGCAGGTTCCTAGCTCTGCTCCTGTGTCCGCCCCTACCTTCTGTTAGCCTAGCTGATAAGCAACACCCACCTCCTCAGAATGTGCCCTGAGGCCCAAGAGACTCCGTTCCAGCGACCAGACTCCCTTGAGTTTCTACCTTAGAGCACAGAAGCTCTAACCTGGAAGATGGGGGATCCTGACTCAGGAGTGGAAGACTCAGAGAATCACATTGCAGTCACCCAGTTCCCAGATGAGGAAGTGGAGGCCAAGCCTTGGAGGGCCCAGGCCAGCTCCTCCACATCTACCCACACAGCTGAGGCTTCTGAAGCAGGAGAGGCTAGCTTTCCTATTGAAGAAATGGCTCAAAGAGCCACGCCTTGCCCCCAGCCGACAGCTGTGCACTGTGCCCAGGTGGAGTCCAGCTGTGGTGTCCCGGATGCTGCCTCTGCAGGGCTCCGGTCAGCTCTTTGCTGGCTTTTATGACGTGTACTAAATCCAGAGTTGCATGCATGGCATGCACAAGCCCTGCTTCTGAATTACTCCTCAGCCCTCTACTTTTTCTATTTCTTTTTTTGAGGCAGGGTCTCTATACATAGTGCTGGCTGTCCTGGAACTCACTATGTAGACCAGACTGGCTTTGAACTCACAGAGTTCTCTGCCTCCCAAGCTCTGGAATCAAAGGCCCAGCCTAGCCTCTCTACTTTGTTGTTGTTGTTGTTGTTTTTTAAAGAGTTATTTATTTATTTTATGTATATGCGTACAGTGTAGCTGTCGTCAGACACACCAGAAGAGGGCATCGAACCCCATTACAGATGGTTGTGAGCCACCATGTGGTTGCTGGGAATTGAACTCAGGACCTCTGGAAGAGCAGTCAGTGCTCTTAACCACTGAGCCATCTCTCCAGCCAGCCCTGCCTCTCTACTTTTTAACAATTAAAAAAAATTATAAGAAAAACCTGAGGCTTTAGGCCTGTGACCCTTGAGAACTAGCAACACAGTGAAAGTGTCCAGCCCTCCTGCCGGAGATCCTATGTTCTACCCAACACCAACCAAAGCTTGCAGATATGGCGTCTCAGTTTCTTCTAGGTGGACTGAGATGGATAAAGCAGAAAGGGCACACGTGCACTCCAGCAGCCGCCACAGCTGTCATTTCTTGTTGGAGAAATTGTTGACTCTCTAAGCTGCAGACCAGGCCTAGCACATGTCCTCTGCTAGTCAGACATTGTGGTTCAGAGATACCAAGATCATGAAAACAGCACATGTGTTTCAGGAGTGTGTCACGGTAGAAAGCCCCCCACCCCACCCACCCCTGCAGTCATGAGATGGCAGATTGCACCCACCGTGTCCTGATGTTCTCTGATGGGGAAGGCAGGCATCTGCCGTGGGCACTGCAGGCACAACTATTGAGCATCCGTGCTCTCACCCTGAGTAATCATCTGCTTTGTCACCAGGACTTGTGTCGTGGAGTGGGAGCTCCCCGCCATATCCAGTTCAACAGTTTGAAGTGTCTGGGGGTTAAAATGGCAGCACAGAGAAACACTGTCTAGTGATTAGTGGGCCGTTCTGAAAATGCTTGCCCATGGCAGGGTGAAGCTTGGGCACAGAGCACGTTCTCAGGGCTGGGGTTCACCAGCTTGCTGAGGGGGACGCTGCAAACCTCTGTTCAGCATGTGCAGGGACCACACCTTTTGGCCACAGATTTTAACCTGCAAAACAGGAGCTGGCAATATGAGTTCTTTGTTCTCTTCCTTTTCAGGTTAGAGTTTGGGATTATTTTTTTATTATTTAATTATGATTTAAGAATTACTTATACCGAGTCTTCTTATTGCCTATTTAAAGTTTATTTCTACCCTAGATTTTGACATTAGAATGTAGCCAACTATGGGCACAGCACCATCTTTTCTTCTTCTTCTTCTTCTTCTTCTTCTTCTTCTTCTTCTTCTTCTTCTTCTTCTTCTTCTTCTTCTTCTTCTTCGAGAAATACTGAACTACTAATAAGCAAGGTTCCCGGGTGAGGCACCTCTCAGTCCCAGGGTAGGAAAAGAGGCAGGTTGCCCCGACTAAAGGCCATCACCTCATTGTCTAGGCTGGGAGCCAACCTTTTCAGTGTGGCTCTAGAGGTCTAAAGGCCTTCGCTTCTTATCCTGTCATATCTGATAGCAACTTAAATGATTTCAGTTGCATCTTTTCCAGAATCTCTGCTCCAGGGCCCTGGACTCAGGCCAAAGCATGACACCTCCCATACCCAGGTTGGAGGGAAATCTTGCTGCCCCTAGGTATTCTGCTCACAGCTCACAGTGGACTACTTGCATCAGCCCCTGAAGCTTAGACAGGAGAAAAGGTAGACAAAAGGAAGCTGAGGCGTTTGAGGCTACTGAGTGGTGTTTTTTTTCCTCACAAGAGAGAAAGAAGACTAAAGCGCTCCGTCCTTTCTTGTCATCAAAGCCCTCATTTTAGCAGCCTTCCCCACAGAGGCAGAGTGAGCCCGCTTTATGGAAGCAGGGCACTCCCAGACCAAGCACATGCCTGCTGGCTCCTTCTCCCACTCACAGAGCCACCTCCTGGAGCAGACAGGGCCCCAGGGCTGAACTGAGAACCCGCACCCTGCCTGGGCAGGTGCTACCCTGGTTCCCCTCTGTTCCCTTCGGTCCTGAAAGCCCCTTGTCCTGGGGTGGTCTGTGCTGAGGGCAGCTGATTCTCCTGTCATGGCTGCTACATGACTAGTCCTTTCTAAGATTAGAAAGTGTTGGCAGCTCTGGCCTGAAAAGGCAAACACGCCTAGGCAAAAAGTTATCCATATCAAGAACACGTACTTTCCCGCCACCAGCCCCTGCTTATAATTTACCACCTCATTGCTCTCCTCGCCTGCCATTTCACATGTAGCTGCCTGTGCTGCCTGTGCGTGCTGTGTAGTTGTTTTGCTCTGTGTACATTTTGGTTTTGTTTTGGGGGTTACTTTTGACGATTTACTTTGTTCTGGTGTTCTGTCTTCTTTTGCCTGGCTGTGTGGGGGCTGCCTGACCCCGCTGCTTGCCGCCTCTGCCTTCATAGATTCCCGTTGCGCAGCCCTCTGTCATGGACGACATTGAGGTGTGGCTCAGGACAGACCTGGTGAGACTTGACTTTTACATTTGGTGTGTGGGTTGTGGCAAGGCAGGTGTTCTTCTGAGGACAGGCCTTGGGGCTTGTAGCAGGGGCTCCACCTCCACAGTGGTGGGTTGGAGGAGGGAGGCGAGGGGAGCTCGCTCACAAAGCTCACCTTCCTTTCCAACACATGGATCTGCTGGTGCCAGCTCGGGGCACAGCCTCTCAGCCACACAGCTCCATACAGTGTGGGCAGGCCCTGTCTCACACTCGTGGACACTGGAACGCCCGCTCTAACCGCTTGTAACACACACTGAGTCCTCTCCAGCTTCCCTTAAGTGGCAGAGGTGTGTGTTTGAGTGGGTCTTCTGCTTGGCGGTTTTTGTTTCACGTTGCTTTTTGTTTTGAAGGAGGAGGGTATTTTTGTGTTTTGGTTTTTGTTTCCTTTCTTTTCCCCCAAGTTGGGTATTGAAGTTGTGGTGCTGTGCATGCGAGCTGGGTGGGGGTGGGGGTGCTGCATTCCAGCTCCCATTTCATTTTTCTTTCTCTCCCCTCCCCCACAGAAGTGAGTTAGGTGCTTGGTTTTAAGTTCACTACCACGCCCATTCCCATCTTCTCATTTTTGTTTATGAGCTCTGCCCCAAATGAATGTCTCTCCATCTTCTGGGATGGAGAGAAGATGAAGTATCTGAAGATGGCCTCAAGTCAGTTCCCTGCTCCTTACAGAGCAGTGCACTCACAGCAGCTGGGGTGTAGGGGATTCAGTGGTGGCTCCAGGCTTCCTCCCACACACCGAGGGCAGCATGCTGTAGTCAGGAGCGAACACTGCCTCTTCCCCAGGGGGCAGCCATCTGGGGGTCAGGGAAGGCTGAAAGGTCCTGTGAAGTCCAGGAGTGCCCTGAAAGAATTATGTCCCTCACCGAGGCAGAAACGAAAAGTCTCAGGGCCCGTCCCAGACTAGACATAGTGTCACACACCTATAAGTCCAACATTTGGGAAATGGAGGCAGGAGGATTAGAACTATAAGGCCAACTTTCGTTACTCGATGAGTTCAAGGCCAACCTGGGCGTCATGAGACCCTAAAGAAACAAGATTCAGAAAGGATTTGTTAGCAAGGCTCCCAGCAAGGCAGTGATATATCAGGAGAAGCCCAGGTAGCTCCGTCCTGCTGCTGGGGCCTGCCTGTGTATAAGCTCTTCTCCGTCCAAGTGTGTAAACCCACTTAAATATGCAGAGGTGCACAGCCTCCATGGCCTCCTTAGGCAGCAAGAGCAGGAGCTTGGGAAGGCTGGCCCTGCTCCTTGGAGGCCAAGGGCTTGTGTCTAGGTGGCAGCTTCTCGGCTTTCACTGCAGGAGTCAGGCATAGACCATGCAGGCCCCAAGCTGCTTCTGGCTATTAGTGTGGATGGCATCTTTCCAGAATCCCTGTGCTGGCTGCACTGATGTGCCTCAGCCTCATGGTAACCTGGCATCTCTCCTCAGAACCTGGGTGGGGTTCACCCCTCTGGCCAGGTAGGGACCAACCTGCACAAATTTTGGATTTTTCTTTCTTGTCCTTTTAGGAGATCAAAACCTAGAATCTTTTATGTTGTTTTGGTTTTTAAAAAAAAACAAAACTTTTTTTTTTCTCCAAGATTACTCTCTACCTTTCTAGTAGGAAGAAGAGAAATCTGGAGGCAGGAAAAGTAGCAGCTCACTTGGGTAGCCATGGGTGGGCAGAGGTGGTAGGGTGGGCAGGGCAGGGATGAGCCCTAATGCCATTCTCTGCTCCATCCACAGAAGGGTGACGACCTAGAAGAGGGTGTCACAAGTGAAGGTAGGCCTGACCGTCCTCTTGCTCTCCTGTTCCCGACTCTCAGGACTGCACAGGGGCTGGCCCCATACCCTGAACGGGCTAGAGCCATGTGACGCTGGGCCTGAGCCCTAGCCTTCCTGGGGACTAAATTGCCCTGAGGCACAGAGTGCAGGGCCTCTTGGGCATCTGGGCCTCAGTTGATAGTTAGGCGGGAACATCCCTAGTTCTCCACAGAGGCTCCTGCCCTCTTCCTGTCTGGCCTCGCCCCCTTTCCACCTTGCCTTCTATACCGTTTCCCATGCTTCTCCTCCCCTGGATTCTTCCAAATCCTGTGGCAAAGACCAGTCTAAGGACCTGCCAGCCTTGCTCCAGCCTCTTCCTCCCTTGGGTCAGTGAGGGTGGGCCTGTGGTGTCTAAGCAGGTGCTGCCCCATTTTCACAGCCCCACCCCGCTGGTCTGGGAGATAGAGCCCTGGGTTCCTGAAGGGGCAGGTACTCTGCATACACTGTTTTCTAGAGCCTTGCTATGAAGGGACCAAGGGCTACTAGACCCTTTTCTCATCACTGGGAGCCTCCAGAAATATATAGGGTCCTCCCCTCACTTCCCCTAATCCAGCTTCCCCCAGTTCTATGTGCAGAGTCAGGAATAGGTGACTTCCCATAGGCCAGTCCCCAGACTGGGAGAGCCCAGAATACTGTAGGATCTAGCATAGGATCTAGCTGGTTGCTCTCTACTAGCGTCCCTCTCATCCCCACTCCTGTACACATGTACCTCCTGCCAGAGGGCAGCCAGACCAGTGTTGTACTCGCTGGAGCTGGAGACCAGGGTGTGGGGCTTCAGCTAAGCGACCCCCAGCAAGCCTGGCCCTCAATTTGGTTTGTATTGCAGAGTTCGATAAGTTCCTGGAAGAAAGAGCCAAAGCTGCAGAAACAGTTCCAGACCTGCCCTCACCCCCGACAGAGGCCCCTGCACCAGCCTCAAACACTTCAACCCGGAAGAAGCCAGAGCGCTCCGAGGATGCGCTCTTTGCTCTGTGAGCGGTCCTGAGGTTTGCCTCACGGTGGCAGGTCACTACTGACTCTCCCAGTGGACACTGGGCACTGGCCACTCCCCCAGCCTGCATACCTGTATCTCCATGGAAACGCCACTGTGTTTGCGCCCAGGCCACCCTGGTCAGGACCGGCTTTGCCAACTTCTCTCTGTGTGGCTGGCGACAGCAGCACTGACCAGAGGTTCCGCCCTCCCTCTCCCCAAGGGCTCTCATGGCCTTCAGTCTTCCCAGGAAGAGCCAGTGGCCAGCGCCAGGCAGGGAAGTCCCTTGACACTTTGTGGACAGCACTCCTGAACTGACCCTCTCATCTCCCCTCCTTGCTTCTGCCTAGCTCCATGGCTTCCTTCAGGCAGACACTGCTCCACTGGACCCTTCTTCCATCAAGGACTCTGGGAAAGCAGGGCTTGAGTGTTTGTCACTGCAGGCTTGGGTTCCCTCCTTAGACTGTGTGGTACCTGTGGCACCGAGTGTCTGTACTTGAGTGGGCTCTGTGGGTTACTACCTTGAAGGTCCCTCACATCCATTTCCCCATCAGTCAGCTGCCAGGCCTGGGACCAAGATAGGGACCTGTGGCTCTTGGTGTGACAGCAGCTATGAGGCCAGCATGTGCCCCTGCAGATGGTAGACAGCCTACCCCAGGCAGGGCATGCACACTCACATTTATCCCTGGCCCTGGTGTCCACAGAGGGTTATGTGGCATTAATGCATCCATGACTAGACCTCACCTTCAACAGTCCCCACAGCTATCTGCAGCTGTGTGCTGTCCCTGGAGGTCCCGAGGACCTGGAGCCGCACTCCACTCCTCTCCTCTCCCTGACACGGCCTCAGCCTTCATGGCTGTCCCCAGCTCACATATCCCCCAGCCAACAGTTTCATCCTGAAGCTTGCTAACAGCTTCGGTCTGAGCAAAGGAGAGCTGGGGATGCCTGCTCCCGTCCTGTTTCTTTGCTGGTTTGTTTCCTGGCTCTGAGCAAATGACTCAGTGCTACTTTAATCTTAGTCCAGCTGCTGTTGCCTAGAAAAAGGAAACTGCTGCTGCAGCTATGTTACTACAAACTGTGCAGGTCACCACACATTCCTCACCCATGTGTGGCCAGCCTTTCCCACTGTTAGAAGGACTCAGCACTATCCCTGTTGCCATTTGAGCTCCCACCCCAGTAGGGAGAGGGGAATGGGCTGCACTTGCAGTCAGATCAATGTGCGGGTTCTATGCAGCTCGGAGGATGAAAACAGAAATGGCCTTCCCCAGGCCCAACCCAGCACCTCTCCTTCAGCAATCTCCGGAAGGTCTGGCAAGGCCTCATCTGGCTGGACCTGTGGAGGATGTCATTCTGGCTCGTGAAAGGCACTCAGGAAGCTCAACTGACCTGCTAAGTGCCCAGTCCTCCCTGACCCCTGTCTCACCTCCACCCTCTAGTTAGGACCCTTGGCCAACTAGAGCTTCTCTCTCAGTGTTTCTCAATAGCAGAGCCCTCAAAGGCTAGACTGACTGCTAAGGCCTCTGAAGGCTTGTCACAGCAGAGGAGGCTGGGGGCCCAGTACACCTGGAAGCCTGGCCTTTGGCACAGTTCTAGAAGGGTTGTCTGTGAGGGTCAGCTGCACACAGCCTACAAGAGTTAGACGTGTGGACAGTAGCAATCAAACCAGCGTCTCTCTCTGAATTAGGAGACTGCCCCCTATTTATGGATGATACAGAAAGGAAGGTAGGCTTCCATCAGGGAGAGAGACTGTGTGGGCCCACCTTGGGGACGGGGGGTCTCCAACAAGGCTGTTTCTAGTACTAGTGTCCAGAGCTGTCCCCTAACCTCCTGACTGTAGCTGCTGGGTCTAGCTGAAGCCGGGCTGCTGTGGGGACAGCAGGTACTCGAGGACTCCCACCAGGCATCAAGAGACTACCTTTCTGGCTGGGACCAGCCCAGCTGGTGGTTTGGTTTGTGTTCTACACGTCATGTCTGGAAGTGGTCTGCCTTATCTGTGGGCTGAAGTGACATGTGCCTGAGGCCTTTACCAGAAGCAAGATTGGGCTTCGGGACCTGAAGGACCTGAAGGGGGTTCAACTCTTGTGAACTGTCCTGTCCTGAGGACTCTTTCCTACCTGTTCCCCACCATCTGTGGGCAAAGTCCTTAGAAGCTGGGCCCTCTCAAGCCAGCAGCCTCTACAAGTGTTAGAAATCACAGATAGAGTGTGTACTTAATTACACTAAATTATTGCCGGGACTCCTCATAAGCACTAATTACACCTGATTATAGGTTAAAATATTTATTTTGTCAAAATATTTTCTTGAGGATGTATTTAACCTTTTCTTGTTCATTGTGTGCTGAAGTGTGAAGACTGCTTCTTCCTACCTTTTTGGCCATCAGGCAGCAGTAAAAGAAAGTCACCAGGTGCCCTAGAGTGACCTCTACCCAGGTACCAAGAAGGCAGGCTGGGGTTGGGTGGAGAGTTTCCAACTCGTTTATCTGTCCATGGGACATGGGGGGGGGGGGCTAAAAGGGCTTCTTAGTAGCTGTGGCCAGGACGAGCTCCCACTTACTCTGTTAGCCCCTCAGTGTGAGTGACTGTGACCTGGCTCATTATCCTTCCTCCCCACCTGGCCCATGCTGTCTGCCACAGCACTGCTTAGCCAAGAAAGAGGTGGCAGGTCCTACTGGCCCAGGGGCAGTGAGCTCCTTTGTCCCACCACAAAGCTTCCCTGCCTACCATCCTCTGTCTGATGGTTTCTCAGATGGCTCGGGACAGGCCATGGGCACTCTTGGGGCCAGGTCATCCCTAGGTGGCTGGCAGGGCAGAGTGAGGGTCTTTGTCCCTGCCTGGCTAGTCTGCAGCCTCCCTGGGGTCTGCTGTTGGGATGCCTAGGGTCTTCCTGTGGGCTCAGCCACACAGGAGGCCAGTAGGGGAACGTGTCTCCACTTGGAGATCCTCCCTTTGTGGCCCTCTGGAACCTACTTAGCCCAGTGCCCATCCCCAGCCCTTACTGTTCATGGGGCCTAAGCTAGGCTTCCCCTGGCTCCCAAGAACAACTGTGGACCCCACGTCCTTACTGCTCCTGCCACACTCACACCCTAGGCTCTCTGGGAGAGCCGGGGTAGAATTTCTTCCCAAGGTTTGCACTTCCTTTGTGAGGATCTGAGGATCTTTGGAGCTGCTGAAAAGATGGTATTGAGTTTGTTATCCTGTTGTCTCACGAGTCGGGTTCTTGTCCCTGTCTTATGTTTCTGTGGGTAGAGCTGGTTCTGGAGGGTGACTCAGAGTGACAGCTAGTGTGTTCCCCCACCCCACTGGCTCTGCTTCCAAATACTGTCTCAATTTGTGTTCTTGCATGTGAAGTACTCCACAATAAATAGTTGAACCAGCCCTTCCTGTGTGATGTCTGATTGGCCTGACCAACCAAAGGGCCTGGAAGTTAGCCCACACGACACCTTAAAAAAATATTCTATTTTTTTGAATTATGCGTTTATGTGCGTTGTCTGAGTGTGGATATGTGCACTTCCTAGTTCAAGTGCCCACAGAGGCTAAGAGAAGGCGCTGGACTCCTGGAGCTAAAGTTGGAAGGTGGTTGTAAGCCTCTGTGTGGGCCCTGAGGACCTAACTACAGCTCTCTGCAAAAACAGTGTGTTCTTTAACCAGTGAGACATCTCTCTAGCTCCCACCTGCTTTTTACATTTTATTTATTTATTTATTTATTTATTTATTTATTTATTTATTTATTTATTTATTTATGTTTTGAGACAGGGTCCCAGTCTGGCCTCTAACCCAGAGACCCTCCAGCCTCTGCTTCCCAAGTGCTGGGATTAAAGGTCTGAGCCACAAGCATAGCACCACATGCCTCTAACAGGTCTTCCTGGAGGGAACAGTTGCAAACTGCTCTCCTTAGTTTCCCAAAGAAACTCCTGCAGACCAGCAGACTTTGGGGAAGGGGCAGATGTACATCTGTGCTGGTTACCTAAGAGCCATAGGACTGGGCATGATGGGTTTTCCTCTGACTCTGATATGGCAAGGCCACTCACCCTGGCTCAGAGCAAGCAGGCCCGAGGCACCCAAACCCCTTCACCTGGGTTTCTGCCAAAAAAGTCTCAGAATCCTCTACAAAGCCACGCCAAGCAGCAAGCCTGCAAGCCTTGGCTCCTGGAGAGCTGGCCCCTCTCCCCAGCTTTGTTCTTTAAAATCTACAGTTCACACAACAGATACAGTTTACAAACTTTAAATGTACATTTGAATGGTTTCAACCAAGAATTAGAGGGTTGGTTGTGTGACTATCACAATTTTAGAACCTCCTTGTCCCCCCAAAGCACCTCATCTCGGCCTCTCCTCACCTGTCTTCCTTCCTGTTGGGGCTCCTGTGCTGTCCCAGGAGGCTGCCCTAAGGCACTATTCTGATATATCGCCCTTTAGGAACTGGTCTCAGTCAGCCATGAGCAAAAGGACCAAGTGGGGAGACAAGAGGAGGTAGATCCAGGTGCCTATGCCTATGTCTCCTTTAGCTTGAGGACCTGAAGCCCTTCCAACCCTTCGCCTCTTGGATTTGAGGATGGAACTCAAGTGTAGAAAGTGTATCAGACTTGTGTGTCCCTGGCTAACGTCTGCCATTCTGTCACTGTGCTAGAAAAGTTGGGGCTGGGAAAATCCAGACTTGCTTTTGGACACAGAGATTAACGTAACTGTGGCTTAGACCCAGACTCCAGTCTGCTGGATATGCAGCAGATGGAAGGCCCGGGAGGTACAGACTGATAGGAGTCCCTACAATTCCTAACCCAGGCCAGAGTGTCTGCATTCAGCACCCTAAGACCCACCGTCACCCCAGGATTCAGGAGCTGAGGCTCTGACTCTGACCAGGTGGAGTGAATTGCAAGCCCTCAACAGGGAAAAAGAAAAGTGTATCCTTACAGTAGAGGAGGCCCACAACCCACATCCTGCTGAGCACACAACACTCAGGTACTGCGTGCATCCTGTGCCCTAGCTCCGTGCTAGGGGCACTGTGACATTAAAGAATCCAGAACCCAGCCTCTACACTGTGAAGAGCAGGTGGGCCGAGCCTGCTCTGGCTCACAAGGCCAAGTGCACCTTTCCCCTTAGTGCTCCTTATGCCTGTGCCTGGCTAGTGCCTCTGCCCTTGGGGAACAAAGCCTTGTTCAATTCCCAGAACCAAGGCCCCTCCTCTGCAGAGTGCTAGAGAACTCCTGTGGCCTGCAGGGATGAAGGCTCTGGCACCGCTAGGGTAGGCTGGCCAGATCAGGAGGGAGGGCAAGATGGTCATGCAGCTATGATCTGGCTGGGAATTCTCAGAGGAGGGACTTTGCAACCCCTGGTGGGCACTTGCCAAAGTGCGGTTTCCCAATAGACTAATAGATGTTCCTGTAAAGTAGGGATCCTGTGAGAGGAAACAAATGCAAGGAACGTTGGAGAAAAGTGGTACTAGGGTCTCTTGGTCAGGATGGAGTCTTGGCCCAAATGCCTCACGTAAAGGGTGTTGGTTGTGGCAGAAATTGGTTAATGAGTCAGGAGGAATGGGTCTCAGGAACAGCTGTATACAGATGCCACCTATATATTAGGCTAGATGCTTGTTCTCTGTGTGTCTTGGCTCTGCTTCCTCGGGGTTGGCTCGGCTATAACAGACTAGACATTGCCAGCAGCTCCAGGCCATAGCTCTTTTCAGTGGTTTACACAAAATACCAAGAACTCGCCTTCAAACCCCTGACTGTTAGAGGAAGGAGAAAGCCTTAGAGGAAGGTCTACAACATGGGTACATAGAGCCCCTGGGGTACATATGGACAGAGACAAACTTCTAGCTCTTCTTTTTTTCCTGCTAGGCCTTGCTGCCTTCCCTCCTGTCCTTGGAGCCCAATCCTGATGATGGCCCCACCCAGGGGTCTCCATGGAAGCTCTTGATGTGAAAGGAGCTTCACCATCTTCACTTTCCAAGAGAAACATGCCCTCTGGATCTTGGGCAGGAGCAGAACCAGAGACCCTAGACAGACATGAGACCCAGGAAGTGCTGCGACATTCAAGGAAGCTGTTAGTTTGTTCTTTCGTGGTCTCTGGAAGACTATGTTCAGGTCTCTAGGGCATGTCCTAAGCATCCCAGTTAGTTCAGGTCTCTGAGAGGAGTGGGTTGGGGCTTAGATCCCAGGGAAGATGAGGATGGAGAATGGAGCCCACACACTGGCTGGAACCACAGCTGGTCGTCAGTCCGGCATGGCCTGAAATCCAACATTCAGGCGAAACAGTCTGTATTTTAACCTGTCACAGTCCTTACAGCTGATTGTTTGGCTTGTCCCCTGTGCCCCTCCACCCTTCCATTTTTGAGGCCTCATTGAATTCCCTGAGCAGATACTGCAATCCTTTTCCCTTCTGCTTAACACTCTGACGAGAAATCCCAGTTGAGAGCCGGGCGTGGTGGCACACGCCTTTAATCCCAGCACTCGGGAGGCAGAGGCAGGTGGATTTCTGAGTTTGAGGCCAGCCTGGTCTACAAAGTGAGTTCCAGGACAGCCGGGGCTACACAGAGAAACCCTGTCTCGAAAAACCAAAAAAAAAAAAAAAAAAAAAAAAAAAAAAAAATCCCAGTTGAAACTTAAGAGATGGGAGCTGCCAGGCTGGTGTCAAACGCAGACCTCCTGCTCTATCCTTCTGGTGGCTGGGAGTGTAGCGAGAGGGATGGCACCGTCCCTCTGCCAGAACCCAGGGCATCTGGAGGTCTGGGGGATGTTTCACTTCTCTGCTCAACGAGGTCAAAGAGAGTTGCAGTGGCCTGAGTGTCAGAAGACACAGGGGCTGGAAAAAACTCACTTAGCACACGGGCTTCCCTTTCTGTACATCCTATACTATTTTTCTATAAGGGCTCTTGACACCTCAAAAACAAACACAAACAAACAAACAAACAAACCCCTGGCAGATGGCGAATCAGCTCGCACCAGATGTGGACTCTAATGAGACCAGCCCTCATCTAGGGCCAGCATTCTCAAGTTAGCAGTCCCCTGTATAGAGTGAGATCAGGAGACTAAGCCCACCCAGGTGGTTCTGGGCTCTTAGCAGTCTATCCCCACTGCCTGCTCCTCTCCTCCTTCGTTCGCCCAGGCAGGCCCAAGCTTAATTCCGGCAGTCAAGAAAGATAACGGGGTCATGCAGAGTGGCAGCAGCGTCCAACCCAGCGCCTGCCATTCCACGCACCGCTGAACTCCCAACACTGAGGGCACTGCTGAGCAGAGACGTCCTGCTGCTTAAGGTTCAGTGTCTTCAGTGCTTAAAGGGTGGGGACCAACGGGGAAGTGCACGCTGGACCCCTAGGTAGCGAAAGCCAGAGCAGGCACAGAAATCTGCACTTTAGAAGCCCTGCTTGCAGTCTAGCAGTCCCTCCAGACAGAGCGCCTACCCTCCAGTCATACCGCCCCGCCCCCGGGTCGAACGGGCGCTGGGCACGTGACCAAAGCCAGAGTCCCGCGAGCGCACGCTGACGCCGCCTCACCCCACTCGGGGCCCTTGTACCCATTGGCTACGTCGCCGCGAACGGGGCCTGTCCTCTGGCACCCGGAGTCCGGGGTCGCCGCGCTGCCCACCCCGCACTAAGCACTGCGACTGTCTCCAATGCAAGGCAACCTTGGGCAGCGCTGAGGAGTCCTAGGCAGGTCCCTTCGCCTCCGGCCTCAGTTGTCTCATCTGTAGAATGGGAAGGAAACAGGCACCTTCCTAAGACTTTTTGGAAAGATCGGAACGAGTTAATAAAAAAAAAAAAAAAAAGTATTCGGCATGTCACTAGCATGCCCCATGACTGCACAATGCTGAGCCTGCTGACACAGGTAACTGTCGGTCAGGCTGAGACCCCGCCCTTCCCAGGCTCCCCAGACCAGCTTGTGTGCTGAAAGCCAAAGAGCCCAGCAAGGCAATCCAGAGAGCTTTGGTTGGAGGTCTGGGGTGTTAGACATTAGTTTTCCAAGCTTTCTGCACAGGGTAAAGATGCCCCTTGGCTGCTGCCCTAGTAAACCAATCTGTGGAGCAGAGATTTGTGTTGATCTGATCTCCCACCTTGGGCTTGTTTTTTCTTTCCTTGTCTTCCTTCCTTTCTTTTTTCTTTCTTGCTTTCCGAGACAGGACAGTAGCCCTAGTTCTTGCAGCCATGAAATGTGTATTTGTGGATCTATACACTTTACACAGTCCCAGAACGAGGCAGATCTGTCGTGATGACCCCAAACACCTTGCCCTTTCCTGCAGAGACAGCTCTAGTAAGTTGACTGGGGAAAACCAGTGAGCCCAGCTACACATGCAGGTGTGGTGCTGGTTCATCTGGCCTCTTAATCCTCTGGCTGGGACAGGCTATTTGAGTTTTCAGGAAACCAGGTGTCTTCTGATGGTGGGACATGGCAGGGTGACCCTAAAGCAAGGGCTCCATGTGCGTTTTATAGTCCTGCCAACTCCTGTGCACCCTATTCTGTGTAATTTTCTAACAGCTACTCTGAGAAAGGAACACATACAAAAATGTGTCCTGGTGAAGCCCAGGCACACCCTCCCTCCTTGCCCCAAAGACAACTAACTCTATTGGTTGGGAGGTGAGAGCAGCCTCTGCAGTCTGAGCAAGGCAGCTTCTGGGCGGCCTGGGGCCCTGGCCCTCCCTGGTTGACTCCTAGGTTTTGCTGTTGCCTCCCCACTTGCATCACCTGTGGGCCAGAATGGTCTATTCAATCCACACCGAAGAACCTCTCCTCCCTCCCTTGCTTTACCTGGTTCCTAAGTCACAGGGCCCAGGGTTCACTTTTCAGTCTTTATTCAGGCACCTGGCCTGGCCCCATATCACATATGACCCAGTTGCTGGGCTTAGGTCCTCAGGGCCTCTGTTACAGAATTCTATCTTTTTTCTTTTCTTTTTTTTTTTTTTTCTTTTTTTCGAAACAGGGTTTCTCTGTGGAGCTCTGGCTGTCCTGGAATTCACTCTGTAGACCAGGCTGGCCTCGAACTCAGAAATCCGCCTGCCTCTGCCTCCCAAGTGCTGGGATTAAAGGCATGCGCCATCACAGCCCAGCTTTCTTTTCTTTTCTTTTCTTTTCTTTTCTTTTCTTTTCTTTTCTTTCTTTCTTTTTTTTTTTTATCTTGAGACAAGGTTTTTTTGTATAGCCCAGGCTGTCCTGAAACTCACTCTATAGACCAGGCTGGCCTCGAACTCAGAAACCTACCTGCTTCTGCCTCCCAAGTGCTGGGATTAACAGCATGTGCCACCATGCCTGGCTCACAGAATCCCTTCTTGACTTTGAGATTCACATTTTTTCTAGATCCTTTTGGAGACACAAGTCATTCTATAGGAGTCGTACAAGCCCACTGGCCCTTCAGGTTCTCTCTGCCCCAATGGTAGGACTGATAGGATTAAGACAAGATCAGAAGTTCCAGCCACCCCCTCCTCCTGCAGGTTCTGCCTGGGAACTCTTCTCCTCTGGAGGCCCACTTCTAGACTCCTAAGCTGAGAGGGTGGACATGCTTCTCTAACCTCTCAGCTGGCTCGTAGATAATTGGACCCTGGCTACAGATGAGGTGGTGGGGCCACACGTCAGGCCTGTATCTGCTGTATTTTGGACCCAGGGCTGTCTGGTTCTAAACAGCAAGACTAGGAAGTAAGTTTTCTGTTCTCTGCTCCCACCCTCACGCTGGGCCCCCCATCCCTGGCCCTTTAGTCTAACGATGTCTGGGCTGAGTCTAGTCCTGTGGCTTCCATTCGGCCCCTTGGCCTGATACAGAAGAAGCCAAGGCCCAGTGCCTGTGCACCCGCAGGAGATTGCTAGAAACCAGGCTCTGGCAGGCAGTCTGAACCCGCTAGGCGAGCTGTCAGGATGCTGGCTGGTGGGCGGGGCTTGATGGGAAACCCCGCCCCTCCGCTCAGGTGGCTCCGCCCGCGGAACCCAGTTTCCGGGGAACTTTTCCTTAACGTGGGCCTCGTCCGAAGCCGGGTGGGCGCCGGCGCCATGGACGAGCTGGCCTTCGGTGAGGCGGCTCTGGAACAGACACTGGCCGAGATGTGCGAACTGGATACGGCGGTTTTGAACGACATCGAAGGTGCGTGTCCCGGGGCTCCGGCGCGGCCTGTTCAGGGTCGCACGTCCGGCGAGGGCGCTTGGCCGGGAACTTCTGCGCGTGCGCACTGCGCGATCTGGCGCCTGAGATCTAAGGCTGAGCTTTCCGGACCGCAGTGAGCTAGGTTTCTGGACACGCTGAGTATCCACTCAACTTCAAGCCTGGTCCTGTGTACAGTTCACAGGCCGATCCGGGGTTTCTCATTTCTTGAGTTCACCAAAATTCCCAAGAAAGTCCACGAACCGATATTTGCATTTACCTTGGCTTGCAAGCATCTGGCTACTTTGGATAGAGGTCAGGGAGGTCTCTTTGAGTGCACTAGAGCTAAGGAGCAGCCCCTTCACGGGAAAGGAAAGATACTTTTTAGGCGGAGGGCAAGGAAGAGGCAAAGGCCCTTAAGGCAGGACCTGAGTTTGAGGAATTGGTGTGGGTCACGCTGGAAATCTGATAGAAGAGAGAAGGTGCTCTCTAGAATATTTTTCAAATTTTGTGATTCTGGGGCAGTAACTCGGATTCTAGAACATATTAACAGGCTTTCTGCGCTGAGCCACACCCCAGGCCAAGAGATCCTTTAAAACATCACTTGAACTCGCTCAGCATGATTCATCTCCCATGTCAACAACAACTACCAATTGGGCAGAGGGAAGGAGTGGGGCGGATCTGGAGAAGAAAAAAAAAAAAAAACCCAGCAAGTCTTCGTTACTATAAGATATGTATCCATGTTAGGTGGACTGTTCAACGATCTCTGGTGGCTGTTAACAATTTCAAAACATTATATTTCTCTTGCTCGTTTAAGGCTGCTCCACATCACCATGACTGTGTATTGTCTACAACTACAATGGGGCCTGTGGGATTACAGTAGATTGTGCCCCCTGATGCTCTGTTGATAGACACCTAAGCTGTTTGTTATATCCCAACACAGCCTTGGACTGCTGTGCTTATGTCTTTATCAGAGACCCAAATGTGCCATCAAAGCTTGGAGTTACTGCTAGTCACCTGCCGGGCAGTGGTGGCACATGCTTTTAATCCTAGCACTTAGGAGGTAGAGATAGGTGGACCTCTGAGTTCGAGGCCAGCCAGGGCTACACAAAGAAACCCTGTCTGGGGGTTGGGGGGGGGGAGAACAAAAACTGCTAGATACTTAAGAGGAATGAAAGTTTAGAGATATCTTGGTTGACCTGAGATCCAGGCATGGTTAGGGACAGTGGGAGGAGGGATGGGAGGAGGAGAGTACAGTGTTTGAGTTGTTAGAAGTTCCCTCTCGGTGTTTGGGTGTCCACCCATCCCAACATGGATAGCCTACACTTATGGAGTGCTTGGTGTTAGGTTGAGAATTGCAATGAATCCTTCCGACAGCCCCAGCTGGAAGACATACTTTTATCTTACAAGTAAGAGACCAAAAAACAGAGGGTAAATGACATGTCCAAGTCTTGCAGCCACAGCAAGACAGAACTCAGACCCAGGCTGTTGGCTCAAGAGCCTGGACTCCTGGCTCCCAAGGCTGGACGAAGAGGTCAGATTGAGGCAGGGGCTGGGGAGCCATGTAGCTGTCCCCTTCAACCCAGAGCGGCATTGGACATAAGACTGGAAAGTGGCAAGGAGAGCCAGTCCCACTGGCCATCTCCAGCCTGCTTCTCTCACCCGCTGTCATATGACTCCTCTGTGAGCTTGCCACCTTTATATCTGAAGATGATGCTGTGTCCAGAGCATCAAGTCCTGCTTCTGGTTGTTACCTCAGAGAAGTTCCAGAGGAGCTGTCTTCTCCTTGCTCCTGGTGTCCGGTCACTGGAGGCTGGCAAAGGGAGCCTGTGATGGGGACCACTGTGCATTGAGGGCAGAGAAGGCAAATGGACGTAGTGCTGCCCTGAGACTGGCTGGTCACTCTAGGAGCCCTGGGGAGCCCAAGGCCTGGGACAGCCAGCTCCCCAACAGTCTGTTGGCTCAAGATGTATGCATAGCTTAGGTCCAACGTGGTTTCCTAGGAAGCTCTCCTGGGTTCCAGTTCCCCCTCTCTGTCCTGGTCTTACACTGTATCTGTTTATGTTCCAGTATTGTGTGACTCTCCCCAGAATCTGATAGGGCGCTGTTACAGAGTGAAGAAACGATTCCATTCAATTTGAGCTTCATGAACCAGTGAATGTATTGGTGTCTTAATCAGTGTTCTGTTGCTGTGAAGAGACAGTATGACTGCAGTAACTCTTATAAAGGAAAGCTTTTAACTGGGGCTGGCTTACAATTTCAGAGGTTTCGTCCATTGTTATCATGGCTGGAATGTGTGGCGGCACACAAGCAGACATGGTGCTGGAGAAGTGGCTGAGAGCTCTCCATCCAGATCCATAGGTGGAGAAAGGGAGACACTTAGCTTTCGAAACCCTAGAGCCCAGTCCCAGCGACACACACAGTTCTTCGAACCAAGCCACACCGCCAGTCCCTCTCAAGTAGTGCCACTTTTCAATGACCAAGCATTCAGTGGGATTGTGTAGACTCCCAAACAGCTATGTCACTGCCAGGTCTTAACTCCAGCGTAGTGACAACCTTTGGAAAGTTGCATCTAGAGCCCTAACCCCACACACCCACCCAGGAATACACCTTCTGCCTCCTGTATACTCTGACCTCCCGAGGTTCCACGCAGCTGAGTGGCGAGAGGACACAGTGGTTAGAATCTCTGGTCAAAGGTTCTATAGCCCTCCCCCTCCTGCCAAGAGAAGTCATTGCTATCTTTATAGACCTAGTTATCACTTAGTTGTCGCTGCTTTTCAGCTTGCTTTGTTGCACTCTGGGACAGCATTCTGTAGGGCACCACCTGTCCTGCCATCCGTGGGATGTCTTCTGTCTCCAGTCCCACCGCGCACACTCAAGCACTCCTTAGCAAACAGCGCCTGAGTGAGAATTCCACTAATCCCCAGTGCTTCCAGAAGAAAGGACCCTTGTATCAGCACGGCATTTAAGACCTTGCCACTGCCTTCAACAGTGTCCACCCACTGAACCCTCCTTGGGTACAGCTCAAGGTAGGTGTCAGTCAGGGTTATCACCACTGTGATGAAACACCATAACCAAAGCAACTTAGAGAGGAAAGGGCTTCTTTGGCTTACACTTGTGCGTTGTAGCTCATCACTGAAGGAAGTTAGGACAGGAACTCAAGCAGGGCAGGATCCTGGAGGCAGAAGCTGATGCAGAGGCCACGGAAGGGTGCTGCTTACTGGCGTGCTAACCCCTCCCTGGCTTGCTCAGCCTGCTTTCTTATAGAACCCAGGACTGTCAGCCCAGGGATGGCCCACCCCACCCACAACGGGCTGGACCCTCACATCCGTCACTAAGCAAATGCTCTACCCGCTTGCCCATCTAGGGAGGCATTTTCTCAGTCAAGGTTCCCTCCTCTCAGATGACTCTAGCTTGTGTCAAGTTGACATAAAACTAGTCGAGTAACCCTTCTTGCTTGGTCCCCATGTCCAGAGCCCCTCAGGGATAAAGAGTAAGAGCACACTGGGACACATGGGTCCTCATGTCCAGCCTGTCTAATGGGCAGCGGAGAGCTCTCCATTGTGCTGTCGCTCTTAGGGAAATTGCCTCACCCTCTCTGAAATACAGGCTTGAGGGTTCCCTTGGGATGTGGTGGGGTCAGGGGAAGAGGTAGCAGCTGTGTGATGCCTCTGAGGGGAGGGAGAAAGGTGCTAGGTGTGGGTCCAGGAGGCGGTGGCTGAGCATTACCTCTTTCCTACATTAGTTAGCTGGACACAGCTTCCCAAATGACCTGGTCAGCACCAAACAGGGCACGCTGCCTGGTGGAAGCTTAGGACCTAGCCTTTGTCTAATTGTGATTGGCCTAGGTTAGGCACTCTGCTGGCTGGAGAGTGCCTTTCTCCTGTTGGCTACGTGCCTGAGGACATAAATTCTGACTTTTTTTTTTTTTCAGAATTTATGAAATCATACAAATTTATTTTCACTGAGAGTTATCAGTCCACACGATGAAATTCTGACTCTATATTATGTATATTAAATTACATAGTGATGAATAGAGGAGTTAAATATTGTTACATTATGCTACCTGGATTTCTGCTTTTTAACCATTACACATGTTTACCAGAAAATCACTTTGCTTGTAGGAATCTTGCTATGCTATTTCTTTCTAAACTATGATAAGAAGATAAATGTCCAGTAGGCTTCTTTTGATAGATGTTAAGCATGCAGTCGTCAACATCCTAAGCATCACCTGGATTGAAGTAGAAGCTAGAAGCTAGTGGAAACAATGAAAACTAGAACAAAATATTCTTAAATAATAGCTGCTATAAAGCAAATCACTTTTATAATAGGTATAATCACTGTATAGTTCTCTTTTTTTCCTTTTTTTTTTAATTAGGTATTTTCCTCATTTACATTTCCAATGCTTTCCCAAAAGTCCCCCATACCCTCCCCCCCACTCCCCTACCCACCCACTCCCACTTTTTGGCCCTGGCGTTCCCCTGTACTGGGGCATATAAAGTTTGCAAGTCCAGTGGGCCTCTCTTTCCAGTGATGGCCGACTAGGCCATCTTTCGATACATATGCAGCTAGAGTCAAGAGCTCCAGGGTACTGGTTAGTTCATAATGTTGTTGCACCTATAGGGTTGCATAAATTCTGACTTTTAATTAACTTATTTTGCAATGCTAGGGATGGATCCCAGAGGTTCATACATCACTGAGCTGTGCCCAGCCTGATGTAGAATTCCAAACTTGGAGACTGATTGGGCCATATAACAAGTGAAACCCACAGCCCAGCATTTCACAAGGTGGGGCTCTCCTAGTTAGAGGAGCTCAGAGCCTGCCCTGGTGTCCAGCCATGCCATCTGGGGCTTTGCAGGGGAGGAGAATTTATGGCCTTGGAGAAACCTATTCTGACCATTGTCCCCTTAACAGATACTCTGCCTCCATACCCAGCCACTTCCCAGGAAACCTTGCACCAGGCTGCCCAAAACAGGTTCTATCCCACAAGCTCCCTGCAGCTGGACAGGAAACCCAAGAGAGGCCTTGGACGTGTGGCTCAACCGCTCGGGCATTGTGGTTCTTAACACTATAATAAATACAATACTAGACTTCATTCTTTGGATCACATGGGGCCCAGCAGAGCTTGTCAGAGGCTAGCAGGCATTCTGACACAGTGCCTACAGAGTTATTCTCACATTGTTCAGAACGTGTAACCAGCAGCCGAACCTGTTGTGTTGTGCTCAACCCGTATTGGCAGTCCCTATCCAAGGAACCTGTACAGGAAGTTTCCCGAATGTTCTAGGCTGTGGTTCCAAGTCCTGAGGTGTACCATGTAATGGTTCTGTCTTTTTTTACGTGAGAGATGGGCCAGTAAGGGGCCCCCACCCTGCTTTAATGAGCAAGGCCCATCCTTAGCATCCTCTAAGGTTAGAAGAAACTCCAGCCATAGCCTCTGAATGGCCTCTCTCACCGTGCATCAGAGGGGCCCGTGCTTTTGTGATGTAAGCGCCATAGCCTTGGAGACTGTCCTTAGGAAGTGGTGGAAGAGCCAGCTGATGTTGTGCCCACCTGAGGGAGGGCAGGACCAGAGCCCGCTGTTCCATCTCCTTCTCAGGGCAGCTTCCTGCACAGGGAGGGGCAGGGCAGCCTTGGACGCACAGATCAGATTCCTTAAAGCTCCCAGGAGCACACAGTTCTGGCCCCATCAAGCAGCTGCAAATGTGTAAGCGAAGAAGTGAGTGCTGGTGATGCTGGAGAGATGGGCCTTTACCTGACCAGAGTCGCCTGCTGGTGCCTCAGGGCAGGGCCACTTCCCTGTAGGCTAAAGTAGCTCTGACGAGAGGATTGTGTGGACTTAAAGAAGAAAGGTACAGCAGTCGAGCCTGGGAACAGTTGCTCCTGCACCGGGCACATGGGCTGTTTTTGCCTCCAGAGTGACCAACATGTTTTGGCCCTCCAGCTCAGGCAAACTGGTGGGGTCTATGCTAACTAGGGTCTTATTCTATCAGGGCCACGTGTCAGACTCTCTGGGGTGAGCTTAGGTGATCAGGACATAAGTATCCTAAGAGACAATGGAAATTCTCTGTGTGGTGGCCCACATCTGGTAATCCCAGAACTCAGGAGGTAGAGGCAGGGGTCAAGAATTCAAAGTCATCCTCAGGTATATAAGTGAGCTTTGTGTTCTGTCTGGGCTATTCAAGACCCTATTTCAGCCGGGCGTGGTGGCGCACGCCTCTAATCCCAGCACTTGGGAGGCAGAGGCAGGCAGATTTCTGAGTTCAAGACCAGCCTGGTCTACAAAGTGAGTTCCAGGACAGCCAGAGCTACACAGAGAGACCCTGTTTCAAAGGAAAACCAACAGGAGCCTGCTGAGGCTGTCCCCACCTGAGGGAGGACAGGGCTTGTAGTTCAGGCTTCTCCATGGACAATGACCCCCAGGCAGTGGAGATAGTCAGGGTTAACAGCAGAGCAAGTCTGAGGAGAGAATGTGGGAAGAATTGAGAGTAAGAAGGACGTTCCTGGCAGCGTCAGCCCAGGGCATGGTAGGATGACAGGAGTGCTGGGATACTTTCAGAAATCAGGCAGGGCAAGCGAGCGAGGCAGAGTGTGAAGGCTGAAGACCACCGTGTGTGTGTGTGTGTGTGTGTGTGTGTGTGTGTGTGTGTGTGTGGCCAGAGCGTGGTGACTACATGGCCCCATCACAGATTCCACCGAGTTGGTTCTTTTTGTGTGCATCTGTTTATGGCTATATATATGCACAGGTGTATAAATGTGTGTATCTGCAGATGTATAGATTCTGAGGTAGATGTCTAGTGTCTTTGCTTCTCCACATAATTTAAATGTATATAATATATATGTGTGTGTGTTGTTTGTTTGGTTTGGTTTGGTTTGAGACAGGGTTTCTCTGTGTAGCCCTGGCTGTCCTGGAACTCACTCTGTAGACCAGGCTGGCCTCAAACTCAGAAATCCACCCGCCTCTGCCTCCCAAGTGCTGGTAAAAATATATTTTAAACATTTTTTTTTTAATGACAAGGAGGTGGTGGCACACACCTTTAATACCAGTATTTGGGATTAAAGGCCAGCTTGGTCCACAGAGCGAGCTCTGAAATTACAAAGCAACAAATTTTTAGATTTATTTTATTAGCTATGTATGGTTTGCCTGCATGTATATGTACACTGTGTGTGCAGTGCCTCTTGAGGTCAGAAGAAGGAATCGGATGCCCTGGAACTGGAGTCAGGAATGGTTGTGAGCCACCCTCTGATGCTGGGAACTGAACCCTGGTCCTCTGCAAGAACGAGTGCTCTTAACCACTGAACCATCTCTCCAGCCCTTCCACATAATTTTAAAAGCAGCATTTTTCTTTTTAACTGAACTTGCAGCTCACAAATTGACTACAAAGGCTGTTTGGCCATCAAACAAGGAATGTCCTTGTTCAGCCCCTCAGACCTGAGATTATAAGCATCAGCTGTCATACCCGGTTCCCCCCACCCCACCTCCCCCTGCTTTTTAAATTTATTTTTTGCTTCTTTATTTTTCCATACCTGGCTTTTTGTGGGGGTTAAACTCAGGTCCCTCCCTCTGCCTGCACAGCAAGCACCCACTAATGGAGCCATCTTCCCAGCCCCTCTGCATACTGCTTGCTGTGTAAGTGGTTGAGGCCCAGATGACTGCAGGCCTTTGCGGAGGCCTGCCAGAGCACCCTGTGCTGTCTCTCTGCATATGCAAAGGCAATAAAGGCTGCTTGGCCCAGGGCTCACCTCAGGCCTGACTATATAGGAGCAGACTGTACAGGCACCGTGGATCAGCAGAACTGAGCCAGGATCTCAGGTGCTTCCCGAGGCCACTGAGGGCTCTTGATCCTTCTCTGGACCTTGGTGTCCTCACTGGGAAGAGGTCCTGAGTGCAAGCATGACTGTTTCATCAGCCTGCATGTGGCCTATCCCCTTCCAGGAAGAACCACATTCTTTTAATGCCCTGGAGCAGGGCCTTTGAGTGCACAAAAGGCAGTCTATACTCCTGTGCCCTGGCACCCATATGACAGCCAAGGACCAGAGTGCCTGCCAGGGACTTCTGAGGAGTAAGGGCCTGGGGAGCAGCAGGGCAGGCTGCATGCCTGGAAGAACAGTGAGCCATAGCCCAGTCCTCTAGCCTGCAAGTCCCCAAGCAGGGGGCACTGTCCTGTGTCCTCAGTGGGAGGTGGTACCACTTCTCTATGCAGCCTGCTCCCCTTCTCTCTCCTGCGCTCCTTCAGGGGATGGGATGGGTTGGATATCCTGTAGGCTCACTGGGATCCCAGCATAACCTGTCCTTACCCGAGCCACTGTTTCTGCCTCTGCCCTCACACCTAGCTTGTACTGTCTCGTCTTTAGCTTTGCCTTTTCTTCTGGCCAGAGTTTTTCCTTCCCTTGTAGCCCTATTTATTCAGACTACACTCAAGTGTCACCTCCCCAGGCAGCCTTGATACCCACCTGTCTTTGCTTGCCCAGCCTCTCACCTCTGCCACTTGTCTCACATCTCTCCCCCCAACCCCACCTCGAACATGTGCACAGCTGGTTCCTTGGTGGAGTGGAAGTATCCCCCAGGGGCTGGATCTCGTGTTGTCTAAATGAACCCCGGCAAGTGGCTTTCACCTAGCATGGTCCTTTGATTCTGTTGGGGAGGGGCAGCTGAGGCTTCAGGTTTCCGGTTGAAGCCAGATAGGATCAGGGCTTGAGAGGGGAGTATAGGAGGCTTGTGCCCGGGTCCCCTTTTGTCCTTTTGCTTCAAATCACTTATGGGACCTGGAAGTCTGTGCACGGTCATGAGAAGTCAGTATTCAGCATGCCCTGATGGCTCGTAGCTTGGTTACTGTGGTGCCCCTTTCCAGACTGCAGGACCTACTGAGCCCTAGTCCTTCCTAGGGTGAGGCAAGGAACACTCTCACGTTAGGTGTGTAGCGTGCTGGCTGATGTCTCCCCTCAGTTCTTGTGTGGCCCTGCTCATTCCCTTTAAAATGTTAAAAACCTACCAGATGCCCAGGACTGACTCAAGTCTGCAGCTAGCTCAGGGTCTAGTTTGCAGTTCTAGCCAATTCCAGCGGCTGTTGAGAGGAAACACCTTTGCTGAAACCTTTTTGAGTGGGTAGATGCTTTATTAACTTGTTCTGGAATCGCCACCCCGGGGAGGGGTAGAGTCTGGACCTGGGGGCTCTTAGAGGCATCCGGCTCCCAATGCATAGCCGGTAGGGAAAAGAAGAGAAAGGCCGCAGCACACGGCCGCAGATCCTTGGCAAGGCTTATTCTCAAGGAGCTTGCAAAGCTGGCTTTGCGTTCCCGTTTCCTCTCAAGACTTCACCCTGGCCACCACCATCTACAGACATGAGCTAGTGACCCGGCTCAGAAGGTGGTGAGGGGGGAGGCCAGGCAGCATGGACACACATGCTGCTAGTTGTCAGGCCTGCCTCTGGTCCAGTGCTTGACTAAGGCTGTTGTACTCACAAGCGTGCCCACATGCTTGGGTCACACTTGTCCAGTGTCCAGATACGGACAGGGGTGGGGAGGCGTGACCCCGCCTGTACAGAGTGTTTGTTCAATGAGCCTGCAAGTCTTTCTGTATTCGGGACTCAGATGTCGGAAGGAGCAGAGTAGGGTCAGCACTGGGAAGCCTTATGCCTGGACTCCAACACACACACACACACACCGTGTCTTCTGGGGTCGGGGCTCTTCCCTGCCTTCAGTTGGGTGAGGTCAGAGGCTTTCCCAGGAGCTGTGAATGGTTTGGGGACTTGCGAGCACTTGCAGGCTAGACAGAACGGTGTCAAAAAAAGATGTTTTCTTTGGAACGAACCTCCTATGAGGATGTGAAAAGACCTAGGAAGGGGATCAGGGGAATGTCAGGAACACGTGTCTGTTTCCCAGCCAAGACTCTGAAAAGAGAGATGGGCCACAAGTCCCTGACACACATAAGGTGACTTGGTCGCTGGACCCCTCCCAGACTGTTTGAGTCCCTGGTCTGCCAACTAGGCTGCCAGATCTTGCTGGGCCATTGCCACAGAAGCTAGGTTGCTGGCCATCACTGTGTGGTGATGGTAATGGCCGGGGTATGTGTGTGCACGTGTGTGCACAGGTATGAAAGAGCTTTCACCCTTACCAGCAAGGGACAGGGACAGACTTGGCATACCCTTAATATCCACTGCCTTTCCCTTCTGTCCCAGAGACTGGTTCCTGTGCAGACTTTTGCAGAGTGCTATAAGAGAATCGAGTAAGGCTTCACTTGTTGACTGCTGGGGACTGTGATACCCTGAGGGAAGACACTGACCCAGCCTAGGGGCATCAGAGCTGAAAGCAGGATATGCTGGACGTGTGATTTGAGGAAGGATTTCCCTAGCTCACTCCTGAAGGCAGTTTCATGAGGGATCCAGAACTGGATCACCAGCCCCCTCTCCTTGAAACCAGTGTTCTCATCCTGGGGCGCTCTGATAGCTAGATGTCCCTGCACCACCAACTGCCACTATCTAAAGGCAGCTATTGGCCTTCCTCAGACTGTAAGCATATCATCTCTTGTTGCTGCCATTCGATGCAAAAGCCAGGAGTGGGTAAACTGAGGCTAAAATGGTCCAGGCTAGTTCTGGGTGTGTGCGAACGAACCAGCGGTGGGAACACAGAGCTTCCGGGATCAAAGCCAGACGCCGTCCGGATTCCGGACCCAGGCTCTTTTCGGGGATGGTTGCCTGTGCGGCAGGGGCTGGGACGACAGTGACCGCCAGTAACCCCAGCGCGCGCTGGCGCAGACGCGGTTAAAGGCGGACGCCCGCTAGTAACCCCGGCCCCATTCAGAGCACCGGGAGAAACCCGAGCTGCCGCCGTCGGGGGTGGGCGGGGCCCTAATGGGGCGCGGCGCGGCTGCTGATTGGCCATGTGCGCTCACCCGAGGGGCGGGGCACGGGGGCGCTCGGCGGGCTTTAAAGCCTCGCGGGGCCTGACAGGTGAAATCGGCGCGGAAGCTGTCGGGGTAGCGTCTGCACGCCCTAGGGGCGGGGCGCGGACCACGGAGCCATGGATTGCACCTTTGAAGGTACTTTGGGGAGGACCCTGCACTCTATTACTTTGCCAGGGTCTCTGCAGCGGACCGCAGTACGGTGTTCTAACAGAGAATGCAGGACGGCCCTTCCCCACCTTGGGCTGGAAGTTGGTGGGCCTCTTTATCCTGCTTAAGAACCGACACCTTGCAATTTGCAGCTTAGACAACTTTCTCCACATCCTCTGCTTTCCCTCTGGGCAGGATCTGGAGAAAGAAACAAGAAGGCCACTGTCCTGTCTATCTTGGAGTTTGACCCATTTGGTGGCCCTAAATTGGCCATTTTGGACCCTCCAGCAGAAGGCAGGCTTTCCAGCCTATTAGTTTTTCTTTCTTGACCCTCGTTTCCCCACTTGGCAAATGGCTAATGGTGAGTGGGCACGAGAGATGGAAGGTCCTATGATTAAAAGTACTATTTATGACCTGCATAAATCTGGAGAGTCTGCAAGCATCCAGAAGGCTGAGCCTGCCACTCTGTTTTGTTCACGGCAGTCTCTCCCCTGCAGTTACACACCACTTGCCCAAACATCCATCAATGGGCAGTACTGATACCTTGCTCTGGTGGGCAAAGCCTCACGCAGGAGTGTCAAACAAACAGTTTAGTTTTAGTCCTTTCTTTTTTGCAGAGGAGGAAACTGAGGCCCAGGGAGAAGAGGCAGGTGGCCTCCAGCGCAAGTGGAGGTGTGGGCAGGGGAATGTGAGAGCACTGTGGGCCCTCTAGTGTTATGCTCACTATATGCTATAGAGCCCTTTGACCCAAAAGGTGGCCTCCATGAGTGGGTGAGAGGGCCTGGACTGAGCCAGCCAGGCTGCTGGCTGCCAGCTGGGGTAGAGGGCCTGGAGCTGGGATGGTGCCAGGGAGGACTGTTCAGTCCCTGTGAGGAGGAAGGAGCCAGGATAACAGAGCTTTTCCAGAGGGGAAACCAAAGCCAGAATGGCCAGACCCAGGGCCTTGGCTCCATGCCCAGAACACACAGGCACATTGGTTGGCTACTTGGCCAGCCACTGGTTCTGCTCCAAGCCTGGGTGTGTGCTCTGCTGAGGAGTGGGTTAGCAATGGTGGCTTTGCCCCTGGCTTTTTGGTGGAACAAGGAAAGGTGCTGCAACAATAGCTCAGCCTGTTTGTAGACCTGGGTATGAAGTCTATTGTGTGCTGTCTGTGTGCCTGTGACCCTCGCACCAGGGCCCTTTCTTGCCTCCAGAGCAGGTGAGCGCGCCTGGGTTGAGATGGTGGTCTGAGTAGGGGTACTGGCTAGCTCTCAACACTGTCAGGGAGATTTGGACTCAGTGAGACTAGGCCAGCTCAGTCACTTCACTTGTACAACAGGGCATCTGTTTGGCCTAAGTGGGCTTGCTGCTTGGCCAGACCCGATCTGCTGACATGGTCCTTACTCACTTTTTGAGTCTGACCAGGATGGATAAGGACCTTGCCTGCCGTGGATGTCTGCCATGTCTGCTACTCTTGTTTGGGAGTTCTACTCTCAGAGGCCGTTAGAACGACCCTGTCTCTCTGTAGCTCCCTCTTCCCTTGTAACTGAGTGGGTGGGTGACATCACTGGAATCCCAGTGAGTCTCCGAGTTTCTGTTGAGTTCTGTGTGCAGGGGACCCTGTGCAAACACCCTTAAAGGAAGAGCCCCGAGTGTCCGTGGGCACGGACGCTGCTCCAGTGTAAAGGCTCCTTTGTTCTGTGTCCCCTCTGCCCTACTGCCTGTTAGGACCTGTTCCTCTACTGAGAACTGGACCTCCTGAGTGTGTGAGGCATGCCCTTGTTTTACAGATTGAGAAATGGAAGCTCAACTGGGGCAGAGCAGGGCTGTCCACGTTGTAGACCAAGCATGTGTTCTTTTAACAAGCCATCCAGGCAGAAAGGGAGCAGCAAGGGCAGAAGAGGCGTCTTCGATGGCCTCCTGCCTTCGAGCAAGCGCTCGGAGTTCACCACGCAGAGCAGAGGGCACCTGCATGGTTGCAGGACTGAGCAGCGGATGCCTCAGGACAGTGGAATTAAAGGTTCCCTTCGTCCATGGCAGGATTCAGCCCAGGAATGGAGGTTGCTCATTTGGTAGAGGCCTGAATTTGATCCCTAAAATCCAAGTAAAAAATACTAGGTGTAATGGCGCTCACTTGCAGTGCCTGCATTTCCCCAGGTTGTCCGTCAGTCTCCGGGGTCATGACGGGGTGGGTTGGGGAAGTACTGCATACGTATGGACACGTGTGTTCACATTAAACAAATGGGACAGGCCAAGGTAGAGTTCAGTGGTGGAGTATGTGCTGATCA
This sequence comes from Mus caroli, assembly GCF_978045245.1. Classification (NCBI taxonomy): domain Eukaryota; kingdom Metazoa; phylum Chordata; class Mammalia; order Rodentia; family Muridae; genus Mus; species Mus caroli. The sequence continues at coordinate 62,838,514 of NW_028227268.1, forward strand.
TGTGCATTCTCTGCTCCACTCTGGCACACACAAAAACCCACCAACCCACGGATATAAAACACACTAAGAGAGGGGCCATTCAGCATTCTCAGGGAAGATCTTGGTTCTCGGGTGGGATTTGAATTTTCCTTCCTTGTGAGATAAGGTTCCATCAGACTGCTCAGCTGGGCGCTTACCCTTCTTTTGTTTTTGTTTGTTTGGTTTTTTGAAAGGGTCTCACTCTGTAGCCCTGGCTGTCTTGGAACTCACTGTATAGACCAGACTGGCCTTGAACTTACAGAGATCCACTTGCCCCTGCCTCCCAAGTACTGGGATTAAAGTTGTGCGTCACAAGCCATCTGGCTGGACTTGGATTCTCCAGGATAGTCTCCCTAGTAGCCGAGACCCCAGCGTTGCTAGGCATAGCATAGCATAGGCAAAGTTTTTGTCTGTTCAGTTCTTTGATTCCAAGCCTTGGGGAGAAGGGGGCCTAGGAAGAACGCCTTGCCTGGTGTAGGCACTTGGTACACGCTGAGTAGGTGACTGAGTGAACGCACAAATGTGGCCCTGCTGTGTGCTATGCTGGGGATGTTAGGAGATGTTGGTGAGAGGCAAGAGCCTTGAAGAGGGCAGTCTCAGCCAGCCACAGCATGAAGCGCAGGCTAGAAAAGAGTAAGTCAGGATTCCAACAGTACAGGCCTTCCTGGGTGTGCCCAGGACTGTCACCTGCACACATCACAAGCGGCCGTGTGTGGAGCTGGCCTCCGTACCCTGCTGCCACTCACTCACCATTGTCGTCTCCTCCCCCAGACATGCTCCAGCTCATCAACAACCAAGACAGTGACTTCCCAGGCCTGTTTGATGCCCCCTATGCTGGGGGTGAAACAGGAGACACAGGCCCCAGCAGCCCAGGGGCCAACTCTCCTGAGAGCTTCTCTTCTGCTTCTCTGGCCTCCTCTCTGGAAGCCTTCCTGGGAGGACCCAAGGTGGCACCTGCACCCTTGTCCCCTCCACCATCGGCACCCGCTGCTTTAAAGATGTACCCGTCCGTGCCCCCCTTCTCCCCTGGGCCTGGGATCAAAGAGGAGCCAGTGCCACTCACCATCCTACAGCCCGCAGCGCCACAGCCGTCACCGGGGACCCTCCTGCCTCCGAGCTTCCCCGCACCACCCGTACAGCTCAGTCCTGCTCCCGTGCTGGGGTACTCGAGCCTGCCTTCAGGCTTCTCAGGTGAGCGAGTGACAAAAGAAGAATGGCCGCTGTGCTCTTACAGAGGAATTCCCAGGCTTCAGAAGTCAGGTGGTCATCCTGCAACCTGAGATGCCCTTTGGTTCTGGGCCCAGTGCATCCTCCCAACCCCCAGTTGTGCAGCTGGAAGGTGACATGTGCAGGGTCTGTCCTGCTTTGAAGTAATGGGGATAGTTATGTGAGGCCAGTCGGGGTAAAGGTCGGCAAGGCAGCCTGTGCCAGCAACCTTAAACTCTGTCTCTGCAGGGACCCTTCCTGGAAACACTCAGCAGCCACCATCTAGCCTGCCGCTGGCCCCTGCACCAGGAGTCTTGCCCACCCCCGCCCTGCACACCCAGGTCCAAAGCTTGGCCTCCCAGCAGCCGCTGCCAGCCTCAGCAGCCCCTAGAACAAACACTGTGACCTCACAGGTCCAGCAGGTCCCAGTGAGTGGGTCTGACCAGAAAGTGGGGGGTGGGGACGCCTGGCTTGGATGCTGCTCCCTTACAGCTGGACCCCTCCCATCCAGGTTGTACTGCAGCCACACTTCATCAAGGCAGACTCACTGCTGCTGACAGCTGTGAAGACAGATGCAGGAGCCACCGTGAAGACTGCAGGCATCAGCACCCTGGCTCCTGGCACAGCTGTGCAGGCTGGTCCCCTGCAGGTAGATGACTCAGGCACAAGGGAGACCATGGGGGGAGGGCTGGCTGCACATGTGTCTGTCCACCTGATGAGATGCATCTGACCCCGCAGACTCTGGTGAGTGGAGGGACCATCTTGGCCACAGTACCACTGGTTGTGGACACAGACAAACTGCCCATCCACCGACTCGCAGCTGGCAGCAAGGCCCTAGGCTCAGCTCAGAGCCGTGGTGAGAAGCGCACAGCCCACAATGCCATTGAGAAGCGCTACCGGTCCTCTATCAATGACAAGATTGTGGAGCTCAAGGACCTGGTGGTGGGCACTGAGGCAAAGGTACGGTCAAAGGCCTGCAAGACTCAGGCCAGGGTAACCAGGGAAGAAATGGGGTACATCAGCCAGCCGGGGATGGGATTAGGTCAGTCCTCGTCACATAGTCTCATATGCATCAACTTGTCTGGGTCTGGGCAGTCCCGTTTGCGGGGTTAGATCTTATCAAGGGCAGCCTGGATAAAGAAAGAGCTGGTCTCTGCATTGAGGGTGACGCGGTGATGAAGCACAACAATCCTGTCCTGGAGGAACTGATACCCTAGGGGAGTAGTGGGAAAAGTCAGTGTGCCAGCGGCTGGCTCCCATGTGCGGGGAAGAAACTCGAAACAGTGAAAGTTGTGGGTGTGAACTGGGTGGTCAAGGAAGGTCTCACTGTAGAGAGCTGAGGGTGTAGGGGAATGTGAGGTAGAGACAACAGGGGCCACAGCTGGGAGACACCGTTGTGAGTATTCACAGGGTGACTTTTATCTCTGCCCTGTGGAGTGGGTACTGTCAGGAGACAGCAGCATAGAAGAGTTGTAGGCAGAAGGAGCCGTCCCGTCCAGAGGCCCCGAGGCAGCTGTGAAGCAGAGCAGCTCTACCTACTCTTGTACCTGTGGTCAGGTCCACTTGGCTAGCTGAGCCCTCTCTCTCTCCTCACAGCTGAATAAATCTGCTGTCTTGCGCAAGGCCATCGACTACATCCGCTTCTTGCAGCACAGCAACCAGAAGCTCAAGCAGGAGAACCTGACCCTACGAAGTGCACACAAAAGCAGTGAGTCCCAGCTTCCCCTCTCCTGCGGTCCTGGCCACTATTCCATTGCTGTGAAGACACTATGACCAAGGCCAGGTTTATTAAAGGCTTAAGGTTTCAGGGGTGAACCCATGACCGCAGTGGTGGTGGCAGGCAGACAGGCTTGGCGCTTGGAGCAGTAGCCAAGAGCTCAAATATTGAGACAGCCACAAGGCCAAGAGAAAGAGCTAGCTGAGAATAGTGTCGGGTTTTGAAATCTGAAAGCCTACCACAGTGACACACCTCCTCCAGCCAGGCCACACCTCCCAATCCTTCCCAAACAGGAATGGGAACCAAGTGGTCAAACATGACCCTCTGAGAGCCATTCTCATTCAGATCGCCACCCTGATGCTGGCTTCTCTATCCCTGCCCAACCTTGCCTCTGGCTCTTGCCCTACCTTGGCTCCTGTTTTGAGCATAACAGAGCCATCTAAGTCCTGGTGCTTGGCGGCCAGACCTCTCTCACCAGCCCCGTTCTTTCTGCCTGCAGAATCACTGAAGGACCTGGTGTCAGCTTGTGGCAGTGGAGGAGGCACAGATATGTCTATGGAGGGCATGAAACCTGAAATGATGGAGACGCTGACTCCTCCACCCTCAGACGCCGGCTCACCCTCCCAGAGTAGCCCCTTGTCCTTTGGCAGCAGAGGTAGCAGCAGTGGTGGCAGTGATTCTGAGCCCGACAGTCCAGCCTTTGAGGATAGCCAGGTTGGACTCTGCAACATGACCCCTTCCCTCTCCCAGAAGCCCTGCAGTCTCCTCCGCCTTTTAGCCTTGCCTTTGGAGCTAGCTGAGCTATATGCCCTTACCTCCCTTGCTTCCTGCCAGGTCAAAGCCCAGCGGCTGCCTTCACACAGCCGAGGCATGCTGGACCGCTCCCGCCTGGCCCTGTGTGTACTGGCCTTTCTGTGTCTGACCTGCAATCCTTTGGCCTCGCTTTTCGGCTGGGGCATTCTCACTTCCTCTGATGCTACGGGTACACACCGTAGTTCTGGGCGCAGCATGCTAGAGGCAGAGAGCAGAGGTGAGTCAGGTCAGCCCAGGTGTTGTCAGCAGAGACCTTTGGGACTTTGGATTTCCGAGAACTGAGTTCTCAGACCTTTTCTTTGCCTGTAGATGGCTCTAATTGGATCCAGTGGTTGCTGCCACCCCTAGTCTGGCTGGCCAATGGACTACTAGTGTTGGCCTGCTTGGCTCTTCTCTTTGTCTATGGGGAACCTGTGACTAGGCCACACTCTGGCCCGGCTGTCCACTTCTGGAGACATCGCAAACAAGCTGACCTGGATTTGGCCCGGGTAAGGGGCTGACCCTGAGGAGGCGGGGTGGGGCCCCGGGCCTGGAAGGTGCTGGATGCCTCTGCTCGCTTCATTTTCTCCAGTCTGTCCCATCCCCCACCTTCAGAGCTCCTGACTCTAGGGGCCCAGACAAGGGGGTACCCTGCTGCCATTTTTCTTACTGAGAATCTTTTCTCCAGGGAGATTTCGCCCAGGCTGCTCAACAGCTGTGGCTGGCCCTACAAGCGCTGGGCCGGCCCCTGCCCACCTCAAACCTGGATCTGGCCTGCAGCCTGCTTTGGAACCTCATCCGCCACCTGCTCCAGCGTCTCTGGGTGGGCCGCTGGCTGGCAGGCCAGGCCGGGGGCCTGCTGAGAGACCGTGGACTGAGGAAGGATGCCCGTGCCAGTGCCCGGGATGCGGCTGTTGTCTACCATAAGCTGCACCAGCTGCATGCCATGGGTATGGCTGGCTGGGAGCTGGGCTCCGAGGGTCCCCACCACACCATCACCTCCTGTCCTCATGCCTCACCCACTTTTCAGGCAAGTACACAGGAGGACATCTTGCTGCTTCTAACCTGGCACTAAGTGCCCTCAACCTGGCTGAGTGTGCAGGAGATGCTATATCCATGGCAACACTGGCAGAGATCTATGTGGCAGCGGCCCTGAGGGTCAAAACCAGCCTCCCAAGAGCCTTGCACTTCTTGACAGTGAGTAGGCTGATGGGGACAGGGCTGGGGGCTCCTCTTTACAACTCTCAACCTGTCACTTCCAGGGCAAGGGGCTAAACAGGATGTGGCAGTGGTTAGCAGGTGGGCTGTAGGCCCTCCTGGGGTCCAGCTCAGAGCTGGGTTTGAGCTCGGAGCCAGTGTGACGGTTCTGTTCCTTCCCCTACAGCGTTTCTTCCTGAGCAGCGCCCGCCAGGCCTGCCTAGCACAGAGCGGCTCGGTGCCTCTTGCCATGCAGTGGCTCTGCCACCCTGTAGGTCACCGTTTCTTCGTGGACGGGGACTGGGCTGTGCACGGTGCCCCCCCGGAGAGCCTGTACAGCGTGGCTGGGAACCCAGGTGCTCTCTCGTTCCGTTCTTACCCCTGCCTCATCCCTGTCCCTACGTCACATTACACTGTCCCCTCTTCTCTGGATGCCCTCACTTATCAGCTGATATTGCCCTGTGGGGTTGGAGCTTGGGCCACAGCTGGGGCTGTGAGGGGGCTGTGAGGTGGCTTTTGCTGGATTTTGCCAAGGTTCTTTAGAAGCAGGTCCGCAGACAATGGGGGGCATGAGCGGTGACTCTAGGGGACACCATTGTTGTCTTAGGAAGAGCCCTGAGCAGAGTCAGGGCCATGGGTATGTGACTAAATAGGCTCTCCTTTCCAGTGTGTAGCTTGTGCACAGCTACCGCTTCTTCCTCAGTCAAGCTTAGGAGGGCAGGGACCCATCACTGTCTGTCTGTTAGGGTTTGGAACTAGGAAGTAGCTCTGGGTTGGGGCCCCAGCTTATGAAGGCATTGCTGTGGGAGGGGACTGTAGAGAGGAGGATGCCTAACCTCTGTTCCGCTCACCCCTTCTCACAGTGGATCCGCTGGCCCAGGTGACTCGGCTATTCCGTGAACATCTTCTAGAGCGAGCGTTGAACTGTATTGCTCAGCCCAGCCCAGGGGCAGCTGACGGAGACAGGTGAGTTTGTCTGTGTCACTCCCAGGCAAGACCTACAACAAGGGCATCTGGGAAAGCTTTGTCCAACCTCTTGAGTAGCCAGACTCTGTTCTCAGAGCCTCTCTGGGTCTTGCTTTCACCTATCAGCCAGACAGGTAGTATTTTTGTAGAATCCTAGAGTCAGACTATGCTCGGTTGGACGGTTGGTGAGAGCCATTTTCACCCAGAACCCGAGACTGCTGCTATGTGTCCTGACAGCTCTCTCCTGCCTCAGGGAGTTCTCAGATGCCCTTGGATATCTGCAGTTGCTAAATAGCTGTTCTGATGCTGCCGGGGCTCCTGCGTGCAGTTTCTCTGTCAGCTCCAGCATGGCTGCCACCACTGGTAAGCTCCAGACCCCTGTCCTGACTCCTGCCAGACCCAGATACAGTGTGGCTGAGAGTCAAGCACCTTTCTCTCTTCTGTAGGCACAGACCCAGTGGCCAAGTGGTGGGCCTCACTGACAGCTGTGGGGATCCACTGGCTGAGGCGAGATGAAGAGGCAGCTGAGCGCTTGTACCCACTGGTAGAGCATATCCCCCAGGTGCTGCAGGACACTGAGTGAGTCCCCAGCCAGGTCCCTCCCGCCCAGCATCAGCCCCGCAGTACTTTGCTTAAATATCTGTACAGGAGGATAGTGCTATCCTCCCAGGAGTCTAGAACCGTGGCAGGAGATCTCAGGGAGGGCTGTAGTCTGGTCTAACTTCCTATGTCTGCCATGGCCCCAACAGGAGACCCCTGCCCAGGGCAGCTCTGTACTCCTTCAAGGCTGCCCGGGCTCTGCTGGACCACAGAAAGGTGGAATCTAGCCCAGCCAGCCTGGCCATCTGTGAGAAGGCCAGTGGGTACCTGCGGGACAGCTTAGCCTCTACACCAACTGGCAGTTCCATTGACAAGGTGAGGGGTAGGGTGGGTTCCTGTCTAGGCCAGGGTCACAGCTGTCCATTCCCAGGTTCTTGGCATAAGTACAGAATAATGCTAAATGGACTTACCTCAGTTTTTGACGACGGCTTAAGTCTTGGGGAGAGGGGTCTCACTGTTTCTCCACCACCAGGAAGGAGGGTGTGGGGAGCAGACTGGTAGGGCTCCTGTTGGGAGCCATTGTGGGGAAGACTGTGGGCTTGTAGCATGAGGCCTAGAGAAGGTGGCCCGGTGACGCAGTGCATGTGTTGAGGCAGATGCAGTGCTTCAGTGATGCAACCTGGAGTCAGGCCCTGGTGCTGTGGACTTCCTGCCCTTACTGACGCTAGAGCCTCTCGGGGTGCGAGCCTTGAGCCAGGGTGGCCCTCAGCTAGGGAAAGCTTGATGCCCATAGGGAAACTCTTGCCTCTGCCCTGCCTGCTATCCCAGGCCATGCAGCTGCTCCTGTGTGATCTACTTCTTGTGGCCCGCACCAGTCTCTGGCAGCGGCAGCAGTCACCAGCTTCAGCCCAGGTAACTCACGGTACCAGCAATGGACCCCAGGCCTCTGCCCTGGAGCTGCGTGGTTTCCAACATGACCTGAGCAGCCTGCGGCGGTTGGCACAGAGCTTCCGGCCTGCTATGAGGAGGGTGAGTGCCACTGTTCTCACACTGAGGGGCATGAGGTAGGAAGCCGGGAGTGGGGGGACAGTAAGTCTGAAACGGGCGACTACTCCTTGCCTCTCAGGTATTCCTACACGAGGCCACAGCTCGGCTGATGGCAGGAGCAAGTCCTGCCCGGACACACCAGCTCCTGGACCGCAGTCTGAGGAGGAGGGCAGGCTCCAGTGGCAAAGGAGGTGAGGAGGTGGCTGTGCTTACAGGGCTGGTGAGGGTCAGGGGCCATCTTGGTCTAGTGAGACATACTGAGAGCTGACTTACAGAAATCAGCTGGGATGACAATTTTTGAGGCAGTCATAGGAAAGCTGAGCCCACCTGTGTGCCCAGCCCAGGTGGAGAAAGCAGCCAGACTGGGAGTTCCATGTGGAAGAGCTCAGCTACTTTGTCCTGCACGTGGGGTGTGGGCTCGGCCAGACCTAAGCCTCCCTTCCTTTGATGTGACCTGTGCAGGCACTGCAGCTGAGCTGGAGCCACGACCCACATGGCGGGAGCACACGGAGGCCCTGCTGTTGGCATCCTGCTATCTGCCCCCTGCCTTCCTGTCGGCTCCTGGGCAGCGAATGAGCATGCTGGCTGAGGCGGCACGCACCGTAGAGAAGCTTGGCGATCACCGGCTACTGCTGGACTGCCAGCAGATGCTCCTGCGCCTGGGCGGCGGGACCACCGTCACTTCCAGCTAGACCCCAAAGCTTTCCCTTGAGGACCTTTGTCATTGGCTGTGGTCTTCCAGAGGGTGAGCCTGACAAGCAGTCAGGACCATGCCGACCTCTAGTGGCAGATCTGGAAATTGCAGAGGCTGCACTGGCCCGATGGCACCCTCTTGCTCTGTAGGCACCTTAGTGGCTTTTCCCTACCTGAGGCTCACCCTGGGAGACCTGTACATAGTGTAGATCCGGCTGGGCCTGGCTCCGGGGCAGGCCCATGTACTACTTTGACTTTTGCGAACTTTATTTTCATAGGTTGAGAAATTTTGTACAGAATATTAAAAAATGAAATTATTTATAACTTCAGTTTTGTTTATCTGGGTAGGCAGATGTTTGCCTCAGCTGATTGCTATCTTTCCTGGCTTGTCCTTTGGGAAGCCGGACTTCCCATCTGCTGTAAGGTGTATTTGCTGGCTTCTGCCTTGTGATGTTATGTTGAGCCACCTTGGCCCTCTGATCTCATGGCTCATACCCCTTGCGGGGCCTTGATGGTCTCAGTTGTTCCTTTGCCTTCCAGCCCTCCAACAGGTAATGACATCCCTGTGTGTCTGGAAACACACACAGTTCCCTAGTCATCTCTGTGTGCACCAGCATAGGTGAAGGATCAGGGTCCATTAGTGAGTAGACAGGGAACCCTGTTTATGTCCCCAAACCCCTTCCCTCTACTCCCAACCCCTTAGGGAATCTGGTCGGCATCCACAGGCCGCACACTTCCAAAACAATCGTGGTATCTTTATTGACTTTTTTTTTTTTTTCTGAATGCAATGACTGTTTTTTTTTTTTTTTAACTCTTAAGGAAAATAAACATCTTTTAGAAACAGCTCGATACACACAATCTTCAGTGTGAAGCAATATACTAATAAGAACACTAGTTGTCTTAACATTTACAGTCTTCATATATATTATATATATGTATATGTATACATATATATACACTATATAACGAGGCCAGATATAATACACACGTTTACCATTTTACAGTCATATGTACAGAACGTTGCAGGGAGAGGGGGCTGCATCAGGCCTATTGAAGCGTGGACAGAGCTGAGGACACAAACGGACAGGTGGGGGCTGGCCGTGGTGGTGGTGGTGACGGTGGTAGTTGCTCGGGGAAGGGGCATCACTTTGGCCCCGACCCCAGCCAAGGCCAGGTTAGGGCTCTGCTGTGGAGCACACGACGCACAGCAGCGACACACAGAAGCGAGCATGTTCCCAACATATATACATTCTATGTAACATATATATAGAGGGGTACACAGGTTTGTACACGAATCTAGCACTGTCTCCGCCCATGAGCCGAGTGAGCTGAGTGGCAGTCCCTGAATCCCATGTTGGTGTTTTGTCTGGGACAGCTGCACATCTGCTAGAGGGTAGCCAGGCCCAGTCTCCTCAGGCTTCCAGACGGGGCTCCAACAGTGGGGTGGAAGACTGGAAAGGGGACAAACAGAAGCCATAGGGCGCCACCCCAGGCCAGCCCGCATCAAGGATAGACTGGCCTGAGCCCAGGCTGCCACGACCTTGGGCAGATCCATGCCAAGTGCTGGGCCATGTCCCCCGCTGCTGGGCCTCTAAGAAAGGCTTGGGTCTGCCCCACGACATCCACTGAGCCAGCAGCCTCTTCCCGGGGGCACAGCTTGCATGCCACGTCTTTTTCAGAACTTGCAGGGGACTTGCACCCCGCCTGAGACATTGTGCCCTGGGTCTGGCCACTCCCTGGCCTGCCTTCGCCAAGCCTGGCCCCGGTTTTCTTCGCAACCTAGGCCTCACGCCAGCGCCCAAGGCAGCCGGAACTTAGACCCGGGATGGGATCAAGGACCGGCTGAGGGCGCAGCTCTTCTTCCTCGGAGTTTCGGCCACACGGGGATTACAAAGGCAGCCTCTGTGGGAGGGACAGCCCGTTACTGTTATCACCAGCCGCAGCCACCCCTGCCCTTCCACAAGAACTGTGCAATCACCCTAGACTGTGGCAAAGTAACTTTAGGACCTGGCCTGCGCCCCTCCCTACCCTCTGGCAGGGCAGGTCGAAACTGGGTTAGGTAGGGAACACTTTCTCTGGGGAGCCTGTTCACCTACCTTATGTTTGGGGCACTTCAAAGTAAAATTCTCCTCAATGAACGTGCAACCTGTGAGCAAAGAAAAGTTTCTGTGGTGATGCAGAGTCGGCTGGCTGCCAGTGTTAGTTCTGATGCCCTGGTTTTGCTCAGAACCCTCATTAGTCCAAATTCCCCCCAGAGGTGCAGCCCCTCTGCCACTACCCTGGTATTTCCCTTCCTGGCCTCCACTCCTAGACCCCCTCCCCCGCCCCACCCCTACCCTGGCCACCACTACATGGCCATCTCCCTCCTACCCAGGTCTCCCCAAAGGAGAAGGAACACTCATTCTCAGACATGCCCACTCCTGACCCAACCTCCTGCACAGTGGCCAGGAGAGGCCCATGCTCAGAAAGCACCCCATGATTGCTTAGATGACTGACAACTGCAGAGTGGAGTCTCAGGTCTTGACTGAAATGTCAGCTACTGAATCTCAGCTTCTATATTGTAGATCAATCACAATGTCACCTACTGTGTGCTCTCATGATCCTTCTTCACGTTCAGAGGAAATGTTCCACACGGAAGGGCTTATTCTTAAGAGACAGCAGTAGGAGGTTACAAGGTCCAGGTCTAGATGAATTCCCCAGATGTCCAGAAAGGATGGCTAAGCAAACCAGTCGTTATTCCTACCCAGGGCAGTGTGCTGCTATCATGAGTCCTTGCCAGCTGCCATGAGAAAACCCTAGCCATTGTCCTCTGGTGTCCCCTCTACCTACAGGCCTCCTGGGTCCATCATTGCTCCCTTCTCGGCTCCTGATCGGGGCTCACCTTCCCAGACATCGCCTCCCATCTCACACTAGGGATGGTGCAGAACCTGCCTGTTTCCTTCCCTCTTCTCCACCCAGAGGGGAGGGAGGTGGATGTCACTTGAGAAAGCTGCAGGAAAGGTTGTCTTCTAGGGCCAACTGCTGGGGGTGGGTGCACGCAGGCACACACGTTTGGGACTGCGCCTACACTGGACTGAGGTTTAGCTATAACCTACGGGTGCTTGCTAACAGTGGGGCTTGCTACTTCTCAGTCAGCTCAGCTGAGAGCAGGAACTGGGGTGGGGGTAGCTTTGGGACTGAATATAGATGTTCAAACTGGATCCTGTGCTATGGCTGCTATGCTCTTGTAAGTGAGAGGCAGAAGGGGGGTTCCAGTTCTTTCTAGCAACCCAGGAGTCAGGACACCTAGGAGTGGCTGGCCCATGTGGTATATTATTCCTGTACTCCTAGCCACGTGGCCAGGCACTCTGACCTTGTCATTTGCCATGACTGCTGTTTCCCAGGGCTCCACCTCCCTGATAGCTATTCAGAGTCCCCCATCAAGCCCCAATGCTGAGGTCAGGAGCCCAATGGCAGAGACTCCCTCCTACCGTGCCCTACCCTTGGCTACCTGGCTCTGTAGTCTCCACCCAACCTTCAAACCGGAGCTTTATGTGACCCACCTTTGTCCAACAAAACACAGGCTACAAGCCTTGTTCCTTGTTAGGGCCCTGCTGCTGTCAGGGGATGTGCTAGGCCAACCATCTGAAGCAGACAGCACTGGCCCAGATGGTACTAAGAAGCCACCAAACTGGGTATGGAAGGGTCAGGAGCTTAACCCAGTTATAAATGCCCAATCTTTCCATGCTAGCCCTGCCCAGATCAACATTGTAAAGTGAGCAGACCAGGTGCCCCATGCCTGCTCTCCCATTGTTGTAAGGCCTGTGAATTCTGTCCTGCAGTCTCTAGCATGTATGGTTCCACCTTTACCAGGCAACCGTCCTCTCCTGCTGGGGCTCCTAGATAGCTCATCAGCCTATCAGGCTGGTGTCTTACCCCCCAGGCCCCTCTCGGCCTCAGATCTGTTGAGTCTGAGATTTCTGTTGAGTGATCAAGGCCTGCTCTGCAGTCCTGTACTAACCAGCCATGGCTTAAGGCATCTGATGTTTGGGGCCTGGCTCCAATGTTGCCCATCTGGAATCTTCCCCACGTTCCTCCAGCTCAGAGAGAATGGCTTTCTTTATAAGCACACTATCTCCTGATCTGATGTGAGTACTGATCATTGTCAGCTAGAAAGAATTTAAAATAACCTGGAAAATGGGCCTCTGGGAATGCCTGTGAGGGGATTATCTTTTTAAAAATTTTACATTTATGGTTGTTTTGACCACAATGTAGGTTTATATACCATGTGTGCCTAATGCCAGCAGAGGCCAAAAAAGGACATCAGATGCCCTGGAGCTGGAGTTTCAGATGGCTATAAAGCCACCATGTGAGTGCTGAAAATCAAAGCCAAGTGCTCCTGAGGAGCAGCTGGTGCTCCCGGCTGCTGAGCCCACCTCTTCCAGCCCCATGAGGGAGGATCTTGATCAGGTTAATTGCAGTTAGATCTATTGTTCTCCGTTGCTACGACTTTTTTAAGTTACTGTTATTATTTGGGTGTAGGGGGTGCAGTCTTGGCTGGCCTAGATTCATTCTGTAGACCATGCTGGCCTTGAACTCTTTAAAGTATATGTATGGCCAAGTATGTACTTGTATACATGAATGCAGTACCCATAGAAGCCAGCAGAGGGCATCAGATCCACTGGAGCTGGATTTGTAGGCCACGACTATGTGGGTGCTGGGAACTGAACTTGAAACCTCTGAGGGAACTCTCAACTGCCCGGCCATCTGAGCTAGATAGCCCTGGCAGGCCTGGAACTTCCTATGTAGACCAGGTTGGCTTCAAACTCAAAAGACATCCGCCTGCCTCTGTCTCCCAAGTGCTGGGATTAAAAGCGTGTCCCACCATGCTTGGCTCCTCTGCTTCTTTACTGATGCAGTGTGACTGGCTCCTGTAAGTGCCTGTTGCTATGACTTCCCTACTATGATAACTTGGGACTTGGAACTGTGAGCCAAAATAAATCTTCTCTTCCCTACGTTGCTGTTGTTGGTATTTTATCCCAGCAACGGAAAAGTCACCAGCCATCTACAACAGACATGGCTGTCCTGGCAATCAGCCCCTTTCAGGTTGAGGCCCTGGGGAAGCTGGACTGGCCTGGAGTGGGGGAGAACAGACACCCCAGACTTCAGCTGAGGTATCTGGATGGGGAGTGAGCCCATGCACTCGGGTTAAGTCCACATTCCACACAGGCCACCATGCTGATGGGGCAGAGCCCAAGATAACCCCAGCCCGGTACCCACCACCGTCCCTTTCTGGTGGGTGCAGCAGCTCAGTCCCCCCTGAGACTGATTAGCTGTGTCTGATGCTGGCTCAGGATCCAGAAAGCAGAAAGGTCAGTGATGACTGCTCAGGCTGGGAGGAGTGACCAGGCCAGAGCTGGGCGGGATGGAGGGAGGGAGGGTGAGACTATACCTTCACCTTCTAGACAGTGTTAATTTACCCTGCTGCTGCTCAGTGAAGAGCGGCTCACAGTCCAGCTCTGCGGATGGGGCCTAAGTACAAAGAATGCATAACAAGCACAGGAAGGAGAACCACCAGGGCTGAGCCTGGACAAGAGTGCTGTTGCCATCCCCAGTGAGGAGACACTGTCTTTATAGACAAAGTGATTAAGGTCCCCACTAGATGGATTAAGGCTGGGCTTCTGAGTCCTGTAGCCCATGGAGAATAAGTAAGAATGGGGTGGGCCATAGGGGCCTGTCAGAGACCACAGAGACCTGCTTCACTTTGCACTTTGAGTCCTGACAGCTCTGGAAGTCCTCAACATCAGCTAAGTAGGGGCTGACCCACCCATCTCCACAGCCAAATGCAGGCAGAGGTGAAGAGAACAAGATAAAGTTCCTGGGGCAGGTGAATGCCCCGGGAGGCACATGGGGTCTGGGTTGAAATAGTTGTACCCAGGCCCCTGAAGCCAGCTCTTACCTGTGTCATTGGCACATGGGTAGTGGTAGGTGTGGATACATCCTTTATAGGAGCACGAGATGGTCGCCCCGGGCTCGTGACAGCTGGTACACGGCTGGAGAGAGAGGAAGGCAAGTGAGTCCTTGTGTGTTCTACAGGCCCAGCAGCACTTCTGCCAGGATGGCACAGCAATGCAGCATGGAGGGATATGCCCTCAAGGGCTGGCCCTCTGCCATCTCCTGGGCTGGCACACTGCATGGGGGACCCTCTTGGGCTAGTGGTGCTAGTCACCACAGTGGCCGAGGCTGGCAGCCACCATCTGTCAGGTGCTGCTTACATGCTGGCTCTGGTGTGTCCCCAGCCACTGGCTCTTTCTAGCAGCCACAAGGGGTGTGGCTTTCACTGACCTCCACTTTCCAGATGGTGAGAGAGGCCCCTTTCATGTGAGAGCAGGCAAGGACTCTACCCAAATGGCGGCAGATACGTAGAAATGAGCTGGGGGAAGAATTGACATATGACCCCCAAGAGGCTGATCTCAAGTGAATCTGATGACCCTCCCACCCCAAGAATATGTCCAGCCCCTGACTTCTGCTGGGCTCAGAGGCTAGGACAAGACAAAGAAGTCTAATGGAGGAGCAACGCCAAACCCTGGCACAGGGAAAGGCCATCCCTGTTCCCAAGCCTGTCACCACAGTGGGCAGTGAGATAGGAGGGAAGCAGAGGACACGGCAGGCTCAGAAGCTAAGCACTGAGGCAACAGTGCACTTGGTGCCACGCATGGCTGTAAGTCCCAGCACACAATGAACTTCTCTAGGCCCAAGGAAACAGAGCTGGGGACAGCCAGTAAGCTCAAACTTCCAGGCAGATCCTGAACTGCAGCTTAGCAGGCCCAGGCTGCCCTGGCAGGGTGGGCTCCGTTCTAACTCTCTGTAGCTGGAGTGGCCAGCAGGGGACAGGTGGCACAAGGGGAAGACATTAAAGCAGAGGCTCTGGGTAAGCCACCCAAGGATCTAGAGCCCCAGGCCCATCTCTTAAGGCATCAACGGAGGCACAAATGGAGACTCCAAGGTAGACCAGGTCTCACTCACTCACAGTGGCCTTTGGAAGCACTGCAAGACTCTTTTGGGGGCTGGTGAGATGGCTCAGTGGGTAAGAGCACCCGACTGCTCTGCCGAAGGTCCGGAGTTCAAATCCCAGCAACCACATGGTGGCTCACAACCATCCGTAACAAGACCTGGCGCCCTCTTCTGGAGTGTCTGAAGACAGCTACAGTGTACTTACATATAATAAATAAATCTTTAAAAAAAAAAAAAAAAGACTCTTTTGGGCCCCCCTGTGACAGAGTCCCAAGCAACTCCTGAGGCAGGGCTCTGCTCACTGCAGACATGAAGAGATTAAAGCTATTGTCTTGTCCCCAGTTCCCTTACAGGGGCATAGCTGACCAACTGTGCCCCCCTTCTTGGCCCAGGCACCCACACTAGAGGCCACCAGTTTCCTGCCCTCCCTAGCCAGGAAATGAGGATGACACAGTCTAGGGACGTGGGCAGCCTGAGTGGACGTACTGTGAAGACAGCAGGGACTGTGGACAACAGGAGAGACCAAAGGCCTGGCCTGTATACTGCGTGGGTGCTGATGCTGGGGCTTGCACAGGAAGTCAGGCTTCCTGGAGATATATTTGAATCAGGGTCTGCCTGGTTCCTAGAGAAGGTAGTCCCAAGCCACTGGGGCAGAAAGCAATGGGCTGAACTCTGCAGGTCACTCTTCACGGAACCTGGGAAACACCCTCGTCTATTCTCTAGCATATTCTAGGTGGCCACGTCCTGAGCCTGTGGCTCTGGGGGACAGCCTGGCAACAGGTCCCAGCTGTCAGCCAGGGCCACCTCTAGCAGGGAAGTCTTCATTATGCAGCTAACCCTCGTCCAGTGAGGGCCTCTCTTGGCCTTCACTGTTACTCTGAGGTGTGGCAGAGCTCTCTCAGCAGAGAGCCTCCTCAGCTCAACAAGACAGTCTGTGGATGGCAGCACAGGAAGAGGAAGCCAGAGGTACAGCCCGAGCCAGGGTACAGGGACCCTTACCTCAACTTACCAATATTTCTCCTTGTTTATGTCAGGTTGGGGACATGAGATGACTTGCTGCCACCCCTGGGCCCCAAAGCCCTGGATGGAGCAGGGTCAGGACAACCAGCTGGACAGAGGTTCCATCCAGGTTTTTTTTTTCTTTTTAAAAAATGATTTATTTTTATTTTACATGTATTGGTGTTTTGCCTACTGTATGTGTGAAAGTGTCAGGTGTCCTGGAGCTGGAGTTACAGACAGCTGTGGGCTGAACCAAGGTTCTCAGGAGGGGTAGCCGTTGCTCCTAACTGCTGGGCCATCTCTCCAGCTCGTTACTTTCTAATGGAAAGATGAGATTATTTTAAGGTAGCCATGAAGATAAAGTTACCAAGGAACCAGTGATAAGCAGGAAGAGGATGTGTGGACCATGTGTGGCTGATGTCTTGCCTGCTCATCAACTGGCTGAGGTCCTGAAAGCTGTGATGTCTTGCCTCTTGTGCCCTTCTCACCAAGGTGGGCAGACAACGGGGCCCAGAGAGATTCTATAGTTGGCACCATGGGCAGTAAGTGCCTGGAGCCTAGAGCCTGGAGCCAGGGGCAGCATCCACAGTGGTCCCCAAGGTCAGGGCTGGGGGTGGGGGCTGCCTGGGCAGAACACTTCTCAAGATCTGGGACAGTAAAGTATGGGGCGGAGGGGGGCACTGGTCCTCTAGGCTCAGCTGCCCACAGTGTGCTGAGAGGAGGAAGGGGAGGAGGGGAGACCAACAGAATTAGCATGGTTACCCTGAAAGAACCAGTGTGGAGGAGGGGGCCCAGGGCCTCACTGCCCAGGAACCAGGGCACAATCTGCAGAGGCAGGAAGTGGCCTTGCTGCCCTGGGGCCAAAACTTCAGGGAGCGTGGGCTCTGAAGTGGCCTCTGCCAGTCCCTCGGCCTGAGGTCTCTTAGCTGTAGCCACGGCTCAAAATGCTTTCTCCTTCCCAGACCTGTGATCCCAGATATAGCCTTAAAGATCAATAGGTGTTAATGTGCTAGGTCCTGTGACCTTGCCCCACAGGAGAGGCAGGAGCAAGGCTTGGGGGAGTGCATGCTGCAGTCCAAAGTTCTCTGAAGGGATGACTTAAAACTGGAGGTCTGCGCTTCAGGGCTCCGGTGGCCAGGTAAGCCAGGGTTGCCCAGGACCAGTGTCCCACGCTTTAGCCACATGTTGTTTAGAAGCTACCCCCTATGTCCCAGTTCAGGGGAGACCAGGCCATCTTGGCATTCAACTCTGGAAGGCCTGTCTTGCTGGGACCCAGCAACTCCGGTGTGGGGTAGTGTGTGTGAGCAGTATACTCCACTGGGCCCAGTGGAATGTAGAAACTGTAGCACATACCCTGGGCAAGATGGATGAACGTGCTCTGCTGTAGCCCCGGGTGTGCTTCAACTTGCCTCCATACTCCCCCAAGAGACCCCAGGGCTGGAGGCTGTACTCTTTGGCTATGGGCACAAGTAGCCCACAATAGAGCCCTGGAGACACTTCTGCCAGCCTGTTGGTACTTCACACTGCCCTAGCCCGCCCCAGCTGCTCTAGCCTCTTACCATGTCCACAGCTACCTTCATGGCCTCCTGCAGCCCAAAGAGCTTCCCGGCCACCAGGTACACCCCGCTGGTCCACACAGCACAGGCCTCATGGACCCAGTGTTCCTGGGTGTCCCCACCAGGTTCTGTAGGGGCCTCTTTGCTGCATTCATGTTTGCGGCTCTTGTCAGCCGGGGCCACCTCCTCACCCCCGTCCCCCTGACCATCACAGCAATAGCAACTCTGCAGTCGCCGTGACAGGCCCCGGGCACTGGTGCGCAGGGGCCCCTGCTTGGCAGGGTCAGCTGGGCCATCGGGCCTGGACAGTCTCCCCAGGGCCGTGGGGGTAGTGATAGTGGCTGTGGTAGGGGCGGCAGCAGTGGTGCTGGCTGAACATTCCAGGCCTTTGAGTGTTCTCTCGAGAGGCAGAGAGGCCTCCTCCAAGGTGCCCTCCAGCCGCGCCTTCTCCTTGAGTTTTGGCTTCTTTTTGGGGAGGCAGTGTTCAGGGTAGTAGGGGCCACAGAGGTCCCCAAGGTCCTTGAAATTGGCTGGGTTTTGGCAGAGGCAGCAGACAAGGCAAGAGGTACTTAGGGCCTTAGACACCACAGGCCCCAGATGCATGGTGGAGGAGAGGGGCAGGGAGGGCCTCTGCTGCAGCACAGAGCCTCCAGGGAATGTGGTCAGAGAAGCCCCAGCTGGTTCTAAGGAGGAGGAAGAGGTGGAGGAGGAGGCAGCAGAGGAGGATGGCTTCCAGTGAGGTTTCGGCTCATCCCCTGGGGAGTTGACGACAGTGCATATGGTGGTGTACGCATCTCGCTTCTCCACCCGCACAAAAGGTGAGAAGGCTGGGGTGCGGCTGTCTGCCCGCAGCCTTTTGCAAGAGGAAATGTATTTGAGTCGGATTTCAGGCTCTGCAGGATCCAGGGGCAGTACCTGCTGCTGCCTTCTCCGAGTGGCACGTCCCTTACAGGGTGAAGCGTGGGCGGTCTTCCCCCGGCCGCGGCTGAGGCGCTTCCGCTTGGAATAGCTGCTGTAGCTGGCTTGGCCCGGCTGCTTCTGCGCCCTCGTCTGGGGCTGGCAGGGCCGGCCTTCGGGGGGCTGGGAGGCCGGTCCCAGCTCCTCTGTCTTTGGCTTCTTGCCTCCTCCACTGGAGTTGTCCTCACCTCCGCCCTGAGTGCTGCTGGCCCTGTCGTGGGGAGCGAGGAGCAGAGGCTGGCCCGGACACGGCCGCTTCTCCAACGGACCTTTGGAGGGTCCCAAGGCCCCAGTCCTGCCTTTCCGGCTCCTTTTCTTCGGTGCCCGGGCAGTCCCTAGTGATGGCAGGGTCTCCGGGGACATGAAGGCCTCAACTTTGGGGCAGTCAGCAGCAGAGGACAGCTTCTTACTGTTCAAGAGTTTACCTTTTAGGGACCTGCTGGCTGGGTTCCTGCACAATGGGTCAGCTCCGGAAGCTGCTGGTAGCATTTGCCCCATTCCTCCTAAACCCTCTTCCGCCCCGGCTGGACTGCCCCCTGGACGTCTCTCAGGCAGGGCTGGGCTCCGGGGTGTCCCAGGAGGGGCTCCCGCCACTCTGCATGCGAGTTTCTTGAGACCAGGTGAGGTGATCTTCTGCACTATGGCCTCCAGCTTGAGGCCGCGGCCCTTTCGCGGTGGCAGCACCTTGGTCCTCACAGCACTGGGCAGGGATGACTGTGTAGACAACCCCATGCATGCAGCAGGTGGCTCCAAGGGTGGGGGTGGGGGTGGCTCCCCACTACCCCTGGGTCTGGCCCTCTGGGGTGAGGCCATCCTCCGTAAGAGGCCAGGGGAACTCTCAGCCCTCTCCTCCCTCCCATCTCCCCCACTTCCATTGTTGCTTCTCAGGATGAGGCTCCGTTTTTTGGTGGGGACAGGTGCCATGAAAGACGACTTCCTCTTGAGCGTGTGGAGAGGCCGATCTGAAAGCTTGCTTCCTGTACCAGGCTTGGGTACTTTGACCCGCTGGCTCATCCGACCTTCCTTCTGGGGCCCACTGGAGACCTTGAACGCAGTGGGTAAATGGTTGTTAGCAGGGAGCTTCTTGGTGGCACGACAGTCTGGGATCCGGCTCTCCGAGGGCCGCCGCCGTTTGGCATGGAAGACCTGCTGGGGTTTGGTGCGAGACCGGAGGACCATGGAGCGCTGGTCCTTGCCAGGCATGCTGGGAGAGTCTGGCTCCTTGGTCTTGGAGCCCACGGGGCTGCTGTCTGAGGCAACAGGCAGGGCAGCAGGGTTGCTGGGGCTGGATGCAGCCTTGGGTGATGGTTTTCCGACCCGCTTGCCAGACTTGAAGGCAGCTCGCTGCTTACCTCCCAGTTTGTCGGGAGGCGTAGGGGTGGTAGTCAGGCCCGGAGGTCCAGGAGTTTGGGGCTCACTCAGAGCTGTAAGCGAGCGGGTACACATTCTGGGGAGCCCTTCTGACAGCCCCCGGCCTGGGGCTCCAGCCCCCTCGGCCTGTCCCTGTGGGGGCCCCGTGCAAGACTCTGGGAGCAAGAGGTCTTTGGGAAGTGCTGGCACCCTGCACGGAGAGTCTTCAGCCTCAGGCAGCCCCCGGTGTACTCGCCGGCTCCGTAAGCTCTTACCCCGTGGCACAGGCTCTTTCTTAGCAATGGGCCCCTCAGGTACGGCAGGCTTGTTAGGCTTCGGGGCCAAGGAGCCTTGTGAGGTGCCGGAACTACCTGGAGCCCTCTCCATCTCCGGCCCTTCTTCTCCCGGCTTCATGTGTGACAGAGAAGATTCAAACCAGCTCTGAACCTTTGATTGGGCACCCACAGAGGGGCCCAGTAGGACAGCAGGCTCCCCGGAGAGGTGACACGGAGAGACCCAGCCAACCTTGGTGTCCAGCGCCTCCTCTGCCTCCTCCTTGGTGCACATCAGCGGGGCCTTTGGGGACAGCGGGTCCTGCAGGCTGGGCCTCTGCTCAGGGCTCCCCAGCAGTTCACACAGAGAAGAGTACTCCTCTTCAGCTTCCAGGTCCTCCTTCCTGCCAGGGGGCGGCAACAGTGGCAGGTCCCCAAAGTCAGTGGAAGAACAGCAATGGCGGCTCTCCTCCAGCCACTGGTCGGCCTTGGCCACCTCGGGGCACTGCAGCAACCCACCCACCTCCTCTTTCACCCCCTCTGCCTCCTGCTGTTTGAAGTCCCCGGACAGTGCGGCTGCCGGCTTCCCGATGGCATGATCCTCCTGGAAGCCCATGCAAGCAGAGGCCTCGTGTGCATCTGCCTTGCCCACGCTGTCTGAGGCTTTTGCACCCTGTTCCAAGCCCTTGGTAAGCTCACCAGGGTGGAGGCCCCAACGAGGACAAGCATCGCCCAGGTTCTCCTCTGGCCAGGCAAAGGGGTTGGCACCATCCACCGAGCTGGCAGTGGGTGTATCTGGAAAGCAGTCAAATGCTGCTGTGGTGGGGTCAGGAGTGGCAGTCCCTAGCAAAGGCTTGGTGCCGAAGGACAGGGGACTGCTTGTTTTCTTCGGGTCAGTGGTGGCAAAGGCCACAGAGGGGTCTTCAAACAGCCCCGGGCTGAAGTCCTTGGTGCTGCCACCCTTGTCCAGCTGCAAGGGCTCAGGGAGGGTCTCCGGCTCCCCTGGCTGTGACCATGAAGTCTTTGCCACAGTGTCCAGGCAGGTGCCATGGTTCTCCAGTGAGAAGGGTGGCTTGCCATTGTCCTTGGGCAGGCTGGAAGCCTCAGCCCAGGCCTTGTCAGCCTTCTCAACAATGGCTTCCTGCAGTCCCAGGATCTCGGAGGCCAGATCTTCCTGTGCCAGGGCACTGAGCAGCAGGCGCGGGCAGTCCCGCTCGCCTGCGACAAATTTGGAGAAGCTGTCCAGGGGCAGAGTACTGTGCAGGCTCTGGAAAGAGTCGTCGGACTTGGTGGACATGTCATCAGGTGAGGTCACAGAACAGGTGGACACAGACTCAGGCTTAGCCTTGGAGTTGCTGTTGACCCTGGCGGGGCTGCCCCGGGCCTGGCTGCAGTAGAGGAAGCTGCGTTCTAGCGGGTCCTCGGAGCCACTCAGGTAGTCAGTGTCCTGTGGCTCAGCATGGGTGGACTGTGGCGTGCTGCTCGGCGGCTCAGACAGTGGTGTGCCCGCTGGCTCAGCTGAGTAGCCGCTGCCCTCAGGGCTACAGTGCTGGCTTTTGTGCTGCTCTGGAGTCCTGGACACAAGGCTCTTGACCCCTTTCTTCTGTGGCATGGTAGCTTTGGACAGCAAGAGCTGCTGCACGGTGTTGGAGATGTTTTCCACCTGGGAGGTGAGCGCTGTGAGGCTCTGCAGGCTGAGGTCTGAGAGCAAGTTGTCAGGGAGCTTTTCCTTCTGCAGGGGCTTGCAGTTGCCTGCCTGGGGGTCCACAGAGCTGGCAGCATCTGTTGGGGACGGGTTAAGCAGGGGCATAAAGTGGCTGTGGTCTGTGATGCCTGTGGGGAAGGCCCCAGTACTAAGCGGCTGCTGGCTATAGGGGAAGTTCTCCAGATTGGGCATCAGTGGTGACGGGGTGGAGCTATAGGAAGGGGAGCGACCCACAGACCGTGCAGGGGAGTGGCTGGAGCTCGGGCTGAACGTCTGGTAATACTGCTCTGGAGTCCTGACAGCTGTGTCCGGGGGACAGTAGCCCTGGCCTTGCTGTCCATAGTGTTGGTACTTGGCGAGGTTCTGGTAGTGGAGTGTTTCCTGGGTGTGGTGCCGGCCTTGAAGTGCTTGCTGCTGTTGCTCGTAGCCAAGGCGGCCAGGCTGGTAAGCGTGAAGATTCTGGACCCGTTGCCCTGGAGCCAGGCTCGCATTGGCACTCATCGGCCTATCATGAGGCTGGGCAGATGGTGCTGTGCAGCTCTTGTAGGAGTGGGCCCCCTGCCCACCACCCTGCACTGTTGGGGCATAAGTGGAGGAGGTAGGGAAGGACTGGGAATGCTGGGGAAAGTGGCTGCCCTGGGGGAAGGGCAGAGGGGAGGCAAGGTCGTTCTGTGGTTTCTGCCTTTGGAGTTTGGGGTAAGCCAGGGGCTGCTGAGGCTGTGGTGGTGGGACATGCAGGCTGTGAGTCCGGAAGGGAAGCTGGGGGCCCTGCTCAGGGTACTGCCTGTTTGGAGGAGGCACAACTGTCTTCTTCATCAGGTTCTCCTCATACTTGCTCACTGCCCCGGGCAGAGGCTGTGGCTGAGGAGGCGGTGGCTGAGGGCCCCCCCAGGTCTGAAGACCTTCCTCGGCAGAGTAGCGCCCTGGGTAGGGGCTGCTGTCTTGAACATAGCTGGGGAAAGCTGGCCTCCCCTGCAGGGATTTGCTGCCTCGGTGGTACTTGTCTGCAGCTGCCGTGGCCACCGTGCCAGAAGGTGTACCAGTGCCACCCTCATAGCCTGTATAGGGCTGAGGGCTGTAGTAGTCCTTGGCCAGCAGCCTCTGCCGATCACAGCTTAGCCCAGCCTGACCCGGCTGCCTGTAGTTCTCCAGGCGCGATGTCTCCTGGGAGGTCTGTGGGTAGTTTTGCTGTTTGCCATGGAAACCACACCTTTCTCGAAAAGACTGCATGACTCGGGCTGGTTATCTGTGAAGAGAAAGGATGGTGCAGAGGGGAAACAATTCAGACGGGCCATGGTTTGCTTGCTGCCTCAGTCAGCATACCTCCCTCCCGGCACCCTCCCACCAGCTCTGCCTGCACATACTGACAGCCTCTGGGTCTGAGAGGTATGCTCTAAAATCCTGCTTCTACAGTGAGCTCCCGCTGAAATGGACAGTCCAAACAGGCTGCACAGACCAAGTCACAATGAATGGCCACTCCAGGCCTCTCTTGCCAGCTCCTCCTCTCTATCAGCTCGTCTGTACTACCACGCCCAGCCCTTGTAGACAGCTCAAAATCATTTAGCAGAGCAATTCCACTGTTCCCTGGGGCCCTGCTGGATCCCATCATCTTACTCTTTGTGTAGCTGTACCTAAGCGTGACTCAGCCACACTGGACACCCGTGAGGACCCCTCCCCAATTGGGGAGAGGTGGCTTTCCAGGCCACTGTAACTGCACATACATGAATCCACACATGTACAAAGGACCTATCAGGCACATGTCCATGCACGCTCACACACGCCTCCCCTGTAGTGCCATCTGGACTCTGTCCCCTCTGGCAGATGTTGACTGGGGGCTGCTAAGCATCCCCTCCCTGGACTCCTGGGAGTGAAGGATGATAGCACCTGCCTCCTGTTCTTGGTATCATAGGTGCATAAACAGATTATGCAGTCCAGAGTGTGGGGATGCATACTAATAGGGGACAAAGACACAGTCCCCTGGCCACTGGAGAGCAGCACACGACTCTTCCCGTTCTCTGTCCCTCCCCAATGAGCTCCTCCCAACTTTCCCAGGTCAGGGATGGTACAGACAGCACTGATATGGAAGGCAGGGGCAGGTAGACCAGGGGCTTTTGTGGAGTCACAATCCAGGCTTGGCTATCTCGGCTGGTTTCCTTCAACTGATTGGCTTTGGCTACCCCAGAAAATCCTCAGTGGTGAAAAACAGGAATGCCCCCAAGCTTTGGAGAAATCACAAAGAAGGCTGACTATTGGCACCACATCCCACAGATTCAGGGTTTACCCAGCCACCACGCAGGGTGAAGGCAGGGTGTTCAAGTTCTCTGGGTCTGAGCAGCCCAAGCCTCTAGGAAGGGACAGTTCTTGTCCCAAAACACACTAAGATGGAGGTGTGGCCTGCCATAGACCACAAAGGTGTCAGGGGTTTGAATGTGGGGGAGGAGAGGTATGTGCCTCCCAGGGACAGGAGTGAGAGCTATTGGAAGGGAGATCCAGCCTCCCTTTAGTCTGGATCCCACAAAGGCGCTTTCCTTCCTTTGTCTGGGAACTGACCCAAGGGAGGGAGGTGAAAGAGCTCCATCCAGTTGAACAGGGCACTCCCAGGCAGCCAGAGCCTCCAGAGCTCAGAGCAGTAGGGCTGACCCAGCTGACAACTTTCTTCTTCTCCAGATTGTTAAAGCTTTCTGCCTATCCCATCCCCATCAGCACATGTCTCTAGCCCCTCACTAGGACAGTGCCTACCTGCCCTTTGGATGAAACACCAAGTGGTGCCTGCCATTCCAGAAGGGCTGGAGGCAGGGCAGCCTGGTGCCTCCTGCCCCACCTTCCCAGAGCAGACTCTGGATGCGGGGGTTGGGGAGGAGGGGAGATGCCACGCCTGCTCAGGATGGCTGCTGGGTCATTTCTAAGACCAGGACACAAAATGCCAGCTCCCTGCCCTCCCTGGGTGTGTGTTTATAAGCCAAGAACGCACAAACCCGGTCTGCTCTGAAGGCTACATCTGCCTCCCTCATATATCTGCACAAATTACATTTCGGTTTTTATTAGTCCCAGATCACTCTCATTTCCTGCTGAGTGTCCTGTGGATATCATTAACATTTCTACGGCTGGAGTTGTGTGTGTGTGTGTGTGTATCCCTGCAATACATTCCCCAAAATGCAATGCATTACCAGAGACATCATCTAAAGAGGGGAGCCATGAACAGTGTCCCCTCCCTGCCTGCTCTGTCCCTGCCCCATCTAATCAGTCCAGCTGCTATGCCTTTTAATTTCCCCACACAGGATTACAGGCCAGCTTCCCGATGCACACAGGCAGCTGGATGTGGAAAGCATCTATCTCTAAGAAAAGACAGTTCAATTAAAATCTCAGAGGCCCAGGGCCTGTTGGAGGACACAGGCAGAAACATGTGCCCCAGCACCACCCTCCAACCCTGGCAGAGGGAGGGACAGAAACAAAGGCTCAGGCATGGTGGCATCCTAGCTGCTAGCTACAGAGGTACTGCTGGCTCTGCCAGCAGAAAATAGGTGCTGCCTCTTTAAGACTTGCAGCGGGCTCTGTTGTTATTAATTATTGTGATTATGATTATTTTTCAAGAGCACCAGGAAAGGACATGGAAGGGATGAGAAGCAGATAGTGAAGGACTGGTATGGGCAGCATCAGGAGAGCAGTTGTAAGAATGAATACCCCATAGGTGATAGTGACCTTTCAACACGGAGGGAAGAAGCTGAAATGGCTGGATTAATAGCAGTAAGGTTTGAGAAGGGAACCTTAACCTTGCCCCAGCTTCTGCTCCTCCCCCTTCTCCTGGGAACTTGCCAAGGCTTCCCCTCAACCAGCTTGGCAGAATCTGGCACACAGCTGATGGGAATCCAGAGCAGCCCTCATTGCCCTAGGGACATGAATACTCCACCCCTGTAACCACTGGTTACTCTAGACACTGGATGAAGAGTGTACCAGGCTCAACAAGGGCAGAGCTTCGTGGACTCTGGTGGTGCTTGCAACCAGGATGAACCTCCTTTGACATTCCAGCAGCCAAGGATGGCAAGCCATCAACACAGCCATCAAAGAGTTCACTGAAGGAATAGTGAGGCTGAGCCTCAGGCACAGCCTTCTCCCAAAGACTGTGTGTGTGTGTGCTAGCCACTGATAAAACTGGACTTTTTGTTTTATCTTGTCCTTTCTACTACTAAAGGTGACGTTAATAGGGGTAGAGGAATTGTTTGCTAGCTGAACATTGAAGATCAAACCCCTCTTCTGTACCTCACACCAGAAAGTCCCACCCTGAGAGGGTGTCTTAGTATGACAGCAAGAATACAGAGCTGAGTTTAGGACAGACAAATATATGCCTATGTGCCCCTCTACAGCAGGCCTGACCCTGCCTGCAAGCCTGGCTCTATATTTCTGTGCTACTAGGGACAAACCCAGGGCCTTTAACTTGCTAAGCAAGGTCTACCACTGAGCTGTACCCTAGTTCTCAGCAGGCAATCCTACCTATAGTAGTTGACCAGCCTCTAGTGGAGGGTTGTTAGTCCCACAGGCTCATCAGGCCCAAGAGTGAGCCCTACCAGTGAGATGGTATACACTGTGGGCCTTGTAGGAATGTTACCCTGAGGGAAAAGGGGGACAGGTGGGAAGATGCACATTCCCTCTTCACTAGCAGTCCCCAGTCACTGGCCCTCCCACCTCGCCAGAGTTGTTTATAACCTGATTGGTAGCTTAGGAAAAATTGAAAGTTTAACCCACTCAAGGCCTGAGAACCAGAAAGGGGGTATTTATGGGGCCCAGGAAGCCTGGAAAAAGACAGATGTTCATGGAGCAGTGGGTAGGTGAGACCCCAAGGGTCTCCCCATCTGTTATGGATGAAGAATAAATATTAAGACTTGGAAGCTGGGAGAGGCTCAGTAGGAGGGCTTGCTGTACAAGCTTGAGGACCTGAGTATGGAACCCCAGCATCCATGCAAAAAAAGCTGGACAAAGCAGGGTGAGCCTGTAACCCTAGCAACAAGGGGAGGTGGATGGGGAAGAAGAGGAGAAAACAGGTATTGCATGATCTTGCAGGCTAGCTAGCTTGGGGGCAGCGAGACTGTCTAAAAGGAATGAGACAAAAATCAATCGGCAGAAGGTATCAGAGGTCTCTGTTAGTTTTTAGGGCTGAGCCTGTCTGGGAAGCAGGGATGAATCTTCATGGAACCCACAAGAGCAGTCAGACCCCACTGGCCTTTGAGACTACGCTAAACTTCTTGGGCTAGGAGCTAGCATCAGGAAGAGGCTGAAGGATCTGACAGCTCTACCCCAAAGCTACCCCAAAGCACAGCTTCTCAAGACCACCCCATGTTGGTAACATCTTCTTTACACTACCTCTCCCAACAGGAGGAGGGGTCCTGAGTAGACAGAGGCAGGCGGAGAGATAAGAAGTAGCAGATACAAGACAGGGTTGTGGTTCAGGCTTTTTAGAAGACTTGCCAGACAGTATCTCCATCACTGAAGTAGAAAATTAGCAGGATATAGTGGCATAAATCTATGATCCTAGCATTTGGAATCTGAAGCAAGGGGATCATATCTCAAGTTCAGGACCAGTCTGGCAGGTTAGGCATAGAGCTCAGTGGTAGAGTATTTGCCTAGCATTCATGAGCCTTTAAATTCAGTTACCAAACACTGCAACAAGCCAGCCTGGGCAACACAGGGGGAAAAAATGGACCCAGGATCTTCTAAGGCTGGGGACCTAAGAGGCTGAATCTGAGTTCTCTAGACTTATTGTCCCTACCATGCTAGGGCACTGGAGTGAGATGCAACACCATGGCATTGACCCTGGCCGCACCAGTTCTTTCTTAGACACAGCCCTCAGCATCTCTTACTAGGATGCAGCAGGTCACAGCTGATGCCCTCAGTGGCAGGGGCCCATAGTCCAGCTGGCCCTGTGCCCACCATCAGGGCTGTCTTCTCTGTTGCCACCTCAGCTGCTACTCGTCTTCACCGATCTCCTGTGGCTACTGTGGGCCATTTTATTGACCGCTCACTGTCTAAATAAGGAGAAACATAAAGGCCAACTACGAAGAAAGCAGGCCCCGTCCATCATGTCCAGCTCAGGCTAGCCTGCCCTCACAGATGCCACCCACAGGCAGGGTCTAAAGACCGGGGTCTGGCTAGAGGGAGCTCACAGGGGTTCCCAGGCTGCTTGGGTTGGTCCACACTCCAAGCCCCAGTAGTGCTATCCTTACAGAAAGCTGAACTCATCAGGACAGCTTGTCCTCTCCACTCCATGCTCCCAGAAGGACCAGGGTTTACCTTACTTGTTGAAGAAGCAGAAAAGAAGTGCCAAGCTAGTAGCAGGCTGTCTAAATGCCACTAGGCTTTGACCTTGGGCAAGTCTTTCACCTCCATGGGCCTCAAGGCCTGTGCCAGTTGTCCCTTTTGCTAGGAAAACCATTCCCAGACACCCATGCAACTCTGCTGTGTCCCTGTTATCATTGTATTTAAAATGACACCCCTTGGGCTTCCTTCTAGTTCTTCAAAGCACTTACCTTTGGCCTCATTGCCAGTCTCCTCTCGAATGAAAAAAGTTCCATAAGAGCAGGGATTTTTGCCTATTTTATTCATAGCCATGTCCCCATTGCCCAGAACAATAAATATTTATTAAATGAATCATGCTCCAAATGTCACATTAACCCTGTGAAACTAAATCCAGACTAAGAAGTCAGCTGATAAGATACAAGGTATTTGGGCAGAGTGAGAGGCATAAGCTAGGTAGGGCCACAGGTCTGCTTCATACTTTAAACACAGACCTGTTCTTAAGGATGGACGAAGAGTCCACTTCGGGGTACTGTACTCAGATGGGGGTTGGAGGCAGCTGTACACACTGGTCCCAAGCAAAGTGGGGGGAGAATGTGCCAGAGCAGAGAGCCTTTGCTTCGAGAGGTTACAAGTCAGAAATGCACAGTAGGGACGTTTTTTCATTTGCAAAAATGTTACCAGGGCTGGCAAGATATAATGGCTTAGTGATCAACTTCCATCCCTGAAACCCACAGTAGAGAGCACTAGCTCCTGGAAGTTGTTCTTACACACACACACACACACACACACACACACAGACCCAAAAAAAAAAGTTAGCAACCAAGTCTCAAGGGTTTTATTGTTGTTATTTAAAGCAGGGCAAAGTTCAAAAGGACCATCGGTGGGTTTTCACTTGACCATCAGCCCCAGGTGTCAAAGACTGACAAAGCGGACACACACACCCATGCACTTTAGCTCTTGGCTTCTTGGGCTGGGGACTTGGGTATCCAATGCAACAAGGAGTACCTAGATGTTCTCTGGCTCCAGAGCAGCAGGCCTTGGTAGGTAGGTAGCATCATGGCCCAGGCAAACACTGAAGTAAAAGGTGAGAGGCCTGGGTGCAGGAAGGAGCTCAAGAGCTAGAGGTAGGAGTGTGGAGTGAGCATGGCTTGTAGAGGTGGTGTAGGAAGTGCCCTGTAACATTCCACAAGAGATAGGTAAGGCCCACCCCTCCCCCCTCCTGGGACCCCTGCCAAGCTCCCATGTGGGGTTCATGACAGCAGTAATTACATAATTAATGGTACAATGAGCTGCCTCCTAAGGATAAGAGCCTAAAGGTAGGGACTTCAGTGTTTGCTCTTAAGCGCCAAAGCCCTACTCTGGCCCCAGAGTTGCCCCTATAAAAATTGCTCTGATGGTGACCAAGTGGGACAGAGGGACACTACTGGCTTTGTGCTTATCACAGTATTTATTCTTTATCACAGCCTCTGAGGGTGAGGGCCACAGAGCAGTTTCATGAGTGGGTGAGGGAGTTGGTGGGCAGAACAAAAACTATCTAACTAGGAACGAACAGCGGAGTCTGCACTCTTTCCTCTGCAGCCTTTCCTGTCGGTGCCCACTGGCTCTTGAGCCCAGTTTGGCTCAGCAAAGCGTCCAGGTGGAGAGCGAGCAGAGCGCAGAGCTGAGGTTCCAGGGGATGTGGGCTGTGTGTGTAGCTTAAGTCGCAGTGAACTGCCAAGGTATCGCTGAAGGCCACCCAGGGGCAGGAAGAAGGAAAAAAAATGAAGGAAGCAAGTGGCTGCCCTCTGGAAGCTTCCAGAACAAACTCCCTCCTACAGCCGCTACTGCCTACCTACCTACCGTGGTCCAGTTCTGAGTTTGGCTGCTAGAGCCAGTGGTCAGGGTACCCAGGCACTTTCATAGCAGCTCTTCCTGTGTGCTCATGGGGACTCTAGGTCTGCTCTCCCAGTGGTAGCCGCGGAGGGTCTCTGGCTCATTACAGACAGTCCTGTCTGCAACCTCCTCGGAAGACAGTTTGGCATGGAAAAGCAACCAGCCCCAGGAACTGGGCACATTCTTCCTCAACACTCCAATCCCAAACTCGAAGCGATCAATGAAAATCCAGAGAGAATCAGTAAGTTGTCCACCAGGTTCAGCAGTTACGTGCCCCAAATGCCTCTCTGTCACACAGAAACAGAGAACATGGCTTTCCTACTGTATAGCCCAGCAGGGAAAGATCTTGCTGCCTCCAGGAGTCTGGGTAGAACCTCCCCTGCTGCTTGCCCCAAGGGCTTCTCACTGCAGCAAGCTGACAGCCCAGGAGGTGCAGCCCTGGCCCCTTCTCAGTGCGGGTTCCATATGGGGGAGCAGGGCACTGAAGCCCCTCCTGCACCCGCCCCCAGGGGAGGAAGCCGCCTGTCAGGCCGCCTCGGCGTGTCAAATCCTCTTGCTGCCTAATTGTGAGACGGCGGCGTTTAAAGAAACGCTTTTCTGGCCGCCTGCCACACCGCAAACTGCTTGGTATAATTTTATTATTAAGGAGAGAGAAAAAGAGAAGGGGCTGGAGGAGAGAGAAAGGGGAGAGCAGAGGAAATTGCTTCGTCCAAGTCAGCTGGTGGAGTATTCCGCTCAACGTGAAAGCGGGGACAGCTTTCCAGTTGGCAAGCTGACTCCGTTAATTGCGCATTCAGTCTCTACTTAGGGTAATTGGAACGGAGCGGGGCCTAGCTCTGACAATTAGGGTCTGCGACTAGGCCATTAACCCTTTCCGCAACCAGCCCCCGCCCCATCGACACCAGGCGGGGAAGGGCGCGGGCGAGGACCCCACATTGAGGTGTGGGCTGCAGCAGGGTACTCTGCCTAGGGCGCGGCGCAGAGGGTGGGGTCTGCGGCCTCTCCGCCGCTGCTACAGATGTTTCGGCCATGTAAGACAAAGGCAGAGCGCGGCTGTCGCCGGGAGAAAATCCGCAGGACTCCCTCAGGGGCAGGTAAAATTTCACCTTCCATTGGTATTCCCCTCCCCCTCCTTGTCTCCCGGCCTTCCGCCAATCCGGAGAGGGCCACCAAAGACGCCGCGACGCCTCCTCCGCAGCCCAACCCACTGACCCCAGCAAGGTCACGGCGACCTCCCGCACACCCGCCCGTCCTAAGCCACAGATCCGCAGGGACTGTGGGCGCCTAGAGAGGAAGGGGGCGCTGCGCTTGCCACGAGGCAAAGGCAGCCAAGATGCTCCCCGCCTCCCTCCCGCCTGCACCCGGACCTGGGGGCGGCCCCCCAGCCTCCATCATTCATTTTCCTGATTCCCGCTGTAGCCGCCCTCGGAAGTCAGCCGAGTGAAGCAGCTGTTCCTTGCACACTCCACTTGACCAAAGATGATGATAAATGAGGCCAGAGCTGCGTCAGGGACGCGGCTGCAAGGGCCGTGCAGGGAGGAAAGTGGGGGTCTATAGTCCCTTCGCCCCGTTCGGCTAAGTGCGCGCCGGCGAAATTGCGTGTGAGCTCTCCCCACCCCCGCCCCGCAGACCTTCCCGCAGGTCCGCATCCTTCCCCGAACGCTGGGGTCCCCGCGGCGTCCTCGCCTCCGCCCCCAGTCCGCGCGCCCCAAACCTATTAACGCTCGTAAATAATGAATAAAGGAGTGCTTCCTACAGCCGCTCTGGGTGCGGGAGGGGCACAGCCAGAAGCGTGAGGCTGGGGAGATCGCCGCGGGCCGGACCGAGGGGCTTGGGCGCGCGGCCCCGCACACGTGCAGCCGTGGCGTGCAGGCAGCACCCCGCCCGGCGGCGGAGGAGGGGAATCCCGCGCTGCCCTCCCCAACGCCACCTCCCCTGGAGTCCTCTGGCACCGAACGAGGCGAGAGAGTGCGCGCGAGCTTCCCAGCCGAAGAGGGTTATTTTTAACCTGCCCCCCTTTCTATATCTGCCTCGGCGATGCGCGCCCGCCCGCCCGCTCCAGCAGCCGAGGACGCGGGCTCCTCACCTCGCTCGCAGGCTCCGGACTCTGCGCCTCCCCCGGCCCGGCCCCCGCCCTTGCGCGGGCAGAGCGCCGCTACATCTCAGCCTGGAAAGGGCCGATTAGGAGCCGCGTGCCTTTCAGCTAAATATCGGAACCGGGTGGGATGGGGGCGGGGAGCCGGCGCTCGTCCCCTCGCCTCCCTCGCTCCCTCCCACCCTGCGCGGAGTGGCGGTGCGAGGCAGCTCCAGCTCCCCGCTAGCCTGAAACAGCCGGCCGGAGTACCGAGTCCCCCTGGGGTTCTCGGCCTGATCTCAACATCCTCTAGTTCACAGAAGCTGGAGTTCCCAAATGCACGGACCCTCAGGGTGCAACGGCGCCAAGCCAGGCGCTGCCACCCCCACCGCCAGTCCCCTTCCTTAAGCCACTAGACAAATAAGCCTTTTGAACAGCAATGGGCAGGTCTTGCCGGAAACTTCAAAGCAAGCCCCTTCCTGAGCCAGGGTCTGGGGACGTGCCAGGAGCACACAGGAAGCTTGCCAGATCGGTTTACTCCCTCTTGTTGGTCTGTCTAGGCTCCCCCTAGGGAGAAACCCACTTTGACTCGCCATCTTCAGACCCCTTACTTCCTCAGTATGAGGTTGCAGGAAGTTCGAGTCCGTTGTGGTTGCTCTTCTCCCAGAAAGGCCACCCACCTTAAACTTCATTCCGCCCTCTTTAGGAGCATCAGATGGGCAGCTAAGCCAGGACCAACTCCGGGATCTGACTGAGACCCTCAAATATCCTGGCGTTTTCCAGACTTTTCCTAACCCAATTCGGGGGTCTTAGGAGAAACGTTCTTTAAGGAGAAGGTGGTTAGCTGCAGCAGTCAGCAGAGAAATGGGTAGCCATCCCAGACACAGAAACCATGGAGTTAGTTCTCAACATGCTGGTCAAGACCTTGTCACGGGTCACCTAAGACCATTGGAAACCACAAATATTTATATTACGATTCACAACAGTAACAAAATTACAGTTGTAAAGTAGCAACAAAAATAGTTTTATGGCAGGGGAACGCCACAACTTGAAGAGCTGTATTAAAGGGTCCCCACACTAGGAAGGCTGAGACCAATCTCTTGAGGCTTAAGTCAGCTAGACAAAACAAAACAAAAAAAAATCCCACCTTTTGAGGGGCTGGGCTTTTGATTGGGTTCATCCTCAGGAGAGAGGCCTTGGGAGGCCAGCAGTAGCACTGCAGGTAAGTAAAGAGGCCTAGCAGGCCAGAGCACCTGGTAGAAGCAGAAGGAGGTTGATATCCTAGGGGGCTCTAGATGGGAGGGGCCTGGAAGCCAAGGTAGGTCAGGAGCAAGAAGAGGACTGGTAGCCGGGCGTGATGGCGGCGCACGCCTTTAATCCCAGCACTCAGGAGGCAGAGGCAGGTGGATTTCTGAGTTTGAGGCCAGCCTGGTCTACAAAGTGAGTTCCAGGACAGCCAGGGCTATCAGAGAAACCCTGTCTCAAAAAAACAAAAAAAAAAAAAAAAAAAAGAAGAGGACTGGTACCTCAGCAGAAACAAGGTAGTAGGGGAATGGAACACACTGGGCTAT
Organism: Mus caroli; assembly: GCF_978045245.1. Taxonomy (NCBI): domain Eukaryota; kingdom Metazoa; phylum Chordata; class Mammalia; order Rodentia; family Muridae; genus Mus; species Mus caroli. Next base: position 62,872,327 of record NW_028227268.1, read on the forward strand.
GCACCCCTCAGATCTGGAAAGTTCTTCCCATCTATCTTACTATTGAACCCTGTTCCCCACCAGAAACTGGTATTGTTTGAAGAGACCTGGAGCCACCAGAGGTCTTACTTCTTGAACTACCCTTCAAGGTGTAATGTCTCTTCTCATTTCCATTTCTGGAAATGGCTCCAAATAACAGAAAGGCTGTTCCAGATTTCACTCTTTGGGAGCCCTGAGGGCTGTGCTTCAAACTGGGCTTCCGGCTGGGGACACAGAGTGGTTCCTGAAGGTAGAAACAGATGCACTGGGCATGAAATTTCAGAACACTGGTCTTCTGGGGAGAGGGGTAGGAAGGGGGAAAGGGACCGAAGAGAAGTGTCACATGGCCAAGCCACTCTGTCAGGACTTCTTGGCATGAGTCTGGATTCTACAGATCTTTTATTCACCTGTAGACTGAATCTCATCCTGCAGCACTCTTCCAAATATGCATGGCTGTTGTGGGAAGGAAGCTGCAAACTCACTGAGGGTTAGATGTTCCTGTACAGTGCTCTGATTTTGATTTTCTGGGTTCTTGAGTCGGAGAAGTGCTGGATCTGTGGCTGCTGTCATCACAGGAGAGCTTCCATCTGTGCCATGCTGGTGGCTGCTCTGACACAAGAGAAGCACCAGCCTCAGACAGGGGGAGCTGGCAGCCCCTGCTTTAGGGGCAGCCTGGACAAAGTTCCTGAGCCCAAGTGGGAAGCTGGCTGATTACTCTCTGAACAGCCATGAAATGAGAAGGTATTTAAGAGAAGAGAACGAAGCCTGCACAACGTGTAACCGTTTGGAACGATGCCCTTGTTTCACTCAGAGTGAACACAGCACTTCAGCTCATCCCTGTGTGCTGGTTCTGTGCCCAGGCCCCCTTGGACCTTGCTTTTGACTGCATCCAACCTTTCTAGAACTCTCTCCACTGCTTCAGACCATCCTTCTAGCTCCACACAGCTAATTTGGCCTGACCCACAGATACCTCGCTCTGGAAGCTTGTGGGAGAATTCCTTATAACTGATAATGACTAGCAGATTGTTATCTATTCCAAAGGTCAGGTTCAGCCAGCCAGGATACTTCGAGAGGTCACAGGGCTTGGAGCTGTGTGAAAGATGCAATCTCCCTATATCCACCATGATGAAGCCCTGACAGTGAGTGGCTGAGGGTTCAAGTTCCAGCTCCTGTACACATACCTGGGGAAGCTTGGGCACTTAACCTCTTCATGTTTCATGCTCTTGAGTTGTAAAATATTCTAGGCATCCAACTGGCAGGGCTATTGTAAGGGGGTGAGAGGACATCTTTCCAGTCATGCCTGCCCTTCCCTACACAGACAGACCTGGCCCTGTGGGTGTTCGTCAGGATAGCACTTCCTTGACTTTCTGAGCATGTAGAGGATAGAGGCATGGTACTGTCTCGGGCTGGCTGGTGAGGCATGGGAAGAAGGGAGCCCTGATCCGGATGGGGCTGGAACAGATTAACTAGTTCTACCTCTTTGGAGCACCTTCTGGCTCTACGGATCCAAATAAAAATTCCATGTCTCCAGAGTCCCAGCCCATGTCTCCAGAGTCCCAGCCCAAAGTAGTATGTGCAAGGTCAGTCACCTGTAGCACTAAGAACCAGAGTCCCCTACATGTCCAGGCAAGGGACAGCAACAAGGGGGATAAAATTAGAAGAAAGTCAGACCTGATGGTATGAGTGAAGCTTTATCCTTTAGGCCACTGGCCACCTGCCTCCACCCCAACATGACCAAATGACACAGGCTGCACAGAGGTTACAACTTCCTATATCATACTCTTTTTGATACAAAGGACACCATGGCCCCCACAGGGCAGAGGTGGGCCTGACCACTCACTACACTGATCTTCATGGGGACAGGACAAGGGGATCCCAGAGCTGCTGTTCAAAGGTACTCTTGGGGTGTTTTTTTTTTTTTTAGGTCCTTCCTCTCCCTTCTGTGTGGCCTAGCAATGCACTTTCCTGTAATCTTTCCAACAAAACACACGTAAAACATACAGGCAGATGATGAAACCAAAGGCTCTGAACTGTGAGGCCTACTGGGGATAAGGGATCAGTTCCTACCCCTCACCTGAGCAAGTGGCGATTAAAGGAGACCATATAGACAGAGTCGTCAGGAACAGCAGAGGGCATATCTGTCCTTTTGAAAGATAAATATTGACATACTTTTTATAACAAAAGCAAAGGACTGGAAACCCCAACTGGTCTTTGCTGGCTGCAGAGGTGTGGCCAGGAAGACAGGAGCTCCTGGGCGTCACATGGGTCTGACTCTCATCTGCTCACTGCTATTCCCACCAGCAGGTTACTATCAGGATAGTTAGGCACAATGCTTGGACACAAAGGCCTAGTGGCAGTGGCCTGAGCAGGGTCCTGTCACATGTGACAACTCCAGGTGACAACCCTGGGTGGAACTGACCTGGCAGACTAGCACGAAGCCCTGCAGCCCCAGGAATGTTCTGGATAGCTTTGTGCTTCACTATGATCTAGAAGTCGCTTTTTCCAGAATGCCCTCCCGAGAGTCTTTGGAAACAAACACCAGGTACCCAAGACCCTGAGGCTGACTGACTCTGTGACCTCAGTTGAGTTACCCCACCTCTCCAAGCCTGTAATTGTCATCCTTTAAGTAGGGAGAGCAGTTAAACGTCCATATCCCAGGACTGAGCTGAGAGCCACTAAGGAACAGAAATCCCTTGCTACCATCACTATGACCGATCTCACTGACCTTCCAGGTACTGGCTCTGTTCTGAGCATCAGTCACATCCTACCTCACTTACAGATGAGGTCACAGGCACAGAAAAAGGCTTAGAGCATTTGTGTATTCAGATGAAAGTTCTAGCATTCTATAAATCATGCTTCGGTGGTGAGTGGGGCCCAGAGACAGAAAACTCTACATGTATTTAGGGTATAGGTTCCATATTTTCCGGGTGTGCCTAAACAATGTTTTCATCTCCAGAGAATCAGCAAGAACATAAGCACCCTACCTTATTAAAACAAACAAACAAACAAACAACTAAATCCCAAGAGGGCAAAGGATATCTTGGGAACAGCAAGACTTGGATTTAAATTGAACCCTAGTCCCAACTCTCTAGTCAGGGCAGGGCCTACAGAAAAGGACCTTTTTTTTTTTTTTTTTTTTTTTTCCGGTGCTGCAAGCTAACAATTTCCTTTGTGGTCACTCTCTGGCACACCTGACCTATTGTCTTCTTGGCCACTGTTCCCAACCATAGGAGCTGAGCAGACAGAGCATTTTACACACAGGGAAACTGAGCCCCATTCAAGGCTCAGAAGCTTACTTCCTGGGAGCTCTAGTCCCTCAATCCACTGACACCCTCCCATTCATACATCCAGGTATTCTCCACTCACCCATCAACTTCCCTACTGTCCACCTGTCTACCCACCACCCACCTGCCCATCCACATGCCTGCCCACCCATACGCCTGCCCAACTATGCGTCCACCTGAGAAGCAGTTCCCAAGTGTGTATTCTATGTGCATGGGTGCTAGGAACAGGCGAAGCCAGAAACAGCAAAATGATCACGTAACCCTTGCAGAAGACAGTTGAGCGCTGATGTACAGGCAAAGGCTGAACTTATTTATACCCAGGAGGCACAGGATCAGAGGGATAACCCAGAAGAAGTCCTGAGTCTTGAGAAATATGCAGGAAACACTGAGGGAAAGGGAGGCAGAGAGGAAAGGTCTGAAAATGTGGTTTCTCTAGTTAGATGTGGAAATGAGACAGGTTCAAGACCCAGAACACAAATGTGCTAAGTGACAGTGCATAGACAAAAGCAGGGGTGACAACCCTGGGTATATGTACACTGTGATTCACCGAAACTATAGTGACAGGTAAATATGGAGGCCAGTTAAGAAGAGCTGGATTATCTCCTAGAGAACAGTGATGGAGTCAGTCTACCAACCTGCCAATGCATGTCTCCAACTCAAGCCTGACTTGCAACTCTTGGTGTGCCAGAACCAGGTAGGGCCACTATCTACAGGTAACCCAGTGTATGTCTAAAGCCCAGAGAGGACAAAAGGGTCACACAGTGTGGGAATCAAATCCTACCAATCCCTCACCTCCAGCTCACCAGGCCTGCTAAAGAGAGAGACATCTGAGGCCCTCCTGGTGGTGGCCACCTTCCAAGTGTCCTCCTTGACCTCCCCGGGCATCAGTGGGAGGGAGAACCACTCGTAACATAGGGTGATTGAAGGCAGGTGCTGGGACATAAGAATGAAGTTTCCTTAGTCAATAGTTGTGTGTGCCAGCCCGCTGGGCAGCTTTAAGGGTAGATAAAAGCCCCAGCTATGCTGTGAAGGAAGGGCATCCCAGACTGGTGGGCATATGCAAGGTAAGCAGGAGCACCTGAAGATGCCACACATCCTCTGTGAGGGCCCTGCTATGTTCTGGTACCCTCCTCTTCAGATACATGCCCGTTCTCCTTACCAGGTGGGTCCTGGGGTCACACAGCCTCCAGAGCTCTTTGCCCATTTCCCCCCACAACCTTCAGAACCTCTGCCAACAAAAGATCTTCTCCCACACAAACTGCATTTAGAGACTGCCCAATTGCTGTCTCCTAAGAGACTCAAAAGCACAAATCAGGCCTCTGATGGGCATGTTTGAGTTGGGGGCAGGATGGATCAAGTTGTGGAGGCCTCACGTTTATTGAGTGAGCGAGTGAACAGGTAAGTGAATGGAGTTCTGCCCTCCAGCAAAGCCAATGGTATTTTTCTTAGCCCATGCATAACACGATTCTTTAAAAGAACATGAGAGTTTAAGAACAGACAGTTCCCAGACCCTCATCATGGTGCTTGGTCTGAGGCACTCAAGAGGGGCCTGTATCAGGCCAGGCTCCTGTCTACATGCTAGGTACCCCACCCCTAAGACCTACTTCAGAATTCTGTTCTCACCTGGGACACCACCCTTCTCCAACTCAGGATTGCTGGGAGCCTCTCTGATGGGAGCAGGGGCAGCGGGCAGCATATCTGCACAGGCAGAGGCACATGCCTACGCATAGGCTGGTGTCTCTGCAGCTCAGGAGAGCAGGGCGTTTGTCATCTGCTGAGGACTACGGGGATGGCTTAGGATGAAATTTAAGTCCATTAGTGCTTAGCTAACATCAGCAGCAGCAACAGCAAGAAATAAAGCTGGCAGGGTGTATGATCACTCATAAAGGGTCAGGGTCAGCACCGCCCCCTCCTCAGACCTGACTCCTACCCTCCCACTCCCACCTGGGTCCCCTGTCCACTCAAACATCACTGGCACCTCTGTCCCCTGCCCCCTCGGTCAGCATGTGACCAGAGCCTATGACCAGAGGCGGCAGGCTGAGGCATAAGAAAGGAATCTGCCAGGGAGCCTGAGTACAGCAGAGACAGCAGCTCCTTAATCTGGCTCCTTTGATAACTTCTGTCTTTTTATGCACACACAGGATCGCAGCTCTACCCTGCTCAGCCATCTCCCTGCAGCTAATGCCTGACAGCTCTGTTTATGTCTCCCCGTAATTCTGCAGCTTTATGTTTTTTTTTTCTTTCCGGGGCCATTAAGCTCACAGCTACAGGCTCCATCTCCTGCTCACCCCCCACCCCCAACCCCAGCCTTTGTCCTTGAGGCCTGGATGCCCTGAAGCTCTTCGGGAGATAGGCTGTCCCCTCTTGGCTGGTGGATAGAAATCCTGAACGCCAGACCTTGTCTGAAGGCCAGTACACGAGCTCTCCTGACACCGAGGCAGACCCCACAGCTGGCGGCCTGGAAGGACAAGGTGAGCCCCTAGCCCTGCCCCATCTCTGCCCTAATTCTGTTTTCCCTCTGTTCCTTCTTTTGGCCTCTCTGAGCGACTATATTTCTTTCTAGAACATAGGCCACCTTCTGAGGAAAAAGACCCCCAGCCGCATCTTCCTTCTGATTCTCCAGAGCTTCTGATTGAGATCTAGTGTGTCCCTGGCACCCTCCAAGCCTTCACCACTCCATCAAGCCATCCCAATAACCACTTCACCTGGGTTCCTCTTCCAAGGTCTCCCCAGCCTCACTCCATAGTACAGAGCCTATCACATGCCCAGCTGCCACAGATACTGTGCCTACAACCCAGAGGGCTCTCCAGGGCTCTAGCCTCTGTCCCTGTAGCCCCACAGAAGCTCTGTTCACAGGGCTTTATTGCTATAAACTGTTCAATGTCTTCCTATCCCTTCATCTCCTGCCCTGTCTCCTGCCCTTAGTATACTGTAGCTCCAGCCCTAAGACCTTCTGGACTGCAGCGGCTCTCTCTGTGCTTGAGTAGACACCAGACCTTGTCCTTTCCCAGTGTCCTCACTGGAATCAGTTCTTCCCCTCTTTGCATTGCATAGCCTCTCCTAGACCCCTAAGACAGGTCTGCAAACTCATAGCCTATGGCCCACCAAGTGCTGCTTTCAACATGCCCTAGGCTGTCCCTGTGCCCCTCAATCCGCAATGTCCACACCTCTCAACAATAGTCTCCTGCTGTACCATATTGGGACACAACTGAGATAAAGCTTGGTCGCATTTGGCCAGACCCAGCCCCGAAGAAAGTTGATTGGAATATTAAAAAGGCAGAGTCCTGTTTTGTCTCCTCCTTTGGAAAGAGAGCCACATGCTCACTTCTATTCTGAGGCTCAACTGCCTCAATCCTGGGGTGGCCTGGTAGGAAAGGCAGAAGCTCTGCTCCGGCCGCTGGCTTCTGTGTGGACGAAAAACCATTCTGCCTGCTTTCTTTAGCCCCCCTCCCGCTAAGCTGCCTGTGGCCTGCCCTATATGTGCTGCCCTCTGACACACTCTTAGCTTCCCCTCAAACTGCTGAGCACCATTATCCAGCCTTCTGAATACTCAGTGGCCTGACCCTGTTCTTCTATCTCCGTCATGGACGGGAACCAAGTATATCTTGCCTAACTTCACTGCCTGGTACTACCCACCTAGCCCAAGAAGACTAGGAGGCGGTATCCCTATTGTGTGTGCCTCCTTTTCTCATGTCCAGCCCAAGACTCCTATCATCCCATGTCCCCCCAGAATGTGTGACCAAGAGTCTATACTGGCCAGCCAGACCCTTATCCCCTGTGATCCTAGTAAGCACCTGACCTCAGAGCAGAGGTCTCCACTCTATAGGGGACAGGCAGATAGAGCTGTGGGAACGTCAAGCAATTCTGCGGCCAAGAGTCAGGGAAGCTTTGCTGACATGTAAGGCCCTTGCTGAAAACAGTGAGATCTCATCAGAGATGGCAGAGCTGTAGCATGCACCGGGGATTTCTGAATATGGGTCCTGGGCAGCTGACCTGGTGAGGATCAGTCATGGATACAATATCCTGAGGTTCCTGAAGTCCTGATGAGCACTGCAGGACCAAGAGTCAATGCCAGGCCCCAGTCCCATCATCCAGTAACAAGACACTCCTTTCTTTGAGCAGTTACCCTGCTTCCATCAACGTAACTGGCAAACCATCACTGGACTCTGAGGCTACGTGGGGGCTAGTGTTCAGAGATGCAAAGTCCTGAGCCAAGAGGTGGGAAAGTGCTTACTGGAGGCAGCACTAGCCAGGTCCTCAGCATCCCACCAACTATATACCTGGAAAGTGTTGTCCAGTGCCTGCCCTGCCACAAACATCACCAGGCTTTCTTTCATCTAAGGAGGGCAAAGCTGTCACAATTACATATCTTGAGACAGGCAACATATCCATATCCCCTATGCAGAGCCTGAGAAACAACCGTTGGTCTCTGTCCCTGCACAGAGAAATCAATTGAACCTGCAAGATCACACAGCACAGCAGGTCCTCCAAATCCCAGCCCACAGTATCACTATTCTTATAGAGCTTTTCTTATTACAGAGAAATGCTAAGGGTCTGATATACAATGAACAAGGCACAGAAGCAGGCGTTAAACACAACCCCAAGTTTGTGACACTAAAAGTTAATATCAATGTCTTTTCATGTAAGAGGTTGGAGGTGAATACTATTTTTTTTTCATATTTTTCCAGCAAGGTTTCTAAAAAGACCAGCAGTTCTGTGTTTTCTAGAATGAATGGGGACAAGAGCTGGTGTAACCAAATTCTGGCTAATAGACTGTTGCCATAGATACCATGTAGACATCGTACATCCTTCTAGACTAAGAGCACAGTGTGCCCGTTTTAGCCTTTGGTGATCTGTCCCCTGTCATTCTTTGTTCATTTAGAATGCTCCTTGGGACCTAGGATCCTCTCCAAGAGATAGCCTGGATTATATAGGTCTATGGAACAGCAGGGTCTTTTCCTGTATCTGCTAGGGGAAGGAAGCCTGTCCTACTCTATGCAATGCTATGCTGCCTGGCCAGCTGCGTCTTCACCTGTCTCCATCTCCCCTTTTCTTCTCTGGCATCTACTGGGGTGGCCCACAGCTCTGGTGCTCAGGGAATCCAGGCCCACTGACATCCCCAACACAGCTCCCACACTCATACAGCATTCTATAGACAGCTCTGGACCACCCCTACCCTGAGAGCCCCCTGGGCCTGTGGCCTGAGAACAGCTGACAGCTCCTTAATAGAAACAGGCCACCCCGAAGCCTGAGTGACACTGTACAGGTCTGACAGAGATGCCGAGGCTCACATCAAAGCCTCATTTTTCTTTTTCCTGTTAGGCACTGAAACCATTTACATAAAGAGCCCCACATGGGTCTGCAACAAAGATGCATTTCTCCCCACATCCCTTTCAGCCTCTTAGACACTGCCTGCCAGACTGTCCTTTTGGAGGCGGGTATCTAAGGACCCCTGTATTTGGGTCACCTAGGGGCTAGGGAGGCCAGTCAAAACAGTAACTATGACATCATTTCTAGTTTTTGATGGTACAAGAGATCAAACCCAAGACCTCCAACATACAGGTGCTGTACACTGAGCCACACACCCTCACCTCTCTTAATTCCTTAAAAACAAAAAAGAGAAGAACTAACCAATCTATAAGAATCTTAGTCAAGATGGAAAGGGTCTCCGGGAAGACTAGGCCAACTCGTGTGAGCAGCAGCAGCGTGTGAGCAGCAGCGTGTGAGCAGCAGCAGCCTCCTGTCCACATCCATTCCCAGGCCTTGGCTCAGCTGGGCAGAGGCTGACTGAACTACTGGGTCAGGCCTATGAGCCAGCTCTTCCCAGTGTCGAGGGCCAAGTTCACAGTCGGCAGCTGGTGTGCCTGTCATTTCTACAGCTCATTCTGGGTGGTCCAGGGCAGCTCCTAAGCAGTCTTCTTCTCTGACAGACAGGTCTCCTATTGCTTAGAAGGGGGAGGTGACTCAGAAAATGAATGACCTGGGAACACAGGAAACAGTATCGTTGGCCAAACTGTTTCAGGTCATGTGAGTTGGAATCCCAGGGAATGTGTTTTTTCCCATTAAAAAAAGGCTTCCAGTGGAGGCCATATGATACAACACCAACAAACTTGGCATACAAGCAGGAGGCTCTCATCACCTCTACCAGCCTTCAGAGCAGCCCACAGGCATAGAAGGTAGGTAGGAAAGGGAAGAAAGAGAGGGAGGGAACTGGGGAACATGGAGAAGTAAGACAGAGGGTCTTGAGATGGCCTGTGTTCTGGGGTCTTAAATTTGTTTCCATGTGTCCTTCCTCCCCATGGAACAACCATGGCTAACCATGGTCACAGCTGGGAGGGTGATGAGCAAGTACACACCACAAAATTCCCAAGCTCAGAGAATGCGATCCCCTCATTCAGTCACACATGGGCAGCTTTCCTACTGCCTGAAGAGAGACTATCCTCAAGTCACATGGACGTCCCCAGGCCAGCCAATGCTGTGCTGGAAGCAGGTCATGTACTCCCCCACTCCTCTTCTGCATGTGCTGCAGCTACTTGGGCCCCTCGAGCACATACACAGTTTCCCCTTATTCCCACTGTCTACTTGCATCCTTTTATAACCCAAAGCTACTTCCTATGACTGATTCCTCTGCAGACCAAATCCCTTCTCTACAGCTCCCCATTCTCAAATTTCCTGCCTCGTGCATTTACTTGCTTGTGGTTAGAGATAAGACCCAGGGACTCATACATACTAAGCACTCTGCCACTAGGCCCCACCCATGGCTCTACAGCGTCTTGGGAACTCTGGGAGCACATAGAAGGAACATGCTGGCCCAATGAAGAAGTGAATGTTCGCTCTACAGCCTGAGCAGTACAGAATGCAGCTGACTGGAGACTGTCTGCTGGTGGTGTTCAGGCTCAGGAGCTGCTAGCTCAGGGCACCAAAGCCCCCTCCAACCATGGTGCCCACTACAAGATCCTTTAAGAGACTTTTTGCATACCCAGCCTTTGCACACACTGGGCATCTAATGCTAGGATGCTCTACCCTCTCCATTTGCCTGGCACACTATCCATGGATTGTCATCTCCACACGAGGATCATCTCTCCTCAGATTACATTGGATTCCCTCCCTGGAACCCTGTCCTTAGCAGCAGTAGCTTCTTCCAGGCCACAGTTCCCGGTTCTGTCATACCACCCATCCACTAGCACATGGTAGATGCTCACAAAAATAAAAAAACATGGTTTGGGTTCCAGATGCAGAATCTGGTGAGTACACAGAAATCCGAGAAATTGCTGAAATACCTGCCACTCATCACCCTGGGAGGACAGCGAAGAGGCCAAAGGCAGTGTTCATCTGCCAGGCCCTTACTACATGCCAGAGGCACAGAGGCCATCTCTGAGCAGTTGGTGCCAGATGGGGAGCCAGACCCTTCTGGTGAGGACTTTGTGTACTGGAGGTCTCATATCAATTATAACTTTAGAAGCCTGCATAGGGTTTAAGAGAGTTAAGAGGCCATATGAGAGCTAAGGAAACCAAAGTCAGGCACACAGCTGGAGGATACTTCCCCCACCATGCTGGGTGGGGCTCGGCCCTCTCCAAAGCAGGGGGACAAAAGCTACCCAGAACTCTGTTGGCCACACCTTGATATTAAGAGTCTTCAGGCTGGTGAGATGGCTCAGCAGGTAAGAGCACCCGACTGCTCTTCCAAAGGTCCTTAGTTCAAATCCCAGCAACCACTGGTGGCTCACAACCATCCGTAACAAGATCTGACTCCCTCTTCTGGTGTGTCTGAAGACAGCTACAGTGTATTTACATATAATAAATAAATAAATCTTAACAACAACAACAAAAAAAACAAATGTCAAGAGTCTTCAGAAATCTGTGGTGTCTCTAGCCCTAAAGGCCAAGCCCTCTCTAGATCATTGATTCTTCCCTATCTGCCTTCCACCATGATAACTGAGTGTTCAGCTACAATTGCCTAGTCATTTGTTCTCCCCACCTGTAACACTGTAGAACACAAACCTGTAGCCCTGGCCTGAACCATAGTCTATAGCTGAGGTGTGCCTCATTTTTCTCTTTTGGGGTGGGGGTTGGGGAACATGACAGTATGTCATGTGGCCCAGACTGCTCTTGAATTCACTACATAATTGAGGCTCTTATACCTCCTGCCTCTCTACCTCAAAAGTTCTGAGACTACAGGAATGTGCCACAAGCCAATTCTGCAGGTAAGTGAACTGAGCTATGCACTCAAGTCTCTCACACCATACCCTAGCCCACCTACTCTAGAAAGCTCCCCCACCCCACATCCAGGACCATCTCATGGCTCAGCACATCTCTAAACCTGCTTGCTTAGCCTTGGAGACAATACATGCAGAGCTGTGCTAGATACAGAATGTGATGGAATGGGAGGAAAGACATCAGCACTGTCCCCTTGCCCTTTGGTGGCCTACTTTTCTTCATTTATCTTTTGGAGGAAGGCCCCTGTATCCCTGTGTACCCCCCCCCAGTACAGTTTGCCAAAAGCTGTGTTACTCAGAATACCATTCCTGTCTTAAACCAAACATCTTGCCCTATCCTGGCTATGACCCAGTGTGACCTGGCACTAGATGAAAGGGAAGGCCACCAGCATGCCCATTTTCCTAGGATTTCCATTTGCTAAAATCTCTGCAGTTACCACCTCTTTTATTTGTTACTATATAACACTGACCCCATAGCTTCATGGAGGTCCTGTTTTTTGTTTTGTTTTGGTTCTGCTGGGGGCAGGGGGAAGCGATTGTATGTAGAGGCCAGAGGTTGGTGTCAGACATCTGTCTCAACTACTCTCAGCCTAAAGTTTTGAGACTGAACTCAGCTCACTGATTCAGCTAGGCTGCCTGAACAGAGCACTCCAGGGATCCAAATGTCTCTACCTCCTCAGCACTGAGATTACACATTTCCACCACCTTGCCAGCTTGTCATGGTAAGCACTTTACTCCGTGCTATCTCCCAAGCACCTGTCCTGGTTTCTGACAGGTCCTCCTTGGTTGGTCATTCTGCTCCAGGAAAGGCCCACATGGTCCAGGCCTTTATCAAAACTAAGACCAAGGCTACACTGCTCTACCCAACACGGGCTGGGCATGTAGCAAGGGCCTACCTAAACTTTTGCAGACCCTTCTCTCCTCATCTGTGCAATGAAAGTAACAAGCGAGTACAATGTCCTGCCAGCTCCCCTCCCACAGCTCCCTGGGCTACCTAACAAACACCACTGCTTTACATTCTAAGTTCTAACAGCCTCTCCTGCTTTCTCTTCTAGCTCCTTCTTCAATAGATCCATCTGCAGCAAATGTTGGGCTAATGCTTGCTCCGGAACCTGAGCATATGCCAGTTATGTTGAAAACCCACAGATCCTATTCATCCTTTCAAACCCTGGGCAGCCGCTCTCCACCCCACCCTTTTCTGCCTGTCCCTCTTCCCTGAGTGGGTTCCTGGTACACACATTGATTCTTGTACTCCACTGCAATTAGAGCTTGACACCACTGTCTCCTACCAAACCAGATTCGACAGGGACTAGGCCTTTTGTCTTTGTTTTAAATCCCTGGTGCTTAGATACCGCCTGCAGACAAACAGTCACTCAGGAAAGTCTGGCTGACAGGTGGGTGAGTCTGTAAACAACATCTGCACAACCCTTAGCATCTATGAAGCCTTTTCCTGTCTTCCCTCTCAGACCCTATCCCTACCCCCAGGCATGGCCTCAGAAAGCCTCAAGGGCCTTTTCTCTGTCCTGGAGCTGGGGTCTGCGAGGATCTTGCAGCAGAGATCAGCAAAAGCAGCTGGGACCCTCTTTCAGCAGGATGTCAGCTGTTTCCTTAGCTAAGAGATCTTTCCTTCCCCACCAGCAGCTGGAGAGGCTAGCAGGTGCTCAGGTGGCCAGCAAGTATGGCCCAGAAACTGGCTGGCCCAGCCATCCGCCCGGAGCCTCCAGGATTTGGTGGTTGAGTGCAGCTCTACCCGTGAGTCTTGGTAACAGTTGCTATGTAAAATGCTCGAAGGGGGAATTTACTGTCAGCGTTAATAATAGATGAAGGTTTCAGAATTTTTGATGCCTTACGTTCTAAGCCGTTTGATTTATAATGTCTCTGGAAAGAAAGAGATGAGGGCACAGTGAAGGAGGAGGCTTAGGAAGGAGTCAGGAGCTCATTCCTCTCCCAACGATGGCATCCATCAGAGGCCCTGAGAGGGAAAGCCCTGGGGCCATGCACCTCCAAGGACACTAAAACTTGAGGAAGCTTGCACCAGACCTCACACAATGTTGGACCACGAGAAGGGAATTGGGAGTCCTGACCCCTCCTGCCAGCACCTGGGGTTGTTTTGGTGGATTGTTGCCTCACTTCTGAGCACAAGCAGGTGTATCTCAAGTAGGCTCCGGAAGCAGCACTTACGGGTGCCCACAGCAGGGGCCTTGCAGGGCTGATTACAGGCTCCAAGGAGCCAACTTGCAAGTCCAACTTCCCCTGCTTAGCTACAAGTGGCAGAGGCTGCTGCTGTTGGCCAGGGAGTCTGCTGCAAAAGGATTCTTTGCCTGGAGTCCCACTGCCTGGAAAAGCCTCAGAGACCAAGGGGTTAGAGATGAAAGGAGCATGGGCAGGCCCTGCACTTCCTGACAGCAGCAGATAAGTCAAGGCTGAGGCACTGTAGCCAGGCTGCTTTGCTGGCAGACACCCAGTGCTATGCTGGCTTCAGGTGCTCTCACACCCTTCACACCTGCCTGTACAGGTGGGAACAGTTCCCAGCTAGACCGAGCCTTCTCTGTGCCTGATGAGGCAGAGCTAGCCTAGGCCATGATCCACACTCCTCCAACTGTACCCACCTGAAAAAACAGGCAGCACCTGGCCCTGCATCTCAGTCCAGAGCAATCTGCCCCAGGTTCCCTTGGTCCTCAGCAAGATGGGGACAGTCCTTTTGAGCCTAATGGACAGGGTGAATGGCACAATTTCTAGGACTGTTCTTCACTGGTATACACATAATTTTCATAACTTCATCAGTGTCGCAGCCTGAGCTGTTATAGAAAAGGAGAAGGGAAGATGATGGGCAGATGTATGCCACATGGTTTTGTACAAAACACTCCAGGGGCCAGGCTTGCACAGAGGCCAGTGTACGACATGTACAACCACAGACTTCTTATCAGCGCAGCAGTCTGTCCACACACAGGTCTCCTCACCTTCCAGCACCCAGCCTGGGTGTGGTGATTTCCCGAAATCAAATGAAAAGTTGTGTACATGCACAAGCATATGTTTCTGCAGAAGATCAAGAACTTTTCTCCAATTTCCAAGTGTTCAACAGTATCTCCAACTTAAATCTGGACCCAGAGCCCAGGAAAGAGATGGTAAAGGGACCTGCTAGAGGCCGTAGACTCAAATGTGCCATTTTATTTTCCAAGTGGTTATTTTTATTCCAACCTGAGATGGGGTCTAGGGAGGTCGTTCAGTCAGCAAAGTGCTTGTTGTGAAAGCACGAAGACCAGAGTTAAATCTCCAGCATCCACAAGAGGAGCCAGGAGAGTTTATAGTCAGTCCTAGCTAGGACTGAAGAGGTGGAGACACAGTGCTGGCCCTACCCAATAAGGAGACCCTGGTTCCCAGAGAGAACATGTCTCAAAACCTAAGGTAAGGCCAGGTGAGGTGGTGCACTCCTTTAACCCCAGCACTTGGAAGGCTGTCCCTGGAGGCAGCTGGGCAGCTGGCAAGAAGATCAGCTCTGCTGACATGCAGACTCTGCTCTGTATCCAGCCTCTTTCTCAACAGGAATCTTAGGAGTTGGGTGTAGTAAATTAAAGGGACGGCCTGACAGGCACTGGAGGCTGCTGTGATGTACATCCTAGTCTGGTTGACATCTTCTGGTCAAGAACAAAAAGCCCTAGCCTGGAGGTGACTTTGTCACTGGGTACCTAACAGTAGAGGAAGGCAGAGGCCCCTGGGGTGTCATTCCCTCAGCTCATACTCAGCACTTAAGGATGACCCACCATCACCGTTCCATGTACACCATGTTTGCATATGTTGTTCTTTTTCATATGGCAACCTTCCTTCCCTAACACATACAGGACCTGGGTTCCATCCCCAAAACCATTTAAAAAAATTTAAACTGCCCAAACATCTTAGAGCAGTGCCATCTTCAGGAAGTCTTCCTTATACCCAGTGCCTCTGGACTGTGTCCACTTATTGGTTCCTCAGTTCTGTATACAGCTCTTGGTGTGCTAAGACAATCCTCTACCAACCAGGCTCTGCTCTGCCTAAAGTAGGGGGTAGTACACAGTAGCTACCCCCTGCTGCCACTCTCAGGGCTGGGGAACAGGTCCTCTAACTCCAGGAAGACTACTAGCACGTGTCTATATATAAGAGACAGGCACCCAGCCTGGGCTTGGTGATACGGGTGGGTCCATGAGCCATCGCTATGTCTTCTAGAAACCCTTAGAGGTACAGTGTGTTCACCCCAACTAAAGCTCCCCTCTGGGCTAGAGACCTTCCTGGCTCCCCCATCAACACTTAGAGAGGCAGTTATAACTACCCTTCATTAATAAGAAACAGGGCAATGAATTAATCGTCACATAATACACACAATTTGTTTGGCAGCTGTGTCTTTAAAAAACAAAGACATGTGTGAGCTCTCATGCACGGTAAGGTCTTTGCCAAATGACACTGAAGGGCAGACTCTAACATTACCCACGGAAGCCCCCATCTTTGGATGAGGCAGGGACAGCCAGGGGCTACTTAATGGCTGTAGAAATTCCAAGCAAGAATCTGTGGGGGAGCAGGGACCCCATGGTTCATCACACCCCCAAGATAGAAGCAGGCTTACTCCAAGCTGCACAGCTCTAAGCAACCCCCACCCTCTGAAGAGCTGAACAGATGCTTCCTCAGATCAGAAAAATGACACCAGCCCTCAAAGAGACGCTGCGAAAGCCTGTCTTCCCTCTTTCTCCTTTTCTTTATGACAAGACTTCTTTCTGGGGAGCAGCTGAGCATCATGGGTGATAGGAGATGCAGTGGTCACCAGGCCCTAAGCATGACCCATACCAATATGGACAGAGCAGCCACATCTTGGGGCAGTAGGCCCTAGTACATGCTCTGTACCTCTCTGTCTTGCAAAGCCTCCCTACCCTAAACTCTAACACTCTAAAAACGATCTATGGAGAGACAGAGTTCAAAGGCACACCCTACTAGGGTGCCAGGAGACAATGCCCTACCAGAGCCCAACAGCCTCTATGGATTCAAGCTAACCAGGCCCCCCCTGCATGACCTTGGCCCTATTCTGATCCTGCTGGTTCAATTTCCTAGCTAAGACTAGCTATACCTAAGCGGAGTCTAACACTTTGGATGTCTGAGCCACCCAGGAACATGCCCTGGGCACATGTCCGTAGGCTGAACTCCAATGGTCTTCGAGCCTTCAAGTTAGTGAGGGGCTAACTCCACCTTAATAGGAAGCAGCCTGAAGAAAACATCCACATTCACTGAGATCCGAAACCCCATAGCCCATAGTATTTATTATTATTATTAATTTTGTCTTCCCCCCCCCCCCAAGACAGGGTTTCTCTGCGTAACCTGGCTGTCCTAGAACTCTCTCTGTAGACCACGCTGGCCTCAAACTCAAGAGATGTGCCTGCCTCTGCCTCCTGAGTGCCAAGTGCTAGGATTAAAGGTGTGTGCCACCACCACCTAGCAGGCCCTCGTTTTTCTATTGGCTCAAACTGGTCTGATAGAGCGGGGTACTAGCAGTGGGGAGCTGCTGTGGCTTCTTCACCCTTCTGGATCCATGCTTTCTTCACTGTGAGACACTCGGACACAGCAGGGATATGAGGACACTCAGGGCCTAGAACTGTACACAGAACAAGGAAGGCTGCTCCCAAGTCACCAAGGCTACTGTTTGGTAAGTGTTCATTGTGGTCAGAGCTCTGTCAACCTAGGACTGGAATGATAATGTGTAAAGCAAGACACCCCGTCTGGAGAGGGATGCATGTATCAGGACCATTCTGTACTGCCTATGGCCCTGGCTGGACAGCAGGCAGGGCCCACCTGCAGCTTCCATAGGCAGAGCTAGAACCAGACAGATGTACATACCTGCATGTACATACAGACAATGTCCATAGGTATAAAGTAAATCTGGAAAAATAAATGAAGCACTGAGAACCGTATATATGGGCTCCCAAGATGGCTCAGAGGGCAAAGATGCTCTCCCCCAAGCCTACAGACATGAGTTCAATCCCTGAAACTCACATGGTAGAAAGGAAAACTAATTCCAGTAAGTTCTCCTCTGACCTTCAGACGTTCATTGTAATAAAAATACTTTCTCCACTACATACAAAATAGATAAATGTAAAAACTATCTTTAAAATGAAAACAATGTATATGGCTTAAAGGGGGGGGGTGTCAGCATTTTTGGCAGTTTCTAATAAATTTAGTTTCAGAACTTAGAGGGGAGGGAGGATGGGTAAGTCCATCCAGTTAGTTAAAAGAATGAAGTTTTCATTTGTTCATTTCTTCATTTCTTCACTTAATTCCAACCAAGATTTCATCATCCAAGCAATCTGCTTGATACTGAGACATCAGCAGTAAAAATATATTAATTCTTCATGTATGAAGTTTCTGCTGTGAGTCTCAGGCCAGCCCTTGTACCTAGAGTCATGGACTGAGTCAGGAGTGAATAGGCCAGGTTGGGAAGGGCATAAGCAAGGCTTAAGATGTATCTGGTATCTGTTCTGACCCCATTCACATTACTTGTGACCCCAGGAGCCCGCCTCAGAGTGAGCGGACACACAAGAAAGGAATTATGGTCCCTACAAGAAACAGTGACATGAAGCTGGCTACCGCCTTTTCAGGAAATATAATTCCTTTTTATTAGAAAATTAAAGGATAGGACCAGCTTGCCAAAAGCCAAAACAGCTGAAATGTGCTTGCCTAAGATATGCAGTGTCTGATAAATAGATTTATGCATCTCCTTCTTTCCTCTATCCCCCTCCTTAACCAGTCTGTTTTCCATTCATTCCCCGTCCACAGGCACTGCAGCGATGGCCATGATCATGGCCCTGGCCCACAGGCCCAACACCCTGGATGTAGGGAGAGTGCTTTTGTTTCCTCGGCATAGAGCACCAGCTTTAAGCCTTTTCAGAAAAGCCTCAGGGATTCTCTGGCTTTCCTGAGATGCAAGGCTGCCTGTGGCCTCTGCTAAGCTAAGGGTGTTAGGAGGGAAGGGCAGGAACAATAAGACTTGAGCTTTGGAAGAAGAGCTCATCCATGTGGGGACCTGGGCACAGGGGCGTCCAGATGCAGCTGGTGGAGGGAGGCAGCCTTGGCAGAGTAGAGCAGGACAAGGACAAGAGAGCAGGGCATGTCCCTCACCACCACAAAAGGAAGCAACTATTCGAAGCCACCCAGGGGGTTTCTTATTGAAAAATCCTTGATTCTTCTTTCTGCCTCAGAACTCAGGAATAAGGACCCATCTTCTTAATGGGATGATGGAGGGGCCCAGAGGGTGGGTCTCCCTCCTCAGGAAGGTGGCTGAGCCTGCCCTGTGAGTCACTAGGAGCTGGTAACTAAAGTATCCAGTACTGAATTTTCTCTCACTTAAGTTCTCTTTTTTCCTTTCTTTTTCTCCATCCCCTCTCCTCCATTAGTCAGATGTTCCAGGCCTTGTTTAAAGGGGAACCGGGAGCGTATGTGACTAGACATGTGTGCATGTATGCACATATATGAGCCTGAGCGTGTGCTGAATACTAAAATGGTGTCCACCTCCTGAAGCTCTAAAGGAAGTGGGGGTGGGAGAGTGGCACCACAGCCCAAGTGCCTCTGCCTCAATCTCCCCTTCACATCTCCTGAAGGCCTCCCATTACGGTTCAAGGACAAATCCGTTTCCCTAGATGCTTTCTTGGGGAACAAAAGGCAAGCTTTGGTATCTTCTACCTCCTCTCACTGAAGCCTTGGCTTTAGCCTGCTTTGTTCTGGAGAAAATAAGACAGGATCTGTCCCAGGGTTTGCTGCGTGGGTAGGCAACAGGGTAGAGGTCAGAAACAAACACAAAATAGCACTGTCCACCAGGCCTCCTTCCCTGGTCCCAACAGGCACAGCTTTTTACAGGATTCTGCTCTAAGACCTAGTTCAAATCTCAGATGTCTCTTAGTCTGGAGAATTCTTTTACTCTCTAAGTCTGGCTTCACAACCTCAGAGGCACTTACTGAAAAGTGTTGTACCTGCACAAATCCCTGGCACAATGTCACTTCTCACCTGGGCAGCTCCAGGAGTAAGCCAGTTTTCTGCTGGCACAGGTAGGGAGCCATAGGAGGGAAATCCCCAACTTTCTGGAGACAACTGGGTTAGGGTGCTAAATAGGTGTCTCTGGACAGTACTTCTGAGGAAGAGCAAACTGTCTGCTTTGAAACACAAGAGTTCCCTGGATGACAGGCAAAGCAGATGACAGCCCATGCATGACAAATGTGCTCTTTAGAGAGGACCTGGACCATGGGAGCAGCGCGAGCCACAGAATTCTGTTCAGTGTAACTAACCCACAGAGCACCTTCGCCTGGATGGTCAGAGGCTCTCCTGGGTAGGGACCAAGTCCAGGGTACCAGGGACAAGGTCTAGCCTAAGCTATGCTGTGTCTGATACCCATTCATCCAGACACTAACCTCCGACGCTGACTGTTCCCTCTGGCTTACATTAGGTCTGGCCTATGATCCTCCTCATGGGGTGGGGCCATAGCATCTGAAGGCTTCCACCACCCTCCCTACAATGGGAAGCAGAGCTGCCTGTCCTGGTGAATCATGTCAGCGCAGCTGGTGGTTCTATGCATGGGGAGGGCTCCATAACCACAGCCCTGTCTACAACCAAGCTTTAGCAGCTGACTGGCAGTTGGGCTGGTGCTTTGGACTCACCCCTGGCTGCCTTTGGTCATCACCAACTGATTCAGCCTCTAGCTTGGCCTGTACAAGGGAGAGGCAGCCGGCTGGTGTCAAGCTGATGGTGTAGAACCTAAACATTCTCATGGAGTGGAGGCAGAGCTCATCTGAGAAAGGAGAAACGGATGCTAGAATGTGCAATAAGATGGCTTTCTAGAGCTGCAACCAGTCAAGCAGCTTGGTAGGCAAGAGGTGCAACAACCCTGTCAACAGCCTTGGCCTCGTCTCAGATACCCTTCTCTTGGCTGCCAGCTTAGACTGCCATCCTCACTTTCTCCTTCCTCACCCTGTCATAGTCATGAAGTAAAGAACTGCAAATGGGATAGCCATTTTCATTTGCACCCGCCTTCACCTCCTCAGGTGCCAAGGGTGGACATGTCCTATCCTGTCTAGTCATCCCTGTCCCTTCTCTCCCTTAGAGGGTAGCCACAGCCACATACCCCAATTAGAACAGGCTGTGAACAATGCCAGGAGCAAGCAGCTAGCACCGGAAGCCATGCTGAGCAGACTAGTGCTTCAGGAGCTTCCTGTGTGATGGCCGTAGTGTAAGGATACAGTGGGCCCGTCATAAGCATCCTCCCCAACCCCCTGATACACTGTCAGGGTTTTTTTTGTTGTTGGGTTTTTTTTTGTTTTTTGGGTTTTTTTTTTTTTTGGTTTTCGAGACAGGGCTCTGTGTAGCCCTGGCTGTCCTAGAACTCACTTTGTAGACCAGGCTGGCCTCGAACTCAGAAATCCGCCTGCCTCTGCCTCCTGAGTGCTGGGATTAAAGGCATGCACTACCACGTCCGGCATGCTGTCAGTTTTTACTCCAACTGCCTTGAGTTTTCCTTGTCACACAACTGTCCCTTTGCTGGGGTGGAGCGGCCCTAATCAGGATATTCATGTCCAGATACTTCCTAGGTACCAGACAGATAGCCTCTGAAAGAACTGCAGCTGCCCCACACCAACTCAAACTGTTTAAGAGGTGCCAGACGCACGTTAACAGTACTTGCCGCCCTAGGTATTTTACAGGTCATTTCTGTTCTGACAACTCCTGCTAACCTGACCCACTTCCCAGATGAAGACTGAGATTCATGAGCCAGTGCAGGCTCTGGACTCCTGCAAGTTCTGGGGGGCTGTGTGGATGAGGGGAGGGCTTGCATAGTCATTTTCCTGGGCCCAGACAAATATCACTAAGATCAGCAGGCTCTTAGTGCTTTGTTTGAAACAAGGTCTCACTATGTAGCCCTGGCTGGCTAGGAACTGGTTAAATAGAACAGGCTAGCCTGAAACTCACAGAGATCCATTTGTCTCTGCCTTCTGAAGTGCTAGAATTAAAGGTATACACCGCCACACCCATTTAAAAAGCCCTTTATCAGGAGCAGTGTTCCTTTGAGTTCTCTGTTCTCTCCCTCAGCAGACTGGTCCAGTATAGGGACTACACAAGATGGGGGAAAGGGAAGATGGCACCCACACAGCATCTAAGCCATACTCCACCCAGCAGCAGTCAGGAAATAGGTTCCTCACAGTCCTCCAGCCAACCCAACCTTACCCACAATGCTTTACTCAGCCCTGAGCCAAGAACTGGGCCTGTTGCCATCAGCTATCAAGGCACTACCTGAGTATCATCCCACCCTTCTCACAGTCAAAAGAAGAGGAGGCACAGGCTTTCCTGAGTCCCTACATCCTCAGGCTATCCCAATCACTCACTCCTCACAACCCTACCATTACTCCTTGGCCAGTTTTCTCTAAGTATCTTCTAATCCAGCGGGATAAGAAGTGTAATCTATGCTTAGCAATCTGCCATAATTGTCCTGAGCCCACCCACCTAGACCTTCTCCCTGGGACTGCAGCCTGCACCACCATCCTCTGAGGCAGGGAGGGGCACCTGAGGCTGGTGCAGGGCCTTTGCCTCTGCACACTTCTGAGGGATATTCACTGAGGCTGAAATTTCAATTAAGGCAGAGAAATAATTGAGCTCCAGGCCAGCTCAGGTGGGGACAGGCCTTAGTGTCTGGAATTGGAAGAGGTAGCCAGGCACCCCACAGCCAAGGAAAGAAGTTGGGCTTTTTTTAGGGTCACCCTTGTAGTCCCCACCTATCCTCCTGCCTCCAGAGTGTTTGAAGACACAAGAAGATGGGGTGAAGACTAGAGGCCATAAAGGGAGCCTCAGCTGGCTCTAACAAAACTGAATTAAATGAACCCTGAACACTCAACACTAGCTATCCCATGGTGAGACTAAAGGGCATGGTAGGATGGGGTAGGCCTGGGAGGGCTTGGGTCTTCCTTTAGGGAGATCCTATGCAGGCCCAGAGGAGGGCAAAGGTAACACTGACCTCGGCACCTCAAACCCACCTCACAGAGCATGGGCATGAGGGGAAGGGGGGGGGTCTCTGGCAAACAGCTTGTTTGGCTGTGCCCCCTCATTTCAAGAAATAACTATCCTTGATCCAAAACACCATCTCTAAGAACCACCCATTTCCTCTTCAGGAATGCTTCCCTCCAATTCCAGAAATTCCTTAGCTACAAAAGTGTTCCATCTCTAGAAACACCTTTCTCTTCAAGTATGATCCATCTCCAGAAATGTCACTGCTCTCCGAACAACTCTATTTCTACTCCAAGAAGCTTTCCAGAAAAGCTGTAACCCATCTCCAGATGCTCATGTTACCTCCAGAAGTACCTCAGATCCAAAAGTGTCCCATTGTTTCCAGAAATACTCCAGAACCATCCTCCAAGAAGCACTACAATTTATCTCTAGAAAGGCTCCATTCTCAGAAATGTTACGTTCGGCAATACTCAGAATGCAGAAAAGCCTCTTCATCTTTACTTAAAACAAAACAAAAAAAATCTATCTCCAGAAGAATTCTCATTTCACTTTCAAATGTACCCCCTATTTCATCTTCAGAAATTACCTCTTCCAGAAATGCTCTCCATGTTGTCTCTAGAGACATCCTAGCTCTGGAACCATTCCAGCTCCTGTCTGGAAGCACCAAGGCAAAAAGCCTCCTGCCTTGGCTCACATGCTGAAGGAACTGGGACCCATTTCCTCCAAGAACTCCTGGAAAGAGATTGTACAGGCTTCCCCTTCCCTTGTCTCTCTGGCTCCTGGAGACCTCTCGGCCATCTGCTGGGTCCTCTTGTCCCAGGAACTAAGAATGTATAGTTTGCAAGCCCTTTGGGGGTAAACAACCCTTTCACAGGGGTTACATATCAGATATTCTGCATATCAGATATTAACATTATGACTCATAACAGTAGAAAAATTAGTTATGAAGTAGCAAGAAAAATAATTTTATGGTTGGAGTCACCACAACACGAGGAACTGCATGAAAGGGTTACAGCATTAGGAAGGCTGAGAACCACTGGGCTAGAGAATCTTGCCTGAGGCAGGAATGTAAGAGGGTGTGGGGCAGGAAGGGATAGTAAGGATGAGAGGCCCCTACACCATGTCCTGACTGTTAAGAACCACTGCCTACACACACAGCATGATAAAAACTACACAATGTATAGTAGAACCACACCACCCTTTAGAACCTTGGCTCAGAACAGCATGGAAACGTGTCCACCAACTATACAAACATCTAAGATATAGCCATACCTACTGTAAACCTTTCCCGATTTTCCTAGGGGGTCTTACATTCTGGGGATGCCAAGAAGTGGAAGTACTCTCTCAATCCACAGACAGTCCAAATCAACAAGACCAGCAACCTGTCGCTGCTCAGTGCCAACTGTTAAGAAGCTCAATCACAGCACTTTGGGGTTTAGGAAATTAGAAAGGTGAGAATAGTCTATTTAGTATCGTATCTGCATGCACTCACTGAGATGAAGTGTTTACTCTCCCTTGGGTAGAAGCAAGCCTGGCTATGTCACCTTTGTCCACACAGCCAAGCTCTGCTCTCCCTGCAACACATAAAGCTAGGTCCTGTGGGCAAGGTAAGGTGCTGGGCAAGGGGATCTGGAGATTGCTAAGTAGGGAAATAGTCAGTACCCCACACACAGTTGTGCTTCTGGGATACTCCCAGAAGCTCAGTCAGACACGGGTACACTGCAATCCTTCTACTCTGTAACTGCACAGCCCCCTGGCCTCTGTGGAGCAACTCTCGGAGCCCCCAGATAGTGAGAGGAAGAAGCTGTGCATGATTCCTGATCTGTTGGGATGACACTGTGTAGCTCTGGTCTGCTGTCACAGGAGGACAATTACCATTTATTAAGCCTCCCAATTTAGAACCAGCCTCAATTAACTGGAACCTCCAGAGCCCACTTTGATGGATGTGAATACAGCTTCAATATGCCCTCCACTGTGCCCTCAGCACAGGCCGTGACCCCCAACTAGCTAGCTTTTGCCTAGACACAGAGCTTTGACATTTGCCTCCCACCACCCTTTTCCATCCCTCCCTGTCCTGTCCAGGAGACATACTTTATCTATCCCTGACCTTCCTTTGCTAGGAAAAGCATCCCCACCAAAAATAGAAAAGAAAAGAAATCCAAAGTTAAACATGGATGTTAGTGAACATATGGTCCTAAAGTCTAAGATGGCAGTGAGCCAGGGCCACACCTTGATGGCAGCAGCAGAGCTGTCCAGGCCTCTTAGCTCCTGGGAGCAGCCCAGCCTACTGCATCGATATTCTCTATCCTTCCTAGCCCAAGCTGCACTGGCTCTCCTGGGACCCTTTTATCGTACAATGTCACTTCAGCAAAAGGTTATGTAGAAGAATGTGGAAGTCTCTCCCGCATATTAACTAAAAGAGTGTTCTTGAAAATGCACAAGAAGAAAGAACACCTTAAGAGTCAATTTCTCTGGATCTGAGATGAGATGAGATGAGATGAACACTGGTCTGGCAGGATTCTGTCTCCAGTCCTGCTCGACTGGGACCCAGGTATGTCACTTCATTTCACTGAGCTCCAGATTTCTGGTCTGCTAAAAGTGGGAACAAAAGTCCCCATTGCTGGTGCTCTGACACTGAGACCATCTGAATAACTGCAATCACATTCCAGAACAAGCAGAAGACGATTGGTGTTAGCATTCAGGCCTTGCCAACTAAGTACTTAACAGGCAAGAACACACTCCACGAGCACTTGAGGCCTGCTTCCATCGCCTATCCCCGACAGCTCCCCTCCTGGGCACCACTTCTCTTGCTGGAGGTGGGGAGTATCCAAAGAGAGACTTCTTGGATACACCTTCCAAACACTGTTTATCATTAGTTAACTGTGATTTTGTTGTTGTTGTTGTGTTGTTTATTTTTCAAGACACAGTCTCACTGTGTAGCTTTGGCTGGCCTGGAACTCATAGAGACCCTCCCACCTATGCCCCCCAAGCACTGTGATTAGAGGCATGCACCATACCTGGCAACCAGCTGGCTTTTTAAAAGAAAAGCACAAAGTAGATTTTTGTGTTAAATGTGGTATTTTTAAAGCCCTGTGCTTGACAAACACTGCCCATCTGATGATGTCCCTTCTCAAGCCATGGCTGTCCCCAGACTTATCTCAGACAAGCAAATCTTTTCAGAGAGACAGTGTAGGAGTAGGCTTGTAGAAACACCAAGCAAACTTTCCTTGGCAGAGGCTGTCATCAACCATGAGGGTTCTGTATGTTGTGCTGTCAGATGTAGCATGACAGAGCCCACCTTTAGTAGGTGGTGAGTGTTGTAAAAGCCCCCCGGCACAAAAATGGGCTCAGTAGGTCTCTTTGGGACCACTGGAGAGGGGAACATGAAGGGTCATCCCCTTCTCTGTGAGGTTTGCTTGCCCTCCTCAGCCAATCAAAATGATACAATGAACAGTAGGAGAAAAATGAGCGCTTTGCAGATCCAATGCCCAGAGAGGTTATGTTTGTATTACACAGCAGAAAATTCATGAATGGCAGCTCAGAGCATGGCCCTGAGTAAATTACTCTGCAGTCACAGAGTGACCTACGATCGGTGTCCATCTCCCTAGGGTCGAACCTACTCCTGCTTCAGGCCTGCTCCAAGCCTGGGTCCCGTCTTTGTGTATACTCATAGGCACCAACTAGGGAATTCAGCAGAAGGGTCTTTACTACCCTACCCCACTCAATATCTTAGGAGTCCATCTGAGCCATGGCCAGGGGCTACTCTCAGAGTGCCTCCAGATAGAAGCACGCCATCTCTGCACGCCTCGGTGTCTACATCTGCAAACTGGAGGTGAAGGTACATTCTACCTACCGACAGTCAGTCTGAAGAAAGGAAGTGAGAGAGGCTGAGGCCTGGTACCCAGCAGGCTTTTATCCAGGCTCTGGTGCTATACCCCAATCTGCATCCTAATCCCTCTTATCTAGTACTATAATCTACTGGGTTTTGATTATGGCCTCCAGGACCGCTACATCTTTTCCCTGTAAGACCTCGGAATCCTTGGTATAGGGAATGGCAGGTCAGCAGTTCTGGTTCAGGCAGGTGATTAGGGAACAGGTCAGATCTCGCATCCCTCTGGCTGTCCTCAGCCAGGAGGTCTATACAGGAGCCCCAACAGGAAGGGGACACAAGAGTATTGAGAAGATGGGCTGTCTATATATAGCAGTCATAGCCCAGTGCCTTGTCAGCTGCAGATCCTACCTGGGCTTGCTCTGTGCCCACTCTGATCTAGAGCTACTCATACTCACACACACTCCTTGTCTTGCGCCACAGGCCTCAAGTGTAATGTGAAGAATATTGAGCTGCCAATGTTCCTTTTCTGGCAAAGAATCCTGTGCTGAGTCCCCTTCCTCTGGGACACCTGCCAGGGTCTCCTAAGGCAGGGCCTCCTAGACAGACATATGGGCTGTCAGCAATATAGCTTCACAGCCACGAGTACAAGGTCAGGCTGACCTAGTTCGGCCTGATCTGGATACCCCCTATGAAGCACCTCTATTCTACACTCTAACCTCCAAGATGGCCTCCCCTATAGCTTTTCCTGGACACTTGGGCTCTGGCTGAAGCCTAGACCATAAGCTAGCCTATATGGCCAGAGCATCCATGACAGCATGACTCTTAATTCTGCTTTTGCCTTACTGGACCCCAGGGGGGAAAAAAAGCCCCATTTTGTGTTTCCTATTTCTATATGCCTTTCCCAGGCCTCTGCATCTCCTTTGACCCGAGCCCTGCTAGGGTCTCACTGAACCAGGGAGCTTCCTGAGACAATGCCCGCCACACTAACCCTGTGCTACAGGACAACACAGTGACCTAGTGGTAACAGTGATTTAACTGGGCAGCAAATGGTGGTCTGGGGTCTATATCTGACTCATAAGCAGTTAGCTGCAAAAGTTGATATTATATAATTTTGAACAGAATGTGTCACAGAAACATCTAGATTTTGGATCTTGAGAAAGTGGTTAACAGGTACTCTGGTTACATCTCCAGGAAGACCAGCTGGCCCTTATGGCCTCACCTGCACTGCCAGCTTGGACTGGCATTATGCAAGCATGGGGCCCTTCAGACCTGCCTGACAAAACAAGATAACGAGTTAGCATTTAAACAGGGCTGGCCATGCCTTGACCTGTAGCAGTGGGGAGAAGTAGCATTATGGGCAGAAGGAAGACAAGAGGCGGGGACTCAGCTGAAACTATCCCTGAGAGGTGGCAGCTTGCAGGGGTAACTGGGGCAGACAAGGCCACTCTGTTTATATGGGTGCCAAGGGCTCTTGTCAGGTGAGTGGACACCTGTCTTCTTCCCTCCTATCCTACCTGCCCCTCTCATTCTCAGAGTACTACTTTCTGGCTTATACATCTCCCCCTGGTCAAGCTCCCCCTAAGACCATTGGGTCAGATCTAATAAGTCTCACTGGGACCCAGCCCAGCAGGGTATCCACTGCTTTTCCCAAACACTCCACTTTTAATGAGGTAACCTTAGGTGGCTCCAGTGAGCACCAGCTCCCCAAGAGGCTCATACTGAGATGAGTTACCTGCACCCAAGGCTGTCTCTTAGAAAACCCTAAAGGATTACATTTTATCTCTCTCCTCAATTGTCAGCAAGCTTAACTCCTCTCCCATGGCAGCATACATTTGTCCCGGATGTAGAGGTGTACAGATGAGTCCTTTTGCATCTGGGACTGTCAGGCACTTAAACAAACCCTACCTCACTTCCTGACAGACTTGCCAGGAAAAGCTACCGTCACTGTTACACCAAAGGAAAATTAGGCTCAGCTACTTTGGGGCAGTGACCTTCAATTCTTTTGGATCTGAGTCTTTCCCTCTCAGAAAATAGGGGCAAGCCTGGGGCAGAGGCAGCCAATTAGTGTGTGGGAGTAAGAAGGGGTGCAGTGGTGGGCAGGTCTCCCAGAGGCTGAGGTGAGCAGGTTTACAGGAATGACTACCATTGGATGCTTGTGACTGCGACTCTCCACGGGAGCACTCCTTGGGTTAACGGGAGAGATAACCAAGCAAAGCAGTGCAATGCCAGGTCTGGGCTTCCCTAGAGAAATCTTAGCATGTGCATCCCGAGTGTAGCTGCAGTGCCTGGAAGCCCTAGTGGCACTTGGGTCTGGTCTGCTACAGATTATCAGCTAACACAGGACAGCAGGGGCAGATACAAAGGATGCAGGCCAGATGATGACCATCTAGGCGTCAAATCCCACCACGTGAAGCACACGGCTTATGCTCTGTGTGGATGGAAGTTCAGAAAGGAAGAAACTTAGTGACATGGAGAATGAGAAGACTCTCTTGGCCCTAGCTTCCTTGAGCCTCTGTGGAAGTAGAAGCTCAAAAATAGGAGCCTGGGGGCAGCTAAGAGCTAAGACGACAGGCTGGATCTTGAGGCCAGAGAACTGGGTACAGCCTGGAGTTCCCAACATCCGGCTGCATGAAGCACACACAACAACACACAGGGTTATGCAGATGATGATATACTACCATGGAAATGAAGACAGATCCGAGGCATTCTGATGGGTGCCACCTAGCTCCTTACACCTCAAGGACATCACCTCAGGGGACCCTAATTGGGCATGTATCCCCACTACTGGCCATAGCTCTCCAAACCTGCGTCCTGAGTCTGTGGCTAGACCCTGTTTATCCAGACCCCCCTATGCAGCCTCAGCCTCTTCCTGGCTGGGGGTTGAGCAAAAACAGCTCAATCAGGATATAATCGTTTTTAATTAACGTGCGGATCATTTCACAGGCTGATCTCCTTGGAGACCACAAGGAAGACAGTCTTCTAGGATTTTCTTTCTTTTTCAAAGCTTTCCCAGTGTAGCCCTCTCAGCAAAGGACCATTCTTCACTTTTACCTACAACCTTGAGAACTGCACAAAAGTCTGGCTCCTGGGTCTCCTCAAGGCCATCAGGAGGTTATTACATACTCACAACCATACACGTACACAAGCTTACATCCCACCCCCAACACATACCTGCAGAGATGTGCATGCATCCACATGGAGGGCACCCACAGGAGAACATAGAGGCATGTGTGTCTAGACAGAGGAATATGCATGTGGAGGCAGAAGGGTCACAAGTTGGAGGCCAGATATCTACATAGTAAGATTCCTGTTTCAAAAAAATAAATAAGGGGGGAGGAGGATTAGAGGCACACACATGGGCACATCCCAAAACATGACACACAGATGAACACTCACCTGCACACATCCCACACAAATGTCCATATGTCCATATTCAGCACAGTTTCAACCTTCAGGGATGAGGTGTTGGCATGGAGGAGACAAAAAGGGCCCCATTCTTGGATGGGGAATCAGAAGCCACAGCTGCCTGCTACAAGGGTGTCTAGGGCTGGGTGCAACTTGTTTGGGGTCACATAGAAGCATATAGGGCCCAGGCTAGTAGCCTCTCTGTTTCCTATGGAGAAGGTGACAGAACAGCCCTCAGCCAGCCCATGGCACCCAGCACTAGCTAGCCTGACATCCCCAGTCTTCTGGATACTTGATGAGGTCCATAGGGCTTTCTCTTTACATCCTTTATTTGACCTAAAATCCTTTCTATCCCATTTCCTTTTTTATTCTTCCTCCATTCTCTTCCTTCCAAGCTTCCCCCCATTTTAGAATCACTGTCTCGTCTGTTTCTTCTCCTTCCTTTCACCCCAGGTATTCATAGTCAATCTCAGATCAGAAGGATCCTAAATAGACTTAACTGATCCCCATCCCAGACACAGTACATCTTGACAGGTGCTTATACCTTCCCAGCTCCTAACAGACCACAGCTGGGTCTCTGAACTTGGAAGTTGCAGCAGAGGGAGGAATTACCACTCGGGGCCTGACATCTACAGTTCCACCTCTCTTGATGCACTTGCTTGCGGATCCTCAGCTTTTCCCTTTGGAAAATGAGATGATAAAGGAGTGAGAGGTGGGGAAGGGTTAACCAACTTCAGGCTGGGGACTTGGGTAGTAGCCCTACACCCACTGCCACAGCCGTGTACATGACACAAAAGATGTTAGGAGCCTCTTTGCTACTGCTCTAGCTACAGACAGCAGGGACAAGCTGAGTGGTTCTCCTCACCTATGAAATGGTGAAATGGGCAAACTCAACCTAGGACTCTTCCCAGATACAAGAACCCAAACGCCAGGTCAGTAGCAGGTTCTTGGTAAGTGACCTTGGGACTCATTTCCCCTCTGGGCTCTGGTTTCCTCTTCTTGAGTCAAAAGAGGGAGGTCAGACAAGTGACTCATTGCCAAGGTTCTTTGCAGCACGAAGAAGTTTCTAGACAGTAGGGAAGGAAGAACAGTGTCCTACTTAGCCCAAGAAAACTAGAGAAGCCGTTTTCTTCCCCTGCAGGCGTGCTGGAGCCTCTCACGGTGGTGGCAGCAGCAGCAGCATTTTGAGGAAATCACCTTTAAACATCAGAAAAGGCTCTCTACATAAAATACACTCAACTACATCATTTTGTTCCAGTATATGGAACAAAGGGCAATATTAAGCAAATTACACCAAATCCACTTGACTGGAAAAGCCTGAAGATATTAACATTGGTGTTTACAAAGAGCTGGTTACAAAACAGGAAAAGGCTGGTGTTATCAGCACCCCCCTCAAAATACACACAACTCATGAAAGCCTTTAAATCACATCAAAGCCCACATGTGGTAAGAACCATACCAACATGCAAGCTCTGCCAGAGCCCCAAGACACTCAATAATCTGTTTGTTTTTCTTTATTTTTCAAGATATTTTGTAAACTGTGTTATAATATATATGTCAAAAAATACCTTTAAAAAATGACCTGCTGCTTCTAATCCCCTTTCACTCACTGACTCACTCATTAATCATTCACTCCTATGTTTGTCTGGCCAAATACCAGACAGTATTGTCTGCAGTGTGCCTGGCTCTGAGGTTCTATAAGAATAGCTTCTGCCTATAGGAAATGGAGGTGATGTCCAGAGCAGGGTAGGTAGTCCCCCTCTGTACTGTGTCCCCAGCCCTCATTCACCATACACACAACTCTATAAGGTGCTTATGCCCTGGGGCTGAACAGCAGGCAGCAACAAACTTGGCAAAATGAAGCTCTAGGTCCCAGAGCCCTCACCTCGCAAATGTCACAGTCTATCCTGGGGGTCAGAAAGTCACTAAAAGACCCAGGTCCTTGGCTGTGGGGTGAAGGTGTGGGTGTGGGTAAGGCAAAGGTCAGAAAGGTCTCCTTGCTCTTCTTCCTAAACCCAGCCCCTATCATGACCTCCCTCCCAGTATCCATGACCCAGGCCTGTAACCTCTTTCTCTGAAGGCCACAGCTTGGCTGCCTAAGCCACACACTCTGACTTATGTCTCCTACAAGGACCCTAAATGAGGAACCAGCATGCATCCTGTCCAGCTAGAGGCAGAGATTGCTGCTGCCATGAATAGGGAAAGCGGGTCTGGATCTGCAGCTCCTGCCAGGCAGTATCATGCTGTTAGCATGGAGGGGCTAACAATGTTTCTCTGTTGTTTAGGGACTGACAGATTTCTGGGAGAAGGTTAACTCTTTGGATCCTGGACCCAGCCACAGAACAGTCTAAAGACAATCCATTTCCCTAACCCCAAAAGGTACTTCCTTGTTCCCCTAAAAATCCAGTTTCTAGGGAGAGAGGTGCCTTCTTCAGCTTTAACAGCCAGCCTATGGTATCTGGACTCCATTCCCTCGGGGCAGCTCAAATAGCTATCTATCAAAGCTGGGGTTCCCAACGCCCACCCAGCCCCACACCTTTCCACAAACCCAAAGTGAAGATCTGACAGCTTTGAGTGCCAAGGCTCTGACCCAGAAGTTCCCCCCTTGGAGCTTATCCCTCCTCCCCCTTTCTGGACTGCAGTCCCCAGGAATTCTCTGGGACAGACCTTCTTTCCCATGGCGCCAGTGTAGAAAAAGAACTGCTCCTACCACCCTCCCCTCTTCACCCCATTTCATCCCAGATCTCTGGGTCACCAGAGCAGTGGTGTCTGCTGTGGATTTCAGGAAGCCAAGCACTTCGTCATACAAGCACAACACCTCCGGGATCACCTCTCAGCCTGCATTGTACAGGACGGGAGGAGGCCATGGTTAGAGTGGTTCTTCTACGTGCCCAAAGGCACCAGCCAATCGTCAAGCCCGGACCGGCAGAATCCACAGCCCAGCCAGAGCACCCCAACTCTCCCTGCTGGGCACCCCTACTGGCCTCCTCTCCACACCATCTAGCGGTAACCTCTCCAACCCAAACAAGGAAGAAAGAGGGAGTCTCTTCCCCTGCCTAGGGCTCAGGGTCAGCAGTCACAGGAGAGGCTGAGTCATGACCCCTGCCCCTCACCGCAAAGGCATGAGATTTTATTGTCAGCTTGGCCACTCAGCTGTTTTAGCAGGCGGGCTGGCGCAGGACAGAGGGAACGCAACAGGGAATGGGGAGGGGTATCTAGGGGAAGTGTTTAAAGCCGATCAGTCCACCAGATCCGGAAGCGGCCAGGGAACGGGGGAGGGGGGCGCTCGGGGGGGGGGGGGGGCTTAAACGCTCCAAGGCTGAGAGGAGGGGCAGCAGTAGTGCACTGAGGCGCCAGGGAACTGTCCCCCGGGAGACAGCACTCTCGGGAAGTTTCTCACTGGTTGCTCACAGTAGGACCGGTGCTCGAAACGCCCTCCCAGGCCGGACCAGCTTCCCGACACAGATTGCGAACTTGAGGTGAACTCCTTCCTTCTCCAGCATCCCCATCTGCGGCCACCCGCCGCGACATCTCAGCCCCAATTCTTCCACCAGTAGCTCGGTCGCCGTGACCGCTCACCAAGGCATTGTGGAGCAAAAGGGAGGGGAGAATTCCCAGCACAACCTAACTGCTGCGGCCATTAAAAAAAAAGAAAGAAAGAAAAGAAAAGAAAAGAAATTCCTTCTCCTGAGACTGATCCCCTCCACCCACACGGAAAACCTCCAAACACGCAAACCCGCAACTCCAACAAGGATCGCGGCGCGATGGGAGGGGGGCCCCCCGGCGACCCCCGTCAGCAGTCCTGCTTCGCGGCAGGTCAGAGCGCCGTGGCAGGCCGGGATTCAGGGAGCCCTCTTGCCCGGAGCAGCCCGCCGAAGACACAAAGCTTCGCCGCCAACAATACCTGCGGGCTCCTCCTGGGTCTTGGGGCGCCGGCGTGGCGCGTCTCGCAGTCTCCCTTTTCTCTTGCCGTCTCTCTGCAACGGTGCGCTCTCCCCCTCGCTTCTTCCAGTACCCGACCGCCAGATGAGATCCTTGGGAGAAAAATATGTGAGCGCTCACACGATTCCTTTCTCTGCGCGCCGCGAGCGCTGGCGCTGGGCTCGCTCCTCTCTTTCGCGCTCCCGTGCGCGCCGCGCCTCTCCAGCCCCTCGCTTCCTGCTCAGCAGCGCCTGCGAGTGCCCTCAGTAGCCATTATTCACTGGCCGCCGGGGGGACAGGAGGTAATTAGAGACGGCCTTGTGGCCACGTCCACTGGGCTAGCACGATGCGGGCGCAGGGCGCGCGCGGGGAGGGGCACGCGACAAGGGGGCTTGGCTGCGCGCAGCCCGCGCCCCAGACGCGGAGGAGGGGAGAAGAGGGAGGGGGCAGGGAGGAGGAGTGGTAAACTGGGCGAGAGCAGGAGGAGGGGGCGCCAAGGAGACGCTCTCGCGGCTCTCACCGCTGTGGCCAGGTCACTGCTGCGAGGTTCCTAGGCGCCTAAAGACCGAGTGGGGGCGGGGAGGGAAGGGGGTGCTGTGCGTGCGCGCGCGCGTGCCAAAGCTAGAAGGGAGGGAACGCTTTAATATTTTTTCTAGTGACTTACGAGCCCACGGGTGAGCCCTTAGCTGTGCGTTCAGGACCGTGTATCAGTGTGGCTATAAATTTCTGTTCTGCCCTACGTGTGAATGTCACGGGCTGGTGATGGGGGGGTTGGAGGGGATTAACTAGAAACCAGCCTCTGAACAAGCCGGTAGGTCTCGGCGGGACTGAGTGATGCAGTGGTTGCGTGGGGGTGGTGTTTGTGTGCGATTGTTTATAGGTGGTAGTGTGACTGCGTGGGCGGGGCTGCCTGCGTGGGCTGTGTTCCGAGGGCGTTGTGTATTCGTATGGGCTTGTTTGTGACTGGGCTGACTGCTGTGTGGGGCCAAGGGACTGGGACACTGCGCCTGTGCGTGCACTGGCCACACGCAGGGATCTGAGACTGCCTGTGATAGCGGAGGGTCTGCAACCTGGCAGGCAGAAGCTGGCCCTAGAGGATCCCATGGAGCAGAAGAGCTGTTTAAGGTGCGAACAAGCAGGGTTGGGGTTGGGGCACAGAATGACGTGTGGGAGTATGTGTGTGTGTAGGTGTAGACAAGTAGGTAGGGACCTTCGTGATGTGCCTCCTTTCATTGCACCAGAGATGCATTTCAGAGATCCTAGCACTTACGGACCCCACAGACCCAGGGGATCAGGGTTTTGAGGGGGGCAACACTGGTTGAGCCCAGGATATCTTGGAGGTGGGCAGCAAGGGAGGTAGTGCCTGAAGATGGCCAGAGAATAAGATGAAACAAAGAAGATTGGACCTTTGAGGCTGGACCTGGACCTGGCAGGAGGGTGGGGGGACAACTGCCACCACACTAAAGTCAGCCCCCTGGGAACATGATAGAAAGGCCACACTTAGTTGCAAACAGAGAGTTTTGCTAGCCAGCCCTTTCTAAGCTACCCATGCAGCCCACCCTTTCAATTCATCCATTCATTAATGAATCTATACATCCATTCAAGTATCCATCCAGGTTTCCCAAGCCAAGATGAATTACCCAACCCTACTCCCCTACACCTCTTCCTCTTCAGGCACCTATCTGCTCTGTGGGAAGGAGCTATCTTTTTCACACTTAGGGGCCAGTGGCTGCCACTTCTAAACCCCACCTTGCACGTGCAGAAGTCTCGATAGCCCCTACACCTCATCCCACCCTTCTAGGCTAGGGTGAAGGTGGTGGTGTTTCTTCTCAGCTCTCCTTGCAGCCTGGTGAGGTCTAAGAGGGAGGGTATGACCATTGTTCTACCTGTTGACCCTTGTCTTGCTTTAAAAACAGACTCCAAGTTGAGCATGAAGGAACTGACTTGGAATCCCAGCACTTAGGAGGTAGAGGCAGGAGTTCAAGGCCATCAGCTATAGTGAAAGTATGAGGTGAGGCTGAGATACTTGAAATCCTCTCTTAGACAAAAAGAAAAAACAAACCAGATTTCCTTATCCAGTGGCTATCCAGAGCCCTTGTTCTCTTCACAGGGAGTCAGCACTTACAGCCAAGCTTGGCGCTTCTGAGTTTCCGCTGGTCCCATTATACAATAAGGACCTCCTTAGTCACTTGAAGAGCAAAGGAGACCTCTGCCAAGGTTGAGATTTAAAGGATAAGGTCTAATCTCCACACCTTTGAAATGCAGGGCTGCTAAGTTTTGGTCTTCAATGGCCTGTCCTGGGACTCTGTCACGCAGTCCTGGGACTGAGAAGCAGAGGCCTGCTGTGGGCACCAGCACAAATCAGTGCTGGGAACCACCAAGTCATAGACTGACCTCTTGGCCCTCACCCACAACGCTTCCTAACTTACCTATTCCTCTATGCAATCACTCACAAGGCCAGGTGTACAAGATGATATAAAGATGATAATGTGTGCCCATGCTGGAGGACTGAGGCCGACTCTCCCCTGACTCTTACATCTTATTTTGAAATTAAAAAACTTAAGGGAGGGGGGAGCAGACTGCTCTTTCAGAGGATGAGGTAGGAGTGGGGTTGGAGATATTCCATTCCAAGAACCCTAATGGAGGCTCATCACCATCTGCAGCTCCAGTTCCCAGGGTTCAGACACCACCTTCTGGCCTCTTCAAATACCAGGCATCCATGTAGTGCACTCATACACATACAATAAAAAATACATATGTATTAACGTTTTATTTTATTTTATTTTATGCATATGGGTGTTCTGCCTGCATGCATGTCTATGCACTGTGAGCACAGCTAGTACTATGCAGGTTAGAAGAGGGTGCTGGATCCTCTGGAACTGAAATTACAGATGGTTGTGAGCCACCTGGTGGGTGCTGGAAACCAATCCAGGTTTCTGCATGACCACCATGTGCTCTCAACTGCTGAGTCACCTCTCCAGTCCCCTCCCCTCCTGGCCTAACTCTTCAGTGTCCCCAGTGGCTGATAGTCCCTTCACACAGGCCCTCATGACTTTCTTGATGCCATATCCTACCTTCTGGCTTCATTACAGTGCCTCTTCTTACTGTATATGCTGGTCCCTCTGCCTGAAACACTTTCCCACTTCTAAGTGGCAGAAATTTTCCTATTTGTTTGGCAGGTGGCTTTTCTGGTTGTTCCATGGTGTGTCCTGCACTGGTAGGTTGGTACCTGATATAGATTCAGTAAGTTTTGATAATCAATGATGGTGAATGAGTAAGTTACGCCCATGGCTTCTCTATGAACTGATAGCCTATTGGACAGGTGATGGGGTTAGAGAAACTTAGGGTTCAGTCAGGCTACATGACTCACCTGGCCATGAGTACTCTTCACAGATCCAGGAGGGTCTAAAGAAATGAGGTAGTGATGGGTGAGTTGCCCCCAAGTAAAGAGGAGTACTTATTTGTTCTAGGGACCTATCTAGGAGCTCAGTGGAAATCCCAACTAGAAAGGTCAAGAGAAGTTGTATTCACCTCTGCCCAGTACAGTAAGTATCTAGCATGTGGTACTCACAACTCAATCTATATTTATCAAATGACAAAATCAAAACTCACATTTAGACTGCCTGAGTCCAGCCTCTGGCTTGTTCCCTAAGACACTGCTGGCAGGGTTCTGTGTGGTGGCAGGCAGTTCAGGCTTGCAGCACAAATCATTTTCATGCAAGGGATGGCCAGGTATAGGGCTACAGGGCAGGGGGGTTTCCTATGTCCTAAGCCTCAGATTCCACTAGGTAAGTCCTGCCTGGGGACAGCAGAACGGTGGCCCCTACTGAGTTAGGAATAGTTTATGGGTATTTCCCATAGGTGTGGCTGGGTTCCTGGAGCAGGCTGACCAGCCTGCCTCATAGTTGCCTATGGCTATCTGAACAGCTGCTTTATTATACAGTGAGAGGGAAGCTAGAGAAAAATGGAAAGGCTGGGGACTTAAGCAGGAGCACAGAGAAGTCTGGGGATAGGGGGCACAACACAAAGGACAAGGCCACCAAAGACTGGGTTAGGTAGGGAACACTTAGGCAGACCAAGAGAAGGACATGGACCCACCCAACCAAGATTAAGTAGGTGTCCCTGAGATTCAGAAGTTCAAACAACCCTGGGCTGAGAGCTTCAGGCTAAAAGTGGACAAGACTGGGCTCAGAGGACAGCCAGGGTGGTTTTACTGTTTGCTTTGCTGGAGTGGAGCAAGTTTTACCTGTATTCTATTTGGAGGAGGGGTAGCAATTTTAAATATCCATTTCAGGGACTGGGTCACTAACATCCAGTGATGCTCTTCCCAATGTCACATAACTTTCAAGTGGAAAGAGTGTTCATCTAGGGCTGAAGAGATGACTCAGCAGTTAAGAGCACTGATTGCTCTTCCAGAGGCCTCTGGTTCAATTCCCAGCATCCACATGCCAGCTCACAACTCTCTGTAACTCCAAGATCTGATGCCCTCACATACAATTGCATAAAGGCAAAACACCAATGCACATAATTATTTAAAGTGTTCATCTACAGGTCTAGTAGGGTGGGTGTGTGTGTGTGTGTGTATTTAAAGTGTTCATCTACAGGAGATTTGGTAGGTCTGTGCTGAGTACCTGCTAGGCACAGGATCTGCTCTCTGTGCTGAGGATCCATAGCAAGAAATGAGACAATGATTCCATTTTCCTCCCCAGGCAGGCATGAAACAGAATGGAGATGTAAATGATATACAGTCAACATGGTTCCTTCTGAGAACTACATCAGGCACTTGTGCCATCATAGTGTCCCTACACAAACTAAGACATATCCACTAGGAGGCAATCTTAGGAATCTCTGTGGTACATGCAGTCTGTTATTGAGTGAAATGTTATGTGGTGTCTGACTGTAGTTGTTACTCTTAGGGTGTTAAGAAAATACAGAGCCAGGGAAGGGGCTGAGAATATGGGGTGAGGGCTGTGTTTTTATATTGAATGCCAGGAAGCGTAAGGCTCAGAACATAACTGGAAAGACTATGCGGTGAACATTCAGATAACTGGAGGGAAAGCTTCAGGTGAGGTAGTAAGCAAAGGCCCAGGGGCAGGAGAAGAGCTTGTAACTAACAATGCTTTAGTATGACAAAGAGGGACAAAGACAGACCTATAGGTCATAGTACACCATAGTACGGATGTTCTGTTTTACAGGGAACATGACTGGGGGTGGGGGAAGGGCTCTGTGGTGTCTCAAGCATAGGAAGGACATAATTGCTCCTAGGTCTTCATTAGAACCCATGGCTGCCACGAAGAGATTGAATGTAGGACGAAGGCAGCAGTAGGGAGGCCAGCAAGCACTGGGTCACATTCTAGCTTTAGTCTGATGGCAGGGTTCAAGATACTGGCTGAGCAGCTACACTAACAAAGGGCTTCTGTGGTCTGCTGTCCATGCTGTAGACACTGGGGCATGGAAAAACTTATCCCCCAGGAGGTAACAGCCTCAGCCTCCATGATGCCCCTCCCACCTGTTAATCACCCTCGTTGTCATCTGCTAATTTCATCATGCCAAAGAGGTCTCTCATTCATTGATCATCCTCTGAATTAATAGTCTTCTGCCTGGGTCCAACATGGGCAACCTGTTACCTTCCCACCCACCTCTGCGCTTCAATATCATCACTTTGTGAGTATGTCAACCCAGGTCAGCTGTCAGACCTTGCTTCCTTGTGGATCTGATGTATTCTTAAACCAACCAAGCTAATTGACTGCTATAGCTCTGCCTTACCCTGTATCTGCAGAGTATTCCATGCATGATAGGTAGATTACTGTGTTAGGGAGACTGCAGTGAGCAACAGATAGCCCTGCCTGCCTAGGGTGGCATGGGCATTCACTGCCAACCTGTGCATTTCTGCTCATATTAGAACCCCCTGCTGAGCAGCACTCTCTAGGGGAGGAGTACAGAGAACACGTTTCTTTTTTTAAAGCAAAGAGCTTTGTGTCTCAACTAGTGGTGATAACATTGGGAATGTGGGCAATCCCAATTCCTGGTTTGTGAGATATTTTCAAACAGTTCATATGGTTCCCAGCTCACTTCCCTCCCCATATCCCACAAGCTGACAGTGAGGATCAGAAAACCAGTTGGGTGTCTAGGGTTGGTGCTGGCAAAAGCAAGGCAGATGCTGCCCAGATGTCCACTGCTCCCTTCTAGGGACAGAAGTGCATCTCTGCCTCTGCCCTGTGGTGGGATCTCTGATTTAAGTGACAATGCAGACCAGGCTCTCTCCAGAAGCCTTTCCTCTCAGCTGACTCTGATCTTATCCATCTGTAGTTCTCCCTACCAAGTGTCTGTCTGTCCAACCTTCGTCCGTAGCCTATATGACATCACCAGAGGCAGTCAACACCACTCTAGGTTCACACAGGGCAGAACCTAAAATAAAGCCTCTTCCTCTAAGCCTCGAGGAACCCTGGCTGCAGCTAAAGCATCACTTCTGAACCCCTGCAGTTGCTTCTTGGGCAGGCTAAGCTCTTCTCTCCATTTTTAGGGTCTTAGAAGTGCCATGATGCAGGTGCTCAACTTAACTTCTTTCACAGGCCTGAGTGAATTTCCAGAAGCCTCTATATTTACTTGCTTGATGCCAGTGGCTACAGAGGCCCAGAGGCAAAGGAGGAAACCATCTGGCTGTCATCATGGCCAGACCCAGAGGACAGCCTCACCAGGCCACATATGCCTTTACTATAGCTGGAACCCAAACCTAAGGATATGCAGAGAATACCTAGGTAAGACAGAGAGGAGACCCTGCCCAGCCCTTGAGGCATCCACTCTGCCACGGTTCTGTCCCCCTTCTCTCTCTGCTCCCTGTCTTCCTCTCCCTTTTCACTGGCTCTTACTCTCCTTCCTTCCTCACTTATCTGGTCTTCATTTCCAGCTGACCAGACCTCCTCTCGAAAGATATAAGGGGAAACCCTTATAGCCCAAATAGCTTCTTCTTCCTCCTCTAGGCTTCATCTACAGGCACTGACCCCTAAATAATAAGTTTGGAAGTTTCCAGAAATTCAATCAAGCCCTGTGCTGGAAGAAAAGTTGAGTGCCTGTATCAGGAAGGCACTGTCAAGTCCCCGTGTGTACACATCACCTGGGCTGGGCTGGGCTGGGCTGCCATAACAGCTGCCCCTCACCTGGATACTGTTAGTCAACCCCAGGTGCCCAAGAATGGGTACAATGTGAGTGCCTACCTCTGCCTCTCTTTCAGGGCCCAAGGAACAGAGGAAAACCAGCAAGTCTGGGATACTAGGCCAGGCCCTGGCCATGCTTCTTGATGCCTGACAGCAGTCACAGACTTTTTATATTTTGATAGGGGGAGGACTTGGAAAGAACTAAAAAGATGGTACAGCCAAACTCATCTCATAAGAGTGCGAGAGGCCTGGGCCCAGCCATGTCAAACAGTGGCAGGCTGCAAACAGAAGCCTCAAGGTGGAAACACTCAGATACACAGAGATATGGAAAGGAGTCTACCTATATTCAACACATAAAAATATTTTTTAAAAACTGTAGTAGCATGATGGCAAGCCCCTATAATCTCAGCACTCAGGAGGCCAAGGCAGGAGAATTGCTACAAGTCTGAGGCCAGCCTGGACTAGAAAGTGACTCTGTAAATAAGCAAAATAATTATGACATGTTGCAAGTTCAGGACGTGTAGACTCCTCTAATGTAAGGAAGGGTGCGCTTATATTTATGCACAGGTGTCAACCATCTGGCTTCACTCTGCCACTCCCAGGATCAGGGCTCCTTGACTTCTGCCCATCTCTGGATAGCTCAGGACCTCTAGCCTCCTTTGATGTATGGTGACAGGCATGCTACCCCTGGACTTCTCTTGGCCCCAGGGCAGTGAGGACTTTGGGAGACTGAGAGGACAAGGAGAAGGTGAAGAACCCCCACAGAGCCTACCAAGAATAGCTATTCAGCTTCTCTGAAGGACTGGGTGAATCTGGGACTAGGCCAGGGAGCTCTCTGAACCTGCAGAGATATTAGATTACCTCTGGGAAAGAGAGATGGGTGTTCCAATCAAAACTGATCCTGATGCAGCCTGTCATGTCAGCCCTCAGAATGCAGAGGCAGGATTGCCAGTTCTAGGTCAGTCTAGGCTAAACTGCAAGACCATATTGGAAGCAACCAAATAACAAACACAGAAACATGACCCTTGGTTTGGCATGTTCAAGGTCCTAGGTTCAGTTCCCAGAACTAGTAGAAGAATCTGTCCCCAGAAGGTCGGAGTCCCTGAAAAGGACTATCATAGTCAGCTATGTGGATACCTACCACAAATCTGGGAAGAGAAGAAAGACCAGGAAGAATGTCTGTTCTAGTTTCCTGCCCAGCTTAGGTTTCTCTCAGAATCCCCTGCATTAGTTTATATGGTTGTATCAAAGAAAAGGCCAGTAAGATGGCTCAGCAAGTAAAGGTGCCTGGTACCAAACCTGATGACCTGGGTTCAATCCAGGACTCAATCCAGGTAGAAAGAGAGAACCCATTCTGCCATGATACAAGTGTGGTGATTTTTTTTAAAGGAGGAGGAACATGCAGAGCAGGATGCCCACTCTGCAAGACATCCCACATAGGACTTCACAGCTATCTTTTGAGTAATATGTCCAGAGTCATCTGGAGCAACCAGAAACTGCAGCTTGGAGAACAGGCATAGGCCTGGAAGCCTCTACACAGCAGTAGAAAGGTAACTAAGACATCTATCAATTGTGTGAGGAGGACTGGAGAGATGGCTCAGCAGTTAAGAACATTGACTGCTCTTCCAAATGTCCTGAGTTCAATTCCCAGCAACCACATGGTAGCCCACAACCATCTGTAATGGGATTGGATGCCCTCTTCTGGTGTGTCTGGAGAAAGTGACAGTGTACACACATACACAAAATAAATGAATCCTTTACAAACAAATTGTGTGAGGAAATAGAAACATGATCCTTCTGTGGCCT
The DNA here is from genome assembly GCF_978045245.1 of Mus caroli. NCBI lineage: Eukaryota > Metazoa > Chordata > Mammalia > Rodentia > Muridae > Mus > Mus caroli. The sequence continues at coordinate 62,914,955 of NW_028227268.1, forward strand.
TTGAGAAGTGTTAGGTTTGATTTGATCACTGAGATAGAAGTCTCCTGATGGCTTTATAGAGAGAGGAGAAAGAGCAGAGTCCGAGATACTCACACTGCCATCATGGTGTGGTGCACCAGGGCTTGTGCAATGCTGTTTGGGCCCTATACTTCCAAAACTGTATGCCCAAAACAAACCTCTGTTGAAGTGACCTATCTCAAGTACATGTTATAGTAATAAAGAGGTAATATAATTCTCCAAATATGTCAGTGTGGAAACTGAAGCTCATTATGTTTCTAAGCCTTAGTTTCTTTTCCTTTAAAATGGGAAGAACATCAGGGAATTCATCATGTAAAGGATGAATAGAAATTCATCTTCATGGAGTTTGCCATGACATGTCACTCCTGACAACAGTCATTTCCTCCTGCTCTGTGAGGTCTGAGTCTTCCATCTGAGCTCAGTATGGAATTCCAGTTTCCTGGTGATGCTCTGAGGACTGAATGTGGAAACTCTGCTTCACTGTGCTTTCAGATCAAAAGCTTGGTGCCATGAGGAGTGACCACCAATACATGCCCTGGGCTACAGTGTCTGTCTTTTCATGACCTCCGAATGGCATTTGAGGGGCCCTTTGATCAGGCCAGAAACTAGGGTTCAAAGGGGCTCAAGCTGAGAAAGGTGGCAGCCAGGGTGAGATTCTACCTCCAAATAAGGAAGAGCCTGCTTACAGGCAGAGCTGCCCAGAAATGGAAGGTGCAAGCAGCAACTGTGGTGTGAGTGGCCTGTGGAGGAAGCCACAGCTGCAGCTGCCGTAGCTGGGGCACTCGCTACCAGAGACTGCTGGCAGCCAGGGTCTTGGGACTCCACCACAGCCACATGGGCAGGAATGTATCCCAGGAGGCCAGAGCTGGACCAGAGCAAGCACTACTGCTCCAGGATCCCACACAGCAGGGCTGGGTGAGAAGCCGCGCTCCTCCTCGGCGTGTAGAATAGTTGTTTTTCTAGAGGAATACCTACTTTTAATTTTTAAAGAGGGGGTAAGTAGTAAGTACACAAAGCTGAAAGAAAACAAACGTTCCCAGCTTCCTTCACTCTATGAATGTCTGTAAATTCTTTCTGATTTCTTCTATATGCTTCAATTTGAGCTAGAAATTTCCATCACTAAAGTATCTTCAACTATGACGTCGTTCACATATTTGAAGCCTCCCTTTGAGAACTGAGATGTAACAGAGAAAGAACACATTGTGTAGTTTCCATGAGACTCTGGGTTTGATCTCCGACATGTGAATTAGAATTCACAAGTCAAGAGGGGTTTGGTTCGTCCAGAATTGTCCAACTGGTCCTACCATCTCATTTCAGAATGCGGTCCTGGTCCTCATGGTAGTCCAGGCCTTCTCCCTCCCCTCGCCACACCAAGGTCACCCGCATTTGTCTGTTCTGGACTTTTTCCTCCTTTTGTCTTTGATGGAATTTCTTCTTTAAAATCTTATAAATGTAGTGACAAAAAAAATAAATAAAACTAGGGCATATTAATGCAGAGTCAGATACACTTGCACTCATTAATTTTAACCCCTTGTTTTTAAAAATGTTTTTATTCATTCTTTGAGGATTTCTTAAACGTGTTTTAATCATATCCATCGCATTTATCCTCTTAATTCTAAGAATCCTCCCTATCTTCTGATTCATTACCAGTACTCTGTGGGGGTTTTGTTATTGTTTTTAAATAAACAGTCAAATGTGTGCTGGCCATATATACTCATAGGTGTGGAGCCATACACTGGCGCTTGGGTGACCCTTAAAGAAAACTCAGTATCTCCTCAGCTGGGCTTGAGGGCTCCTAAGTTCTTCCCCTTCCATACTAGAATATTAACTGGCTTGATCTTGTGGAGGTATTATGCAGGCCACCATGGCTGCTATGAGGTCACAAGTACAACCATCCTATCCTGTTTCCCCAGACATTTCTATGGCCTTTCACATCCAGCACTGGCTGGTTGGTTGACTGGAGATGTTTGAGACAGAATCTCACTATGAATCAATCCCTAGCTGGCTTAGAACCCAAAGATCAGCCTGCCTCTGCCTCCCAAGTGCTGGGATTAAAGGCAAGTGCCACCACTGCCTGGCTCCCCATCTCTCATAAAACTTAAAGGCAAGCTCCTTATGTGTTAAGCAATCTGCATGTAGGGTGCCACGTACAAATACTGAACTTGGAATGACATTTTAAGTCCACTTGCCTCCCCTCTTCCCATTCTCTGTCAGTTCCCCCTGCTCTGGCCACACTAGCCTCCTTGTGGTGCCTTATGCACACCCGTGTAACCTCTCAGGGTCTTTGTGCTGGCTCCCCTTCTCCTGGAGCACCCTTATAACTCTGCTCTGCTTCTACAGGTCTGCTTTCTTTTTCTTTCCATCACTCACCACTCAACACATTTGTCTGCTGCCTTCTCTCCAGCTGAAATGGAAGTCCTAGGGACCACTCTCCCGGAACTCACTGATGTCCTTAGCACCTTAGCACCTTAGAGTTGCAGCTCAGCTAGGTAACTGGAGTTTCCAATAAAATATGCAACACAATAGACGCCCATGAAAAATCCAAGCATGCAGACACTGACGCCGACCGACAGTTCTGCTTCTGCAGACACATGCAGCTCCAGCCACAATCTGCATTATTAGTTAAGATGGCCTTTTTGAGTCAGGAGAGGTCACATAAAGTCCAAATGTCATTTCTATAGAAAGCATGGATGTGATCTCACGGGGCTATACACCTACAAGACCACCATCAGCGGGCCTTAAAAGGGCGGCCTGGGAGACAGTGAATTCCAGGGAAACCCATGTTTCCCCTATTGCTACTGCTGCCTGATGTAGCCCACTAGCCCCATTCACCAGTCCTATATGCCCTCCAACTGCTGTGCCTTTCCAGGCATACTAAGCTCTTCTGCCACAAGTAGCAGTCACTCATCATCCCATGGTTTCAAGGGTTAGGCCTGAGAACCATGGTTTTGTATGTGCTCAATAAGAGAGGGTAGATTATAGGTCCCCTCCATCCCAGCCTGACCACTGGCAGAGCCTAGCTGCAGCTCTTAGCTGTGTGGTAATCAGTTACATCTACATAGGGGCTAGGAGGAAGGAAGGGTCTGATTTGGTTCACACTAGAAGCCAATGGGTGCTTGTTAGTCCCGTACTATGCATCAGGTACAAAGATGCTTAACCTGGAAATGTGTGGCAGTGGGGAACCAGACCTGGTAGGACAGGGGCTGGAGCCCAGATGAGCTCTACTCTCATCATCGGGAAGGAGGGCCTCCTTTCAGCCCAGGACTCCCTGTCCCAGGCCTCTCAGGCCCCTCCCCCACCCTTGTTTCCCCCAGAGAGGTTTCCAGTCTACCACACTCAGGATTTTGCTGCATTCCTGTGAGTCATTCTCCAAACAAACCGTGTGATGAAGAGAAGGGATCTGGGGAGGGGGTGGGAAGATGGAGAAGGAAATAAGACCCTCTCCTCCCTCCCATGCACACAAGGGCTCCCTGGGAGAGCTAGAGCAGCAAGCTGGGTTTTTGTTGTTGTTTTGGTTTGGTTTTGGGTGTTTGTTTGTTTGTTTGTTTGAAAAAAGACAGAGTCATACTATGTAGCCCTAGCTGGCTTGGAACTCACTTATGTAGACCAGGATGACCTGAAAATCACAGAGATCCACTGGCCTCTGCCTTTAATCAAAGGCATATGCAACTTCCCTCGGTCCTGGCTGGCCACTGAGCAGGGAACTTGCCCAGTGACCTAGGTCTCTTGAGAAAATGACCACACAGGTCTATGCCTACTAGATGCACAGTTTCTAAAGGGGCTCTGCTCTGTCTGTGATGAGGCCAGTGTTGCCCTTGTATCTTCAAAGCAGCCTGTGACCACCTTCTTAGCCCGGTTTCCCTACCTCTGACATGAAAGGGCAAATCTGCTCAAGGGGCTCACTGGTCAGGTGTGGCTAGACTCAGGCAGTTCAGCCTTTCCCTAGGAAAGGAGTGGGAGGAGCAGCTTTCTCAAGGACAAGAGACCAGGCAGTCTCTGCTCTTTGAGTCTGGTCTGGTCCCCTGAGGCATATCAGCCACCACCTGCTCAGGGCTTCTTAGCAGGGTGCTAATACACAGGCCCTCCATTAGCAAGCATTGCTGTCACATGGTGATCCCAGGTTGTGGGAGTGTGGGAACTGGCTAGGAGCTAGTCTGCACCCCCCACCCCTCACCCCCACCATACCCTTCTGCTCATGGCTCTTGCCCTGTATGAAGTAGGAAGATCCAGGCCTAAGAAGCCTGAGGCACACAAGCATATATCTTGGAGATGTTGGTGGGGACCCAACATATAGCCTCCAGAATTTCTAATGACCTGCATCACAGAAAGCCCCCAGGTAACCTGGAGGTCCCCAGACAGCTCAACATTCTCACTCCCTTCTGGCCAAGCTGTCCCCTTACTGTTCTCAAAACTGCAATTAACAAAGCAGACTCCTATCACAGAGCCTTCCTTCCACTGTTGCTCCCCACCACTTCCACTGTACTTCTTGCACGGAGTCTCAGCTCATCTGCTACTATCTCCGTATTCCTTCTCTGGCTCCCTAATTTCAGCCTACAAACGCCATGCTGTCCCTGAGCCCCTCTCTGTTCTCACTTTTAATTCCACTTCTGTTCTTCTGACATGCTCTGGACTACGTTCAAATACTTGCTCACCATCCACCTCATGGTGTCCCCTCCACCCTGTCACAAACTCTACCAGGCCACAGAGTACATCCTGCCCCATGCAGTAGGCAACAGGTCCACAAGTATCTATCTGATTTGTGAGTGAATCACAACTGCTACTTCAAGCCTTATTCTGAGGTGGCCTTTGACGACTCCTGAGATGAAGAAAAGGAACTAGAGAGGAATATATACCCATCTTCTCAGCATAAGCCTCCCAAATAAGGATTGGCCCACACCCTGATGTCAGCCAGGACATTGCTTAGGCCCGTGGCTCTCTGAATCTACATTCACCGGTGTCACTATGCATACAGGGATCTTCTCCACTGGTTTTCCACACTGGCCCTGGCCCAGCCTGCTACCTTATCTTCTACCTCAGCTTGCTCTCCTTGCCTTCAACTCAGGGCACTGGTGCTCCACAACCCATGAACTAAATAAAGACCAAAGTCCCCTTCAGCCTATTATCTGTCACTTAGCCCCATCTTTACTGGCCGGACCCAATAATAGTCTGGTACCTCCTGCACTTAGGAGACCAGGGCAGGAGGATCACAAATGGAAGCCCAGCCTGGGCTACAGAGTAAGATCATCTCAAATGAAAACTCAAAAAAGAACTGAGTATAATGGTGAATGCCTTTATTCCCAGTACTCAGGAGGCAAAAAGCAAGTGGATCTCTATGAGTTTGAGGCAAGCCTGGTCTACATAGTGAGTTTCAGAACAGCCAGAGTTACATAGTGAGATCCTGTCACAAAAACGAAACAAAGAAATAAAAGGAAAAAAGGGCTGGGGTTGCTGTTGGGTGGTGCAGTGCTTCTCTAGCTGTCGGAGGCCCTGGGTTCAATCTTCACTAGTCAAGTGTAGTGACTCATCCTTAATGCCAGCACCCAGGAGACTGAGGCGGAAGACTGCAGTGTGAGCTAGCCTAGGGTAGAAAGTGAGACTCTAGCGAGACAGACAGTGTTCACTGTCAAGAGGACAGGCTCTAGAATCATGTGGGAGGTAGGCCTCTGGGCAAGCCTGGAAAGATTATCTTCACTAGGCTAACTCATACAGAAAAAGCCATCCGAATTGTAGGTGAGGTTTCCTGGGCAGGGATCCTCACTTTGAAGCCCTGGTTGCTCTAGAACTCTCTATGGAGATCAGGCTGGCCTTGAACTCACAGAAATCAGCCTGCCTCTGATTTAGGTGTGTGCTATCATGCTGCTTTCTAATCCTTATCTGTGGATAGGATGTGACCAGGTTCACAGTAGGGAAGTCATGAACACTGAGTCAGATTAAACTTTTTCTCTCTTAAATTGTTTTTTTTTCTTTTCTTTTTTTTTTTTTTTTTTTTTTTTTTTTTTTGGTTTTTCGAGACAGGGTTTCTCTCTATGGCCCTGCCCTGGCTGTCCTGGAACTCACTCTGGAGACCATGCTGGCCTCGAACTAATTGTTTTTGTCAGACAGTTCATCACAACAATGGGGGGAGGATTAAGACACTTGGAGGTTAAGAAGATCTGTTAATGATTAAAGTACTTGATTGCAAGCATAAGAAACTAAATTTGTATCCTTAGCATGCATATAATAAACCAGCCATGATGGCATACACTTATAATCCTAGAGCAGAAAGAAAGAGACAAGATCCCAGGAGCGTGCTGGCCAGCCAACCTAGTCTATTAAGCAAGCTTCAGGTTAAATGAGAAATGGTGTCTCAAAAACTAAGGTGGTGCCGGGCGGTTGCGGCACATGCCACCTCCCAGCACTTGGGAGGCAGAGGCAGGCGGATTTCTGAGTTCGAGGCCAGCCTGGTCTACAGAGTGAGTTCCAGGACAGCCAGGGCTAAACAGAGAAACCCTGTCTTGAAAAAAAAAAGAGAGAGAGAGAGAACTAATCCTCACAGGCTGTCCTCAGACCTCCACACACATGCATACATAGATAGATACATACATACATGTACAATAAATAAATACATACAATAAATAAAATGTATTAAGAAAACTGTAAGACCCAACCCCATGATCTTAATGGCTTTCAACCTGTAAAATGGGGGTGTGACCAAAATCCTAGCACTTATATGCCTCTAACATGAATAGTATGTGTCCAGCAAAGACTGGAGTCATAGCAATCTCTGTCCCTATCACTGAGCCCTAGAAGCACAGCTCATGCTTTCTGAGCTGCAGCTGAGCCTCCATATTATAAAAGTTAAGAGGAATGTCCCCTCTCCAATTGTTACAAGCATACAATCAAACAGTTCTTTACATGTTTATGGGCTTGATCAGAAACCAGCCCTATCTCACAGTACCTCCATGGTACATAGTCTATATTGGACCCTCCCCAGTCTGCAGGGAACTCTTGTCTGCCTGGAAGACCTGAGTCTGAGTTTGTTTATTGGCTACCCAATCCCTGCAATAGGAAGCTGGGAAGGTAAGTGCACTGCTCACTGCCCTAGTCATCCAAGTAGCCATGTGCATTTATTGAGCACCTGACACACCCACCTCCAGAACCCTAGTTTAGGAGACACTGCAGGCCTGGATCTGAAATCCATTCTGATGGACTGTCAGCTGTCCTGTCAAGTGGCTCTGGGCATTCTGCTTCTCCCCAGTAGCTTCAGTGGTCCTATGTGCCAGAGATATTAGCAGGATCCGCCTCAAGCTGGTAACAAGCTGTAAAGCACCAAGAGCTTCAGATTCAAGAAATCAACCCAAAGGGTGACATGAGCTGCACAATGTTCCCTGGACAGTCAGGACAGGGTCTTGAGATGAACCAATCCCTCCAGGTTTCTACTACCTCATTAATCAGAGTATGCTAGCTGACTGGCTGTGATGCCATCTAGTGACCCTGGCAGCCTGCCCATTTAACTGGCAAGGACACCTGGGGGCAAAGACAAGGGTGGGGTTAACTTCTATCTAAAGACCAGGCATGTTAGGACTCCAGCCACCTAGAAGAGGCTTACCCACCAGGGCCCACTACCACCAAACACATACCCAGCCATCACTCCTGGGTCCCTACACACAATAGACCCCCAGTAAATATCTGCAGCTTAGATTGCCAGTGGTAATCAGGTAGCCTAAATAGGGCACCACTGAAGATTGTTAAACAGGCGACAAATTTCTAGATTCAAGCCTCTCTACCCACGAGTGAGCAAGCATTTTGTCCTGCCCAGCCAGGCTCTTGCTCTAGCTATTTCTCTACCTAAGATGCTGTTTCCTTGGAATCTCACATCCTGCACTCCAAGCTAAGATAAGCTCAACTTCAAACCCTACATGTATACCGGTTTTTACCCTACATGTATACCGGTTTTTACCCTACATGTATACCGGTTTTTTCCAGCAGAGTAATATTCTTTTCTAGAGCCAGGTTTCAAAAAGGACAGTACCAGAATCTAGCTTCTGTCTGTTCCCCCAACATTGGCCCACAGAGGCAAGCCTCGGCCAGGGTTTCCCTATGTGGACTGTTTATGCTTGGAGATTCTGGCTCAGGTAGTGTAGAAGACAAGGAGGGAAGAAGAAATGCGCTAGGAGTGAACAGAAAGGAGTTCAGTCGGGTAGGGTGGGGTGGGGTTGAGGGGGTGGAGAAAAAGCATCTGTTTTGTTTACATCTGGGGGAAGAGTGACCCTTGTACAAGTTAGAGGACAGCTGCACCGGTCAGTTCTTTCCTTCCATCATGTAGGTTCTAGGGATCGAATTCAGGTAGGTTTTCAGGCTTGGTAGCCAGCACCCTACCCACTGAACCATCTTTTTGTTTGTTTTGTTTTGTTTTGTTTGAGACAAGTTTCTCCGTGTAGCCCTAGCTGCCTTAGAAATAGCTCTGTAGTCTAGGTTGGTCTCAAACTCAGAGATTCACCTGCCTCTGCCTTCCAAATGCTGGGAATAAAGGTGTGTGCCACCACCTCCACCACCATGTGAATTTTCTTTCTTTAAAGCCATAATAAGGATTTGAACTTCATCCAGGGCTCATAACCAGGAAACTCTACTACCATTTATGGATCACAGCCAAGAGGAACAATAAGAGAGGTGGTGAGGAGAGCATCAGCCATCTAGGATGGTAAAATTGAAAAGTTCAGGTGAATTGCTGAAGAATTTACCCCCATTTCCTAACCAATGGGTAGACTTCAAGATAAGTATGAAGCAGCTGTTTGTTTGTGCCTGTAATCTCAGCACTTGGGAAACTAAGGCAGGAAGATGACCATGATTGAAGACCAGCCTGGGCTACATAATGAATTCCTAGCCATCCCAGATGACAGTGAGACCCTGTTTCAAAAACACTGAAAACAAAAACAATAGGAATTAGGTTTGTGGGCTGCATGTGACAGGAGGACCCCTTGGGCCAACACATGTTTTATATGGTTACTAACAGGTATTCAAAAATACTAGACACATGAATAAATGAATGAATGCATTAATACTGAATGCTGTCTGGCAAAGGAAAGAAACCGGGCCTATCCTCTGATTTCATCTCTTGACTGCTTTCTTCAGCCCAAGTTGGGTGGTTGGGACAGCAAAAGGGCTAAAAGGAGATGGTAGGTGGGTCCTGAGGCAGCTGTGCTGTGCTGTGCTGTAGGCATCCCCTGGGACAGAGCATGGTGAATTCCAAAGGAAGCTGTAGCCAAGAGATACTGAAACCTTGGGTGGAGGGGAAGAGCACTGGGAAATGAGACTCTCTCTGACCACCTGAGTTACACTCAGCTTGAGTTACAAGGAAGCTGTCAGCCTTTGAGGAGCCTATAGATCCTATAGTATAGTATAGTATAGTATAGTATAGAAGGTGGGCAGCTATCTGCCTGTGACCACATGGCTCTGACTAACTGTGCCTTTCCACAGTGGCCAGATTAGCCCCTATCCTACCAGGACTCCTGTTTCCATGAGAAGTACTGCACCCTCCTTGGCCTCTTCCTTGGCTTGTGTCACATATGAATGCATGAGTGCATGACAACACAGGTAGGCAGGCTCTTCAATTACAGGTTCATCCTGGCCATCCCTCATTATGAGCAGGGCTCATAGCAACAACAGATAATTTCAGTGCCTGCACACAATAGGTCTGCCACACACAGCTGTTTACCAGATGAAATATATTATTGCTACAAATAGCCACAATGGCAAAGAAAACCTGGTTCTTTAGTGGCCTTTCCTGCCTCCTAGTCAGACCTAAGGGGACCTGGGTTTCACTGTTGCCCTTTCACAACTGAACTGAGCAGGCCTAGGGGAAAGACTCAATACCTCCCCCACTTAATCAGAAGGCTAGCCCATCTCTCAGCTACCAGCTATTCTGCAAAGGTATTTGACTCCAGGTCCCAGAGCAGCCCAGTAGGGTAACAATACAGAGATATTAGCTACTAAAGAGAAGGAATGGGCTTCAGGATGCAGAGCTCCGCATCACTCCATGCTGTGTTTGAGTCCTGGTTAGTACTCCATAACAAACCCCAGCCCTCTCTGCCTTGGCCATGCAGGTCTCCATGATCTAAGTCTGCCACCAGCTGCCCTGAAAGGGACCAAAGGGGCCAGAGGCCCACCTGCTTGGTTCCAGGAAAGGTATGGAGGTCCATGCAAGGAGCAAGGGCTACCTTGAAACTAAGCCCCCACAGTAGAACTCATGTTTGGCCCCTGGCTGGGCCATTAAAAAGCTGTGTGTCCCTCCAGACCTCAGTTTCTCCATCTATGAAAAATGGGCCTGGACCACTGTGATGTCACTTCCCCAATACCCTCTGTTCTTGACACCACAGGATAGGAAGACTAGTTGTGCCAAAAGAAAGTTAAGTGACCCTCAACCACCAAAGCAGCCCTTCCTGGATCCATGGTCCAGCTACACTAAGGTCACCAAGGATGGTCAGAAACCCAGTCCTTCCAGGACACAAAGACAAATCCTCTTAAAGAATAACTCTGCTTGTGGCCACTACCCAACAGTGACACGTGGTATAGTGGTACAGCACTTGGGGAACAGAGGCACATAGATTGGCAGTTCAAAGCCTGCTGTGAAACACCAGTGCTAACAACATAGAGGCTGAGGGTACAGCATGGTGGCAATGCAGAGATGCTTCATTCCATGGGGCACACATGCACACAAACTGAGTCACACTCAGGAGAATCTACCAACCACAACAATAGCCATATAACCATATACTGGTCCCTACCATAAATACAGATGTATAGCCACCAGACATCATCTACTTATGCATGACACAAACTCACATACTACACAACCCCCTTACATGTAACTAAAGCATGTATGATTTGGAAACTTGATAAAAACCAGCAGCCCCTCTAACATATTGTATAATTAGTCAGAATTCTCCAGAGGGACAGACCTCATAGAGAGAGGATAGGAGAGGAAAGGAGAGGAGAGGAGAGGAGAGGAGAGGAGAGGAGAGGAGAGACAGAGAGACAGAGAGACAGAGAGAGAGAATGAATTTATTAGAGTGGCTCACAAGCTGTGGTCCAGCTAGTCCAATGGCTGTCTAGCAACAGAAGGTCAAAGAATGCAATAGTTGTTCAGTACATGAGGTTAGATGTCTCAGCTGGTCTAGATGTATATATGCCAGAACCCCAGAGAAGCAGGCTCTCATTCCAGTGAAATCGACTTGCCAGCAGGAATAAGGGCAAGCAGGCACAGAGAGCAACCCTCCTTTCATGTCCTTTATATAGGTTGCCAGCAGAAGGTGTGACCCAGATTAAAGGAGAGCCGGGTGTGGTGGTGCACGCCTTTAATCCCAGCATTTGGGAAGCAGACAGGTGAATCTCTGACTTCCAAACCAGCCTGGTCTACAGAGAAACCCTGTCTCAAAAAAACAAAGGGGTGTGTGGATGTTAGCTCTCCCTACTTCAAAAGATATGGAGTAAAAAATGGGTCTTCCCACTTCAAATTATTAAATTAAGAAAAATCCCTCACAGGTGCTTGGGTTTTAGTTAATTCCAGATGTAGTCAAGTTGACAACCAAGAGTAGCAGTCACACACACACACACACACACACACACACACACAGAGCCAACAATAACCTCGTTGAACACAGTGACAAACCCAATGGCACAGTGGTTCTCAACTGTGGGCCAAGATCCCTTTTGCAGCCCAACAACCCTTTCACAGGGTTCCCTAACCCTAATCTGTTGGAAAAACAGATATTTACATTATGATTCATAACAACAATAGCAAAATTACAGTTATGAAGTGGAGATGGAAATAATTATATGGTTGGGGGGGGTCACCACAACATGAGGAACTGTAGTGAAAGGTCACAGCATTAAGAAGTTGAGAACCACTGCAGTGGCGCCATTATTTGGGAGAATGAAGCAAAGGAATCACGAGTTTGAGGCTACCCTGGACTACATATAAAGAGCATGTTGGAAAAAGAAAACAAGAAAAGAAAGAGTAACTATAGATAACTAAGCAAAAGGCAGTGGAGCAGCACGCACCTGCACGCCAGCACTGAGGAGCCTCAGCAGCAAGATGACCATGAATTTAAGGTCACTGGACCACATAGTGAGACCCTGTTTCAAAAAAATGAGGAACAGGGGACAAACTGACAGGACCATGAATTCACACATCTCCTCAGATAGGTAAATTCCACCCAGGGGTGGTGCCCAGCCCACAGGAAGGAACTCAGATAAATCAATCATGTGCAGACAAAGAATCTCTGCCATCACCTGGCAGACTCATCCATGCAGGTGAAGTGAGCTGTCCTTTAATAGCCATCACATCAGTAAGCTTATTAATAAAATAAAATGTACAGGACTGATGTTGCATGCTGACAACAGGCCAACTGTACCTTGTCAACAGCACACACTGATGGTGGCAGGCGGTGACCAGGGAGGGTTTGCTACTGCTCCTGACACCCTGTGCCGGGCCAGGGACAGTCTATGGTGTTTCCATCTGTTGAATTTAGCTGCCACTCAAAATGCAAATTCAACATTCTCTGTCTAGGAAGCGTTTCACCCTCAGTCTTAGAAGCCTTTCCAGTGCAATCCATCTAGCAGCTGAGATCCTCCAAGGCCTACCTCAGAGGGCCTGGGTGGCTAAGACTGCACTGTGAAGATAAAAGAAGAAAAGAGGCTGGCTACAGGGTGGATGAGGGCAGGGTAGTTCAGAGCCAGGTCTGGGAGTTGTCTGGACATAGGAAGGTTGTACCCTGTGCCAGGCCTACATGCCTCCAGTGAGAGGCTATGGAGCTAGGACAGCAGACCCTGATTCTCAGCAAGACCAGACAAAAAGAATAGTCAAGAGATGAACACAAGTCTCTAGGTCTGAGGGAAGGTTGCCTGGCTCTGGTTGAGACTGGGTTTGATCCTTTCCAGCCTTGTATGTCTAGCCAAATCAAAGTCTTTGCTTGAGCCCAGGGCTCAACATGGGCCAAGAACCTTCTGGGTTCCTGTACAGAATAGGTGGCTTCCTCAACCACTCTTACAAGAAAGACTCCTGGGCCAGGCGTGGTGGCGCACGCCTTTAATCCCAGCACTCAGGAGGCAGAGGCAGGCGGATTTCTGAGTTCGAGGCCACCCTGGTCTACAAAGTGAGTTCCAGGACAGCCAGGGCTATACAGAGAAACCCTGTCTCGGGAAAAAAAAAAAAAAAGAAAAGAAAGATGCCTGGTCCAAGACACTTGTTAGAGGTTAATGGCAGTAAAAGAGACCTGCCAAGGGTCTGTGGACAGAGAGATGAGTGGCATGACTACCTGGGTAGCCCAACAGGCTGCTAGCTCTCCTAAGATTAAAACTCCCCATCTCAGATCCCCATGGATACACAGAACAGAGGATGATACCTTGTAGTGCACTATGCCGATCGGGTGTCCACACTAAGTTTGGCATCAATATGGTGACATCCTGGGAGTTGGGGACACCAGGTTTCTGGGAATTGAACTCCAGAACTTTGGAAGAGCAGTCAGTGCTCCTAATAGCTGAGCCATCTCTCCAGCCTTTCTCTGCCTCTTACTGTGGGGTGGAGTTTAGGCAGAATGCTAACGTACCTTGTATGGCATTATATGAGAAAGGCAGAGTATATACTTCAGGTACCTACAAGAGTGGTAGCATACACAGTAAGGATAACCCTATGAAGGCAATGCCTTTAGAGACTAGAACATGGGTAAATTTCTTCCTTTTAATTCATCATATTTTCCAAAAGTTCTATAATAAGCCTGTTCTCCTTTTATAGCAAGAAAAAAAAGCTATTAAAGTCATCAAATACTTTACAAGTCCAAACATACAGTATGACTCTTTCATTCTTTGCATTTGTTGTGCTCATTCCATATTGTTTTTCAAGAATTTAGGACACACACACACATATAGTGTGAATGAGTGAGTATGTGTGTAGAGGAAAACTTGCCAGAGTCAGTTTTCTTCAACCACAACTGAACTCAGGTCACAAGGCTTTGTAGCAGGCCCTTTACCTGCTAAGCCATCTCACCGGTCCTATATCGTTTTTGAGATGAGGGTTTTGGTATGTTGCACAGGCTAATCCTAAACTCCTGATGCACTCAACCTCAAAAGGAGCTGGGATGTCAGGCTTGGGTGGGTCTGGTTCTCCTACTTTTGAATCTCTCAAATACAGTCAGCATATTCAGATTATCAGACTAGAAAATTCTTACAATTGGGAAGTTTTGTTTTGTTTTCAAACACAAGAACTCCTCATTATACAACCCAGGCTGGTCTCAATCTTGCTAGCCTATCAACCTCAGCTTCCTGAAGCGCTAGAGATACAAGTGTGCACCACTACTCTTGGCCTACATATCAAGATACATCCTTCTGCTTCCATAAAAACCTACTCTCATCCTCCTGTGTGTGCCCTGGGTGAGGCTGAAGAAAGGCAGAGTCCAGCAGCTTAAGAGGCAATCTTCTTGCCAAGACCCAAAGACCAGTATTAAATTTAGCTGCCTGCTCCATACAAGCAGAAGGGGGCAGAAGCCAACTGAATTGGAGCCTCTTACTGGACTAGAGGAAAGAAAGCAGATCAGGAGGGTGAAGTTAGGGATTCAAGGCATGAAAAGCATGCGGAGAGAGGGCAGCATTACAAGGGTCAAACTTGGCAACAAAGTTTAGTTACAAGTTTCCCCAGGGCAGGCGATGAAGCCCGGGCTCAGAATGTAAGAATGTACCTCCTGGCCAGGCAACCAAATGTCTGCCAGCTACAAGAGGCCAAGTGCTGGGCTCTGTCGAGGACCAGAGAGTACCTCTGGGCACAACTCTGCCAGTGTAAGAGAGTGTCGGGGCGCTCCCCGCGCCTCGTCCGTGAAGGACCGCGCAAAGAAGCACCCAGGCTGTGGCACCCGGGGGAGGGGAAAGCGGTATCCCTCCTCTCAGCTAGACAGCCGAGAACCCTGAGAGTACCTTCCCAGGTCTGGAAGCCACGCCTCCGGCTTTGCAATCCCGGAAAGGGGCCCGGCTCTAACAGGGGCGGGGCCTTGGCTGCCGGTCCCAGCAGCGCGGAGCATGACGGGCCAGGAGCTGCCATGGCGACTCAGTGCCCGCCCCACCCCGCCCCGCCCCGTGCACCTCCCGTGTGGAACGCTGCTTAGGGGGGCGCCGCGGGCTGGCGGGCAGGAAGCGCGGGCGTCTGCCCTCCCGCCGCCCGTTTCGAGGTCGTGGAGAGGAGAGGAAATGGCCCCGGAGCAACCACGCAGCTGCCTGATCGTCTGGCCGGACCGCGCCTCAGTAGACTTGGGTCCTGGTCTGAGCAACCGGGCTGGTGCGGGTGTCCTCACTAGGATAAAGAATACAGCTCCACTACCAATACTACCCAAGACCTCACACGCTCTGCGAGCAAACCGGTCTACGGGCTTGTGCCCCCAACCTGGTGGCCTGCACCAGTGATAGGGCAATTTGACTCCTAGTCGTGGGGGCTTGTGATACTTATCTCTACCTACAGACACCCACTGCCTGTCACTGCACAGTAAACCTTCCTGCTCCACAGGGCTGCCTCCCCACTGGAATTCCCACCGTGTTCCTGGTTCTGGAAAGTATGTCCTCCCGGGTGGCCACGATACCCTCCCTACTACTCCACTTCTTCCTTGCAGTCACAAGCAGCAGAGTGGAATGGGAGCTCGACACTGACTAGGCCTTTAACAGTCCTAAGGTATGATAGTTCCAGGGAGTGAGTCTGTTAGATCTGTACAGAAGTCAAGTGGCAGGGCCCAAGCATTGCCTGTCTACAAGGAATGGGCCTCGTCATCCAGCTCTGGCTACCCACAACCCAACTACAGCTCGACCTCCCATACCTCCTCCCTCTCTCGCCTACCACAGGCCTGGCTTCCCTTCTGAGCCGCCAATCTGAAGCCACACAAAGGCCTGTTTGTTTGCTTTCACTCCGACTCCCCCCCTGGATCTTATGTCTTTTCTCTGCTACCTGCCGGCAGGGCTTCCTCTCCCAGCCGCCAGCGGGCTGAAGAGGAGGGGCCGAAGGGAAAGAGGGGCAGCCATTGCAGAAAGCCCAGCCTCATGATCACCCCGTGGTTCCTCGAATCCACCTCCCTTGTACCAGGGGCTCTCAGTTTGATGGCTTGACAAATGACGATGACACTGGTGCCCCTTCAAGGTGTCTCCAAATAAAGGGAGCTAGCTGGGTGGGCAATGCCTGGGTAGAGAAAGAAGACCAGATAGACTCAGCTAGTCTCCCCCTCTCCATGTGAACAAGATTTGTTTGTAAGAAAGGCTGCCTTGGCTTTCTAAGCAACCTGGAGTCTGCCAGAAGATATGGAGATGAAGGGGGCCAGGAGGCCTCGATGAAGCAGGGTTGTTTCCCAGCTCCCCCTCGGTTGGTGGGTGCCTTCAGTGTCCACTTTAGCTAGGCACCCCAGAGAACATCTTGTGTCTCAGAAGCCCTGCACAGCCAAGTGAGCTGAAATAAGGCTTTCACGGGCAAAGAAAAACAAACAGCCACATTCCACACCACCTTCTCTACCTGCAGAGGGAGGCTGCCCTCTCTCCTCATTCAAATAAAGAAATTCGACACTGATATAGCACAGAGATAGGCAATCTGGCCTGGCTCCCCCACCAGAGCTTTTATTGCACCCTGCCAAGCTGGGTGGCCCAGGGCGGGTCCTTCCCTCCCTGGGGCCTCTTTCCCTTTCCAGGCTGAGTTTAACCCCTATGGCCACTTCCAGGATGAAAACATTATGCCCACCCAAGAATGGAGGAAACCAAAAGAAAAACCCACAGGAAGAAAAACCTCCCTAGTCAACCTCAGGGCTGTCTGTCTCCAAACCTTAAACTTTTCTTACCTGAAAACAGTGTCATTTCACAGCAGCTGATTATCTATGAAATGAGTGAATGACTAATGTGAAAGGAGAGGTGGTAAACAGGGTTAACTTGGAGCCCAGTAGTTGTGATTCTCAACTGATTGAGCTCATGTGGGTCTCTTAACCTTTCTGAGCTTTAGTTTCTTTGACAGAACAGTTAAGACTTAGAGAGGACCACCCAATACCTGGCACAAAGCAGGTACAGCTTAAATGATAGCTCTCCTGACAATGAGAGACAGGCCTTCACTCATCAGAGGAGTCAGAGCTCCCTTCCCTTCGCCTTCACCAAATGGCTTTGTCTACAGGTATCCCATCACTTCTTCTCATCTCTGACCTCTAGAAACTTCTGGTAAAGGCCACAGCCACCCCACCTGACGTCCCTAAGCTCCCAAGAGACAGTGTCACCCCAAGGGAATAAAGCCAGCTCCATCAACGTTATGCTAAGTCTGATTTGGCAAACCCTGTTTTTAGTGCTATTTTGAGCCACAGTGGGGATTTTCTGTGCTGTCTCAAAGGTATACATAGGATTGCTTCCCATCCCACTCCTCTCTGTGCTTGACATGAAAATGTTGTTCTTCCTCTTCTCTCTCTCCCCACCTATTAGAGGATGTAATCCAAACAAAGGCTAGAATCTAGGATTTGGTTCCAGAGCAGCCTGGGATAGCAATGGCCTCTATTCTCTCATACCTAACCTGGTCTTCTGTTTCCACAGTGTAACAGAAGAGCTGCAGCTTTCAAACCAGACAGAGTGAAAGAGGTTTCTCATTAGCATCCCTCAACCTCGGGAAGCTTCTCCCAGGTCCCTAAGGCTGACCTAAGAGCCTTTTCCAGCAGCCAGCCTTGCAATGATACCCTTCTCCTCCACCTCTGAAGCTTTGAGATTGGGCCACCGGGTTGGACTAGGATTGCAGAAGGCCATTGCTGGTTCTGCACTTTCCTTTGAGCTTAGACGTCACAACTCATCATGCAATTGTGATTATTACAGTCCTTTCTGCAGTGCCAGTGTACCCACCAGGCTAGACACTTCAAAATGGCAGGGCTATGTCTGTGTGGCTACTACTACCTTGCAGCAAGGCGTGTTGAGCCCTTACAGTACTATAGATGTCTTGGCCAGCTGGTTTGTTGTTATAGCGACAGTGGACTGCAGTGTTCTGCTGAGACAACCGAGAATTCCTCCAGACATGACTCAAACATCCCCCAAGTGACAAAATTACCTAGAATTGATAGCCTCCTCTCCACAGCCTATCCTGGTGTCCCTGAAATAATTGAATGCACAGCTCTGCTCAGTCTTAGAACAGTGTAGTCCTAGATAAGATAAGAAGTTACCTTATCCTAATCGAGACCATGGATCATTTTCCCCTTTAGACTAGAAGCTCCCAGAAGGCAGGCCCATTTGAGCTCTATGACAGTGCTAATCAACTGCAGCACTTGGTGACAAAGCAATCAGCACACAATGTGTAACTTCCCCACTCTAGATCTGGATCACAGGTATTTTAAAAAATGTATCATAGATGCTTTGGCCATTTAATAAGTGAGGATGCAGAAGTTGTAGGAGGTTGACGGACCTCTGTAAACTAGTCACATAGTAACAGTCTGGTAGCCTCTGGTAATGGACGGTGACTCAACTAGAAAACACTTCTGACTTTAACATTAGATGTCAAAGTTCTTTCAAGTCTGAAGCTCACTTGATACCAGATAGGGTTTCATCGTCTCAGCCTCACAGGGGCTCTCTATAGCCAGCCTTACATTACCCTGGTAGCCTGTCTGGGACAGGGTAGCAGTGAGTACTGGTCCAGAAGCCGGCTGCTCTAGCAGGGCTAGTGACCACTACCCCTTTCCAGTAGGTGGTACTTCTGGAAGGAGAAGGGCTGGCTAGATTGACCTCCCCCAGGCACCAACAAGTAAGGAGAGACATTTCTGAGTTTGGGGGTTGGTTGGTTAGTTGACTGGTTTTGGGTTTTTGGGAGGATTGTTTTTTGAGACAGGGTTTCTCTATGTAGCCTTGGCTATCCTGGAACTCTCTTTGTAGCCCTGGCTGGCCTCAAACACAGAGATTCACCTGCCTCTGCCTCCTGAGTGCTGGGACTAAAGACATGCATCACCACAGCCTAGCTAAGAGAACACTTTGTACATATCAGACACTACGGTGCTTCATCTGTGTGAACTCAGATTTCCTCATTCTGCCATTAGGAATGTCTAAAAGGAAGGGTGCTCCTTGCCTCTTGCCTCATAAACAAGGAAAATGAGCAAAGGAGATAGGTAACCTGCCCAAGCAACATTATTTGGGTCAGAACCTGGGCAGCCAGGGTGCTTAGAACTATGCCGAGGAGGGGCTGGAGACATAGCTCAGCAGTTAAAGGAGCACCTGCTGCTTCCAGAGGACAGAAGTGCAGAGCCCAGCACCCACATGAGGGTGGCTTGTAATCACCTGTAACTCCAGCTCCAGGGTCACACATGGCATGCCCACAGACAGACACATACATACACAGAAATAATACATACTTAAAAAAGAACCCACTGCAACTCCAGGGGCTCTAACACACTCTTTGGCCTCCACAGACACAAGGCACACACTTGGTGCACAGACATACATGCAGGCAAAACACACATACTAAGAAAGAAAGAAAGAAAGAAAGAAAGAAAGAGAGAGAGAGAGAGAGAGAGAGAGAGAGAGAGAGAGAGAGAGAGAAAGAAAGAAAGAAAGAAAGAAAGAAAGAAAGAAAGAAAGAAAGAAAGAAAGAAAGAAAGAAAGAAAAAGGAGGAAAGAGGAAGGACGGGAGGGAGGGAAAGAAAAAAGAAAACAAACGAACTATGCCTTAGGGATGGCCATATCCCTTGAAGCCTGGATCACTCGGCAGACGTGAATGTACAAATGAAACTGGTCACACTGCCACTTAAGTCACAAGTTGCTGGGCACTTTCTTAGGGTCCACTCAAATCACTGGGGCAAAGTCCCTTTGCAAACAGAAACTGTGGCCAGAAGCCAGTCATTTTCATGTGCCTTCCCCACACTGACCTCCACCTTGTCAGAAGAGAAATAGGCATTGGACTCCCTGTTTTGTAAGTGAGGGCTAGAGGTGACTTTGTCAAGGGAGACAGTCATTGATACCTTGTCCATGTTGCAAAGCTCTTTAGCAGTAAGAATAACAGTCCGGCACTGGGATACAGCACACGGTTGATACACACTTGCCTAGCAAGCTAAAGACTCTGCCTTTCATCAGAACATCACAAAAACAAATATCAACCCAACAATAACAGCCAAGTGGTAAGGGCTGTGTGCCAGCAAGACCCTCTTATTATGCTCATTTTAAAATGGAGGAAAATAGAGCCCTCCAAACAGTAGCTGATGCTAGGATTTGAACTCAGGCTGGCCTCACTGAAAATCTTTATGTCCTGAAGCTATAGGACCCTCTTTTCTTTTTAGATCACAAAACACACAAGGCCATTGTCACTTTTAATGCTGATAGCAATTCATATTCCCATTCTTGACAGAAAAAAATGATGCTGAAGAGAAGTGGCTCCCCTAATTCCAGCAGTGGCTGGAACTCAGACATTTTCTCTGATTCTTAATCTATCTGGTGCTTGCTGATCTGTCCCAAGAGAGTCCACTGTGTAGATGAACAGTCTCCCCCTGCATACCCTTTTGCAAGCTCCTACAAGTCTGGGTGGGTGTTAAACAAACCTGCTGCCTGATCCCATTAGCCCTCTCCATCAGCAGCAGCAGCCCCCCACCACACACACACACACACACAAAGTGAGCAGCTCAGGCCTACAGACTAAGCACAGCCTACCTTGTGCTGACACTGATGGCATTGAGTCCAGAGAGCAAGGGGAAAAGATTCCTTGGCTGGTTCCAACATCTCATCCACAGCTGCCAACCAATGACATACCACTTCCCTATCCAGGGCCCTGGAGCAACCATTCTCCTCTTCACAGGACCCTATTGCTCCAGGCAAGCAACTGTGTAAAAATGGGACATTTGTTGAGTGTCTACCTAGTGACAACACTTCAAAAGCCTTGAACACTGGGTTGTTCAGTTTGAGCACAGCAATGATGCTCAAAGAACCAATGAACTAATGAAGAAACATCTGGTGTGGCCAGAGCCCTCCTGTATGTGGCTGCTTTCTCTCCTGAACATAAGCCTATTCATCTGTAGCAAGAACACCTCAGTTTCTCATACAGTCCCATAAGTCCCCCTCTCCCCTACTATGGGCTCCCAAGGTTTCCCTCTCCCCCACCCCACACCGCACACCTCAGCCCTGTACATGCTTCTCTGAGAATCTCTGTTTCTCCCACTCCTGCCCTTCTGTTTCAAGGGCCCAGAACCAGCAGAACAAATTCTTGTCTTTTGGCAGCCAAGCCTCAGCCTGTGCCTCCTGTGGCCTCCCCCTCCCTGGTGTCACATTCCAATCTTAGGTCTTCAGTGACCCACCGGAAAGGGGCACAGCTCACCCTCATTCTTGGAGAAACAGGATGAGCCAGTTTCTTCCAGTCCCCTAGGTTTCTTCCTAGTGCACAGGAGCATGGACACACACACACACACACACACACACACACACACACACACACTTTCTTCACAGAGAACAGGCACCAGCCAAGGATCAAAGGGGCCTCTGAGTTTGCTACCCTCTGCACTTCACCTGGGCCCCTACCAGGAAGCATTCCCAAGCATCTGAGTTCTAGTTCCCGCCCCTGGCTGTGGGCCCTGGAAGGAGGCACTGGGGCTCAGCTGCTCTAGCCTCATGTGCAAGGCAGAAGGGCCTATCATTCAGAGATCCACGCTAGGCCACTGACATAGACAAAGAGAGATGACTCATTCTCTTGGAGGTCAGGAGGAGGAGACAGGATGTCTGTTTGGGTCTTGGGAGGCAGATGAAGGGCACCCAGGTGGAAAGGGCAGCCCAGGCAAACTCAAGAGGCTGGCACGAAAATAGCTGAACCGAAAGGAGGGTAGTGTGCAGGAGCAAAGCAGAGGGCAGAGAGAACCCTGGGAATGTGCAAAGGACCCCAGGCTAGCCTCTGTTCAGAAATCAAAAAGAGGCTTGCTTCAAGGTAGCTACTGGAGTTCAGAAAAAGATGGCAAGGAGGCCAACAAGGAAGCCTTGGCACAATGGCTCCTTCACCATTTCTCCTGAGTCAAGTGGCCAAGACACAAAGGCTCCCAAGAGCAGCAGGAACGTTTTCCTCCTTCTCTACCTCTGCCCTGTCTATCACTTGCTCACAGCCCTCTCTTCCATAAAGATCTTGGCTGTTAGTTACCTGGGTCTCACATACCTGGCAGTGGGCAGTAACCTAGTTCCCTAGGTTAGACCCTGCTTAGAGACCCTGACATGGCTTTGAAAACACTAGGTCTTCACACAGTCTGCATTTGCTAGGGCCTGGCATCCAGGGCCTGTCCCCAAAAGAACCGTGGTCTGAGGGCATCATCATTGCCAATGCACATGGCTCCTCCTCCCTGGGAACCACAAACACACATACATACCACAGCCCAAGCAGCTGGTTGAAGCAGAAAAGGACAAGTATGTGCTGCTGTCGCCACAGAAGACAGCCATGGCAGCCGGGAAGACGCAGCAGCTGACCTTTCTCGGAATCACCGACCTAACCATCTATGGATACCTACAGCTAGAGTCAGCATTGGGGTTCTCATTGTACAGATGGAGACACTGAGGCCCAGAGTGGTAAACAACTCTGTCAGCAGATGGTGGAGCCAGGAGTCAATGCAGAGTCCTCCCTGAAGCGCCTCACTCACTCCCCTCCTTTTCCAGAGGGAAAGGAAACCAGGGCTGTAGAATTAGAGATCTGACTATGTGTTCACTTGGGGAAAAATAAAACTGTGTCTTTGTACATAGCCTCTTGCATACATTAAGTGAGCGATGGGAGGAGGATGCGATGACTTTACAGTGGCCACCTGTGCTGAGGGTCTGTTACTCCACATGCTTTTAGGCTATTTGCATTTTTCTCAGTGAGAACCTCTCTATGTATTACTTGGGTAAGGAGAAAAGAGCAACTGTAGGGTCTCAATTACTGTCTGTAGAGGGGATATATAGCAGACCCATTTCCCAAGGCCCGCTTCTTCAAATCTGGTGTGACCTATCGGTGGTTGTGAAGACAGATTTAATGGGCTACAACTAGTCATTTTTCCAATCAAATAAACGAGAAGAGAAAAAGCACACGCGGTAGATTTATTCACTAAACTTTTGTTTTTGCTATATACTGTAGGTAGGAACAATACTGTGACCTAAAAACTACTTTGCACATGGCAGGAGGGGCGCGCGCGCGCGCGCGCGCGTGTGTGTGTGTGTGTGTGTGTGTGTGTGTGTGTGTGTGTGTGCATAGTAGGATTTCATCTTGGGGCCTAAAAGAAATACCACTCCCACCCCCACCCTGCCCCCACTCCCAGAGGCCTCAGGGACCAGTGGGAATAAAGACACTTCTGAAGCAGAAGGCCCCTCTTGCAGAAGTCAGAGGGGTGCCTGATTGTCGGGGAAGGTCACATTTTACCCCCTCCCAAGATGGCCTCTGAGGCCTCAATCGCCCCATATACACTCCTCTCCTCTCCGAGGAATTCTCGCTGAGAGCCTGGCCGGGCTTCTAAGGGAGAGGCTGCCTTGTGACTAGAATGGCTGTATCTATGCCTTGTTCTTGGGCCCCACATACCCTCTGGGGTGTTGGGAGGAGGGGTGGGAAACTAGATTACTCTCCAGCTTCCAGATCCCAAGGGCCACGTCCCAGAGAAACCTCTGGAAACAGCTGTGTAGTCAGCCAGGAAGGGCCTCCACTCCACTGCCCCCAACCCGGGCCTGGCTGGAGCTGAGAGAAGTGTGGAGAATGGGGGAGGAGAAGGCGGATAGGATAGGAAGCAGAGCTCCCAGATCTGGGCTCCCATCGCGCTGGCGCCTCCACATCACAGCTTGCCTGGCCCCACTCTCCACCCGCCTCCCCTCCCAGGGCAGCAGACAACTAAAAAAAGATAAAATAAAAAGAAGTAATTCCCCTGCTCTGACGTCAGCTCGAGGTCTTAACAGCCCAGCAGCCGCATGAAACTAGATTGCAACCAGATGTAATGCCCTTGAATTCTCAACACAGCACTGCCGTTGGAAAAGAGGGTGGGAGGGGGCGCGGGGCCCCGCTCGAACCGCGACACAAGCGCTGCGGGAGTGCGTGCGGTGGGGCTGGGACGCACCGGCCTGGGCTCGCCGTGCAGGCACGCAGCCTCACGTCCCCAGTCCTCGGGAGCGTAAGACGCTCGGGTTTAATCCATTCAGAGTCCTCAGGTCCTGGGTTCCCGGGACGCAGGCACAGCTCCTGGCTGCACTCCCGCCCTGCTGTGTGAATGAGCGACCGGGAGCCCCGAGAGGAGCTAGCTAGCTGGTCGCTGGGAAAAACGGGCGCCCCGGGAAACTGGGGCCGCCGCGACCTGGAGCCTGCCTTGTGTTTCGCTTCCCCTCTGCTCCTCCTTGAAGGCCTCCAGTTGTGACCAGAGCTCCAAATGTCACCTCCCAGCCCCGCCAAGCCCTCGCCCCTGCCGCGCTCGGCCCAGTATCCCCCCCCCCCCCCACCACACACACACACACACAGGTCTTCTTGCCTCCAAAAGGCGTGGGACTCGGCCTCGAAAGGGCCCACGGGCCTGGCCGCCGCGCCGCTTTCGGGAGGGCACCAAGCTCGCGTGTCCCGGGCTCCAGCCGGTGGCGTCACCCCAAAAGGCCCGTGCGCCCCGGGCCTGGCCACGACGGGACTCCTGGGTCGCGGGGACCGCTTCCTGTTCAATGCGGGGCCTGCGCACAGGCCCAGGCGGGGACACGCGGCGACCGCCGCGTCCTGTGTCACCACGAGCGGCCCTCGCAGCCCGGACACCCGGGAGCAGGCTACACCCCGAGCCTCCGGCTCCCCGTCCCCACCCAGAACGCACTCACAAAGCTCCCTCGGGCCCTCGCTGCACCGCCCCACGTCCCCGCCCCACACTCGGTGACACTGGGCCTCAGGTCCCAGCACCCGTGCCCGGCCGGCCACCGACTCTCCAGAATCCCCTCATGCAGCTCCTACACGGCCACCAGCGGCCTCACGCCGGCGCCACACAAAGCCAGGCCGCGCGACCCCGCGTCCGCGCCCCACGCGCGCTCGGCCCCCGCCCGGACCCCTGCCCGCTGGGTCCCCACGCCTCGCGCCGCCCCCGCCC